>NW_018408252.1:2679730-3030163 GCF_002113885.1 Mizuhopecten yessoensis | reverse complement strand
TTTACCTGAGACCAATCAAACAGCTATCTTTGTGCCTTCAATTTTTCTATGACATATTCCAGGGGTGTAGAGAGTGAAAGTGAGCATAACCCCTGGAAATCGAGGATGGTACATGATATGGCTAGAATGGCATTTATATATTGTACATTAGAAAAATAGCTGATTCAAATCAGTGACATACTTTATTTTTTTTAAATTGGAAACTGTTCTGATCTTCCTGTCATGCTGTTAAAGAATTTGCGGACCTATAACATGCCGTGGTATCAAATTCAAACTTTTAAGATGGAAACTTCTGTACTGATGTCAACTGATGTCTTTTTTCACCTCATGAAAATGGTAAATAGAAAAACTAATCTGTACATGCTAAAACAGTTTGTCTCAAATGTAACATGAACCAAACGAAAACCACCAATAAAGATGAAATAAAAAATCCTTTGTTATTCTGGACAAAAATATAACCATTGAACACATAATTTCAACTATCACAATGTAAAAAAAAATCACCTATAATCCTTAATTAAAGTTATTTTATGTCTCCGTTATTTTAACATACTATAATCAGCAACATTAACTGTTAATGCAACATTTGTAGTAACTAATTTAACCCTTTCACCCCTATGTGACTTTAGTAGACTCTACCATGCATTGACCTGGATGAGTCCATTATGGTCTACAGTGGTGAAAGGGTAAAACATATCACGAAATATGAAGTTATACATAATATTATAAGATATCAATATATAAAAGAATATTTTACTCAAATAAGTGAAACTTGATGTCATTACATTCTTTTATGGAGAGCAGATTGGCTGCTGTATAATTAAAGCATTTGAACAGAAATTTATATTTTCATTTTCAATCACCAAACAAGTCATTTTCAAAAAACTATGAGGCAGACTTATCTAAGGATTAAAATGTTCGTGAGAGATCCTACAAACTAACATTATTAGAGTCCAAGGCCCTGAGATCTGGGTTGGTCTTCAGTTTGATACTATAGTGGAGGTCATACGAAGGTGGCAAGGGGGAGCTGTCCGCCAGGTCCATCGGATCTGAAAAAAATAACATGCAATATTAACAAAAATTTGAGGTTCTTATATACCGCTTTATCACAGTCTAGTTCGTAGGTCGTCTCAAAGCAGTTCACAAATTATTATCTGTGGTTACAGGACCTTCGCAACCAGCCAATATCTGTCTCTCTCCATGGGGAGCATACAGCGGGTGCTGCCATTTCGGCACTCACAGCTCGCATTCTACATTTCTAGCACTGCCCAACCACATACTCATTTACAGCTGAGTAGACTGGAACAAGCAGGGTAAAGTATCTTGCTCAAAGATACAACACAGTGCCGTGGCTCAAACTTGCAACCCTTCAGTCACGAGCCCGGCGCCCTACCACTAGACTATCGTACCTCCTTGTAGTTTGGTCAATATTCACAATTTACAAGGGTTGTAGCTGACAAATAGCTATTACAGATACCGAAAACATGTGTTTGTTCGCTTGAATATTTGTGATATATTTTAAATATTTAATATATATCAACACTTTTAAGAACAGAATAGATAAACTTTGGCAGAATGAAGAACTTTATTATCACTATAAAAAGTTTCATACAATTCACGTCTTTCAACATGCATGCTAAGCTCGAGCTGTCACTCGCCATGTAGGAACGGATATGATGAGATAAAGTTCAGAAAGGACAAAATCCGGAAAATATCATAGGTGTACCATGACCTCCCAAAAAATAATGTGTATCGTACCGTATTCAAAATATCGAGATATATTGCCGCACGATATCTCGTTGCAGCACTATTGTTCACTGTCATTACCTGGTAACAGCACAGACTTTTCCCCCGGTTTCTGTGACAACTGATGAGATAGATCATGAGGACACAACAGCAGACTTTCACCATCGTACTTTGGGTGCTGCTGATGAGACGGTCGGTTCACTTTTCTCTTTGTCACCTGCCAAAATCGGTAACTATCAGCAATGCATCCTTAATTTTCAAACAGTCATTTGAATACAATTCTAAATGTTGTAAAACATATGTTGTCCCATATTTTGAAATAACCAATCACCTGATTGATGCAGTTGCTAAAATGTAAACAATGCAAGTTACTTCCCTTGATTTTGCAAGAACCACATAAAACTGAATGAGACCTTGAAGAGAAAATGGGGACTTTATTTACTGATCTGTTGGTTACTTCTATAGTTTTCTAGTAATTTGAAAATGATAGACTACAATTAACTCTAAATCATAAGATTGCAATTCATTGCTAAACTTAATCTTTGCGTAGTGTCATTTTTTCTTCTTCAAAATTGAAATAATATGTTTATGAAGCTATGTAGTAAATATTTACTGTCAAACTTTCAGACATTATAACAACAACTAGATGCTTACCTTCACGAGAGGTTTCTCCCTTGCCTCTGAGATAATGCCATGGACCTCTGGGAGGTACTGCCTCACCAGTGGTGGGATTGGGTTACAACAGGCCAGTACTCCCTGTCTCTCTCGAGGGAGGATCTCCACGATCTGGAGCAGCATGTGGTTTGGCAACACATACCTATCAATGTATAACATATATCAATGATTAAACAAATGCTGTAAATTTACCTTTCTTAACCTATTCACCCCTGAATTTTCATAATGAACTATTCCAAGCTTTGAATCAGGAGAGTTCAAATGTGTCTTCAGGGGTGAATGAGTTAACACATTTCTTAATTTAGAAGTTTTTATGGCGACTGAAAATTGCTGATCTCAAGATAAATTTCCAATAATTTTAGTACTTGGTAGCATTACTTCCTTGCATTTCTATTTATCATACAGCAGAAAAAAAATTAAATAACTTAAAAGTCTTTTTTCCCCACTGTACTTATTGGTGAAAAACTGCCAGAAATCAGTGAAGAATTCCTTCTGCAAGTCCAGCCCTAAAGTTAGAATGCAGTGCGAATTGAAATTTGCAAATTTTGGTCCAGAGGCAAAAATTACAAATGCATACCCCACAAATTTAATCACAAGCATTACAGTATAACCCAGCATAAGATTGCTTTAGTAACCACTAACGGTTATTGCCAACACTCTAGATCTATCGACACCAACTGTTCCCAAAAACGGAAATTAAAAACCGTGTTAATGTTATTGACTGACCCCAGACTTTCGTCCTCCTGTCTTCCAGTTCGGTCCCGCCACATGAATATCTTCTTGAGTGCATCCAACTGCTGTGAGTTGAACACCTTTTTACTTTTATGGTACAGATCTAGATAGTCATCCTCACTGAAAATATTCTTCCTGTATACCTGGAATTGTAAAACAGTTTAAAATCAGTTTAATGAATTTAACATGTCTTCATGCAGTTGTGTCCTTGAACAAGATACTTTAAATAACCCTCTTGTGGTTCACCTCCACCTGTATTAAGTGGGATATTGTATGGCCTGGGTTGAGAATTATAATTTCTGCGCTGGTATGGAACTATAAATTAGCTGTTAGAAATACATTTTGTGCTGGTATGGAACTATAAATTAGCTGTTAGAAATACAAACGCAATACAAGGAGAACATTTATAAAACAAGAGGCCCGTGGGCCTTAACGGTCACCTGAGTTATGTTAAAACTGATGTTATCGATGTTGCCAAATGAAAAAGAAATCATTTTGTAACAAAGGTAACTTGAACTACATGTAATGCAAAAGTAGTGTGAAAGATCTGGGTAGTATATGTACTATGTACAAATAGTGGTTCTGTCAGTCAGCTGAATTTTGGTAAAGCACCTTAAGAGCCTTCCATCTATGAAGAGTGGGTCTTGAGAAGAAGATTTTTGAAATTTCAAGTAGATTAATACTGAGATTTATCTGATCAAATAAAGCTTCATTATTAGTTTCAGTATATTTGGAAATATTCTCACTGATAATGTTATAAAAATAATGTATATAGTATTGTATCCTTGCTAACAGCTATAAAATTAATACAGACTTAAGGAATTTATTCATTTCATTTACTAATTCTGCAGTAATGTTCAATTTGCACATTTATTTTCTTGCTTCTATAGCTAAATGTAGCAAAGGCAGATTTGAGCAGATTGAGTTACCTTAAATAGTTTGATCATTCTCACCTTTGAACACACTTCCTTGCTCCTGTGCAGGACAGACATGAGCAGGTTATTTTGCTCATTTCCCCGCTCAATAAGATCATTTTTCAACCTATCGTAGATGTACAGTAAGTGATGGGTGTCCTCACGGGCATATGCTACCAGCTCCTTTGGCAGAGGTCTGAAATACACACATCACAATTATTTACCTTCATTCCTATTTCTATGTAGGAGTCTGGTTCGTTTATGTTGAACAACCAGTTTATCTGTTTTTAAATGTAACACTTTCAGGAAAAATCCTGGCGGACTTGCAAATGTTTATGCAGGCCTTACAAGGCTTTGTCGAGGCTCGCCTGAAAGCAGCATCAAATTATTTACTAGGTTCATATTTCATAAACAAACAACTGTGGCCCAACTGTTTGGATTGCGATAAACGAAAATTCGGAAAGCGCCCAGGTAGGACTATAAGATTCAAAGATTCCGCCTACTGTATTTACTAAAGTAAATGTGACACAAATTTCTTTCATTCTCAAATATAATTAATGAAATACTCTATTTGTCTGAAAAAACTAATGGAAAAAAATGTCATCTGCTTTCCAAGTCAAAACTTTAGAAACACTCCAGAAGTAGTTCTTTGTCATACAGGATCTTGAAAAGCATAGTCGTCTTTTCAAAATTGTACAAAACCCAGATTATGATACTCACCACAGAGTTAGAGGAGGCTTTGGAAGAAGTTTCAAAAGAATTAAACAAAATGTCAAGACCCCTTTAGAAAATGTTTACTTCAAAGCTGTATTCATGAAACCATTTAAATTCTGAAGCATGGATTCTGTGCTCAAACCAACTTTCTTGTAACTCGCATAAAGCATGTCAAATGATCAAAAGGTCAAATGTAAACACAGAAAACTGTATTTAGCTTTAATTCTCTTCAGAATTTTTTCCAAAATCATTGACAAACTCAGATCTTATCCATGCTTGAGCCTGAGAACGGTTTTCATGAGTCCGGGCTCTGGCCTTCAGTTCTTACCGAATCCTCCAGTCTGCTAACTGGTACTGTTTATCTGCTTCCACCCCACAGTACGCTTTGAGAATGTGGGCCAGGGAAAACCGTGCCAAGTTGAGCACCCTGGCAGCCTGCCCTGTATCAAACATGTTCACAACATACAGACCGAAATCCCTCTGAAGCCAATCCACATCCGAGTCTGCACCATGGAATACCTAAAATACAAAGTCAGGTATCGGGTGACTTTCCGTGTCAAAAGGTTGCACAATTGAATGCTTACAATACAAAGTGATAAACATTAAATTGTTCTGACTTCTTTCCATTTTAAGCGGTAGCACCATTTAACACCTACAGTACAATTTAAGACATTAGGAACTTATACAGATATGTTCAATTTTAGAATCTTCTCCAAGTCTATAGCTATAGCCACAGCAATCATTACACTATAGCCTACAATATATGCAAATTAAGGAAGTTGTGGCAATGTGTACAGAAGAATATTTTCTTTGTGAAAGTCTAAGCTTATGGTGTAGGGATATATAGAAATCAACTAGACATTATTTCTCGGAGAATACAGGGAAAGAGACATCTTTATATCATTCAAATTCCATCCATGGAGGTTTTGTTTTCATGATTTTGTTGCAAGTGAAATAGAAGCTCTACAAAACACATATCTGAACTCCTGATACTGAGCACAAAAATTGGAATCACTGGGATTTGTTTCAGGATAATTATTGTGAATGACCTACTCTTTGAAATTAAAGCACTATACAGAATCAATCCTATAGCCTGAGTTTTTTTAAAATGCCTAACATACAAACCTTGACTATGCTGGGGTCTGTGAACACACTGTTGAGTATGTGAAGGTCACTACGAAGTTCCAATGTGTCTATAATGAAGTCCTGGTCGCGTGTTGATATCTGCATGAGACATGTGATCCCCTGGAACGTCCGGTATGAGTGGTGCTACAAATTTAATAAACAGCATTTTTATAATAGACAATCAGTTTACACCATAACGTTAATTAAGCGACTTATATCATGAAATTTAGGTAGTTTTCATTGTAATATCAATTAAAAACATCTTATCAATATATATAATTATAAACTGTTAAGTTTCATACTGGTGTAACAGGAGAAAGAGAAATGCATAGCCAGATGGGGACTTGAACCAGGGACCCTCCAAACTCTTAGACAGACGCTCTAGTAAATAATCTACCTAGCTGGTCACCTCCTATCGACCCAGTCCAGTTCTGCTACATTTCTCCCTCGTTTTTCTTAGTCTCCACACCATTTACAACCCAGGTTTGGGTGTCCCCTTGCCAAGCATTTCCTCAGTGCTTCAAACAAGGGTTGGCAAGCTCACCATGTTTGTAACAGGAGAAAGAGAAATGCATGGCTAGACTGGGATCGATCCCTACACTTGGAAAAATCTCCCTGAAGCTATATCAGAAGGATCATTTAGTCAAAAAGAGGTCATTGCGTTAAGGTCTTTTATAGTTTTATTCTCATTTCAGACACATGTATTTTCCTAACTAAATTTATCCATTTTGAGAAATATTAGAAGTTTTGCAGTTGTCACTTGGTTTTCATACAACCCAGTCCTAACACTACCCATTCTTGCTAACCAGTTGAAATTGTCATGGGGGAGATTCTGAATGCTCCATTTATTCAATTAAAATCATGAATAAAATAAGTGCATATACCGATACCCATTGGTGTATTTAAGTTGTTTTTTGAGATGAAAACAGATCTTAGAATAAAGGAATAGTTCAGCAAATTGGTACAGGTTATAAATGTTCAAATTTAGGGTCCAAAATGGAGATCTCCCTCCAAAATAAGGAGAGTCGTCAAGTATCTACCTCCAGGTCCACTGCCACGGTCTTACACGTCTTAAGTTTGTCACACAGTGCCACTAACTCTGACACCTTAGTTACCATGGAGAGAGGGGTGTCATCCAATGGACGTGGTTCCTGAAAACATAAAGTCACAATTAAATTCTGGGATTGAACAAATCTCATTTTGTAACTTTATGTAAAATATTTCAAGGCAATCTACACATGTTTTATTACATTGGTGCCTGCAAATCGTTTTCAGGAAGAACCAACATGGTTTCAGTATTTTTGAACCCTAAACATGCAATAATAATACCATATAGGATTAAACCTTACCGTAAAAACACATGTAATTTGCGCACTTTTTTTTCAGAAATTTAATACCCAAAGTGGGGGGTGCGTAAAATACACAGGTATAGAAAATTTCAAGTTTTTTTCAGGAAAAGATCGACTATTCTGGGAGATCGCCATCTTGGATTATCTCCCTTGGTACACGGAACTCTAAGACAAGTGACGGTCAACAAATTTATTTATGTCAAACATTAATAAAAGATACAGTTGATACATAATGTGTTGTTTATGTGAAATCTGAGTTTATGTGAAAAGTATCATTAAATAGGTAACCGTTAACAAAGAAAGTTTAGCCAAATTCCTATGCCAGAGAATCGCCGATCAACTTACAACATTACATTTCGACATCTCGGTGCGTTTCCCCATACTATTACGAAAATGTAGTTGTTCAATTTAAGCTCCGTTCCATGTAAGTTCTGTTATTTTTTTTTTCAAATCGCCTATGCGTATAGCATGGGTTTTTTTTCCGGCTCACTTTCATGTTGATCTCGCGTCTAACATTACGTAAACACGTGATTGATAATAACCTCGTGAATTATTTCAATATTTATTAAATGAAGCATCGTAAAAATAGTCTGCTTGAACTATTTTTTGCCTTTGGGTGGGCAAATTTTTCGAGTAGAAGCTTTTTTCCCCGATTTTCAGCCTCAAAAAGTACCTGCGCAAATTACATGGGTTTTTACGGTATTTGTGGACATAAAAAAGAGGCCAATGGCCACATAGCTTGAAAGGTTCACCGGTCATTATACTAGAGGAGAAAACTGGATTCATGGCAAGTCAACTTAACATTTAATACCTAAATAAAATATCTTACTGCGGTATATACATCAGTGCAATATATGTCTAATTAACATATCAGCGACACTGGGAATCTAGATAAATGTACCATTTTTTCTCCCTTCACACTAGTAACTCACGCACACGCCTAAGGACTCTCTATGTGTAGCAAACAACATACCATTTCTCTCTCCACACATGAGTGATTCATGTCCTTGAGTGCACGTTACAATACCATACTTTACAAATGAAATCACTCACTATTGGTTCCACCTTAGACAGCATCGCTGGCTCCTGTTTCAAGTGGTCAAGTTCATACTGGTATGGGTGTGGGTATCTGTTAATAACAAACGTGAAAAGGAAACCTGATTTTTCCCAGCATCTGAATTCAATAATTTAAATCCAGGGATTCTCTTCTTGCTACACATATCTTCTCTGTACCCTTGGAATATCTCATGACAAATTAAAAATCAAAGGCACTTTCGTGACATCTGGCAAAGGATATATGTGGACAAGTTTGATGCTTTGATGAAGAAAATCAATGGGCTTTAAAGTTGGCTGTTAGTTTTTCTGTTATCATAAATGGACAGTTATATTAAGTCTAATGATTGGCCAGGTTCTTTACCTGAAATCAATCAAATTGCTTATCGCAAACCTTCAATTTTGCTTTGACATATTCAATGTGTGCAGAGAAGAAAAGTCTACCAAAAGTAGAACCCATGGATTTTGAAGATGCATAATTGTATGATTACAAAATGTTTTCTCTGTCTTGAACACTGAGTCTGACTCCACTCAAACATTATTCTTGTTATCGTCAGTTTATCTATCTTAAATGTAACAGTTTCTAGGTTAATATCAAAGTTTTAATTTATACACAAACAATGTACATATTAAACATGTTGCAATATAAATTGTTAATTTCATGTCAATCCACATAGGATGCTTCGCCTATCAATAGAGATTGTATAAACACTGTATCGAATAGGTTGCTGGTAGGGTGTAGATCTGAACCCCCCCTCTCCTGTTTAGGTCTGTAGTGGGTCATACATATATAATCCTGGAGGGGCCATGGGGTCATTGACCCCTCCATATTCCGATTTTCTTTTAATTTTACATTGGCCCCTCTTAATTTTGATATTGATAAAAAATTGGTGAAAATGGCCCACTGCCCTCAAATTCCAGGTTTTTCCCTGTGTGTCCACTACTGACCTAAATGAGGGGCTAGATCTGATCACATTGTTGTACAGATTAACAACACAAATCGCTCACTAAGTCACAGGAACCAGTCGGTCTTGAGAACGTTGCGACACGTTTAATATGTACATTGTTTGTGTAAAAAGTAAAACTTGATATTGAATGAAATTTACTTTAACTGATGACTGTTAGGGAACAGAATACATGGAGAATGAGTTAACGGTGCTTGATTGAAATTGTCTTTTACTTTTATAATATTTCTGAAATGAAAGACACTTACAAAAATGAAGGACTTTCTGTCATCTCAATTGTAACATCCTCAGGTAAACGTAAACTTTCTACAAAAACAAACAACACTGATCAGTTATATAGCCTTATAACCTCCAGCAACAGTGGTGTACTTGGTAGGGTTTCTGACAATAGTGATATACTTGGTAGGGTTTCTGACAGAATATTATCTTAAAATATTAAAGATATTTAATTCAATGAGACTGAGTTTTTCTTACTCTTACAAATTAAACAATGTGATCTGTCACCCTGTAATCCCTGGGTCCGAGACCCTGAAATGTAATCTCGTTTTGAGTGTTTTATGTTCTGAATACTTGTATAGAGAACACAAGCCAAAAATGCAATGACAAAATCTCAATATTTACAGTAGCAGTGACCTTGACCTTTGAACCGTTACAATAAAATATGAACTTATTCATTGTCTTTGTATACTGAATGCTTGTCACACTGGAATGAAAAGTCAAGACAGTAGAGTGACGATACCAACATTATGCAACATGACATAAGCTTAAAAGTACTTTGTGCCAAACAGGCTCCAAATTAAGAAAAAAAGTCTGAAGTTTATCAGAATATACCTTCTAATGACTTCATAGCATTTGGTTTCTCCTTAATCCTCGGGACAAAAGGTTGGTTTCTGTTGTCCACTTTGTCCTTGAAACGTAATTGTGGACGTAAGATGTTTTTGGCTGACAGGAGATGGTAGCTGGCGGCACTTTTGGTAGCAGATGTACTTTTCTACAACACAGAACAATTTGTTATAGATCTCTACAAGTTATAGCTTCACAAACATAGTTTTAAAGAACAATTTGTTACATAGCAATATGTTAATCTTTAAAGTGATAATAAGCTGGATTCTTAACAGCTAGTTTTAATTTACTCCATTGACCTGGGTCAAGATCACGTGAATTAATAAACTTAATAGCCAGCCCTCCATCATAACAAACTATATTACAGTGTTTTTTGTCAATTTTTTTATGGTGAGTCTTAAACATCTTTATCAATTAAACCTTTAATGAGTCCCATTGCTAAGACATATTATGGGTCCTCAAAAAAAGGTTGATGAGTCTCACAGGAAGAGCAGGAGTTAGGATTCAAAATCTGAGTCAAAAACATAATGGAGTACTGACAGCCAAAGACTAAGACTGACCTTTTTGTTCCAGCTGGACGAGGCCTGCTGTTTTGGTGTTGCCGTCGCTAGCACAAGAGTGTTATCTTTCTTCTTGATACCTGAAGCTTCATCCAACCAGCTTCCCTGGTTAAAAAAATTATTGTGTAACAATTAATCACAAAAACTGGACGATACAAAAAAATGTGACAATTGAAGAACTGCATGTAAATTATCAAAAAATGGATTAACAGACATAAAAAGACACTTATACTCTGCTTTTTAGAATTTGATAGAAAATAATTGCTTTGTGAAATAGGTGGATAAAATGTTGATGATGTTTCACTTTTATGATCAGTTGATTTCCAGAGGCTGTTTCGCCAACAGCTGCTAAATTTCGTCAGTAGACTTCCCGGTTTTCAATCGTTGAAAATTTCCCACCTAAGCGAACACCATTTTGTAGTTCATGGGAGTGACTAATCAACAAACCGTACTGACCCAGACCAAAAACGAAATACATGTATATCATTCTTGTTTAGAAGATTTCCGGACTGAGTCTTTTTTGTTGATAAGTCACTCCCTGATACCAAACGGTGTCAGATAATTCCACGTTTTCATATAGGAATGCGCTCTGGCCCCACACCAGACATCTTTATGTAAAAATATCTAAGTCTGGTGTTAGGGCCAGAGGAAACTCGGGCTACATCCAAGATGTTGTCCCAATGCCCTACAGCCCTCAGCATTTTAAACATGTATCTAATGGTAATAGATAATCACCCAAAATATCTTTTTTTCTAAGAAATTTTGCAATTACTTAAAGCATTTATTAAATGATATTTAGGGGTGTTTTCAGCACATTGGGAATACTTGTTTTCTATAAAAAAAATAGTCTGTATCTTTGCTTCTTCTCAAATCATACTTATTTTTGAAGGAGGATAACATACTGACCACTCTCTCAAGTATCTGGTCATTTGCGTCGGTCAACACATCAAATTTGTCCTCCAGGTCAAGGATATCTGAACTACCGTGGGACAGCCTTCCTCTGACATTCTGATGCTGCATCACATTCTGTACACTACAACATCAAGGCCAACCAAATAATTTGTCTGGTTAGGGTTACAAATTCAAAATTGGGTAGCTATATAGAGTCAGTAAGTGCTGTAAGTGTAATTATATAGTATTTTATTTATATTTAAAGAAAGTTTTCAACATTTTACCAACACTGTATTTGTTAATTATAATAACGTTTGCTTTAATCTACTACATGTAGTTAACTACTCATTTAACTTTTTCAATCCATTTATGCTAGATTTTGCATCAAAAATGGAAAAGGTATCAATTGATCATAAAACAAAACAAAATGTTTTCTGGGACAATTTTTTCTGGAAATTTAAATTAAAAAAAATTGATGCTGGTATTTTGGGGAAAAACATCTAGTTATCTGGCAACCTTGTATATATATAATAACATGTAATTATTTTTGGCCTAAACACAATTATCCTGTCCCTTATGACATATTTGCCTGACTTAACTGAACACTGCTGAAATATAGAGATGCATACATGCCATACCTTTCCGGTGCAAAATAGTGAGATCAGTGATTATTTTTAGTGAGATTTGGTAAAAAATAGTGAGATTTTTTCTCTGAATTCGTGAGACATTTAAAACATATAGCATATATCATAGTACTGAATCATTTGTGCTATTCTGAAGCCTCTAATTACTTTGTTAGAGCCAAAATTGGAGATTTTTTGATATTTTAAAGGATTTTAGGAAGGTTTACACATGACAAACAGTCCAGATAAAGCTATCAATATTTAAAAAGAAAATAAATCACATGAAAGGCAAAAAATAATAGTAATTAAAAAAGAAGAAATTCCACAGGGATGTCCTTATTAACCCAGGTTAGAAAAAATGTATCTCAAAACATTGGGAATATTTAATTCTAATTTGTTGGGGAAAAAATAACCAATAAATACTATTTTTATATATCCAATTCTGAAGAAACTTGTTTTCTTCTGTTTATGTTTTTTTCATTAACACTCAATCCCATCCCGACGGCAAGAGAATGAATTCCGGATTCAACGTCTGTGTCCGGTTTCGATTTTATAGTCACCTCCAACATTACCGTTTCGGTATTAACAGCTCCGACATCTCCTTATGTTGCTGTTTAATGTTAATATCAACTGTCATCACATATTAATTAGCAACTAGCCCCCACTGGATGTGGGATCACTGATTTAATTGCTTAACAGTTCACACATCGACGAGCAAGTCATTTAGCCATGCCCCGCTAAATCAGCCGGCCGGGCCATTCAGAACTTTCACACCTATATGCTGCTAATTGGCCTGTGATTTAAGTGGCTGGCGTGTGACTTCAGACCTCGCGGTGACCAAGGTCAGTGTGAATCCATGAAGCAATTGTTTATTCACTAAGATTGACCAAATTTGTTTCTTTCGTGAGATCAGATTATTTGCAACAAAAAGCGTGAAAATGGGTTCCCACGCCGTGAGACATTTTGGAAGGCTGTTTTTCGTGAGTCTCACGCCTAAATCGTGAGATATGGCATGTATGGAGATGTTCAGTTAACAGAAGGTATATCTTGATAATAAATGCTGTACTTACTGGTACTGAAAGTGAAAATTCTTGCACTTTAGTTATGTTTATTTTGAGCTTTTTTTAGTCAAGATAACTCAATATATGCTTTCTGTTTTAAAATAATCAGAAGATACAGATATTCAAGTTCAACCACAGGGGCACGGATCACTTTACTTGTAATATTAAAAAATAGGGTCTCCTATTATTAGTTGAGACCCCTATTTTTTAAAATTTACCAGCAAAGCGATCCATGCCCCTGTGGTTGAACATTAAAATAATTAAATCGGTCATGTTACTATATTTACATGTGCAGGATTCTTTTTCCTTCTATGTCAAGTATGTCTCTGAAACCTTGGAAACTGGAGTAGTAATCAAAGTCATCCCCAGCAGCTGGCATGTCATTGGAAGCTTTGGTAGCTTGTAGTACAGCACGCAAGGTTTTCTGAAACATTTAAGTCATGGCCACTAAAATGAACAAATTCGCCCACTAATAAAGTTTTAAATGGACAGAGATTTTTTTAATTGATGAAGTCGAACGACATCGCATACAAACAATAAAATGAAAGCTGAATGAAAACTATAGTAACTCGATTTTATGTATTTCGTTTAGTATATATATACAATTATCAGGTCGGGGAAAACCACTAACTTGCGTATCATATGCAAACTCGCCTATTATACGCCAATAGGGGTATGGATTTGTTACTAAAAATAGCCGAACTCACTTTAATCTTAACAAGTTAGTGGTTTTCCCCGACCTGATTACAGCAGGTCGGGGAAAACCACTAACTTGCGTATCATACGCAAACTCGCCTATTATATGCCAATAGGGGTATGGATTTGTTACTAAAAATAGCCAAACTCACTTTAATCTTAACTTGTTCAAATTGTTTGTACAAGTTGCATTTATTCAGTCATGAAACATAATACAAATGCAAAAATAAACTTTATTTGCATGTGGGAAAGTACCAAAAACAGATGCAATACTTCCGGTAAAGTTACATCAAGTAGCCAACGCTTTCAGTAAACATCTTTTAGCAAAATATTATTTACCTTGTCGTAAATTAATGCGATTTTTAATAATATCTTGCAAAGGTTACTGGTAAAGCGATTTGGGTTATTTTTAGTAACAAATCCATACTCCAGCTGGAATATTATAGGCTAGTTTGCGTATATACGCAAGTTGGTGGTTTTCCCTAACCTGTACAGCTCTAAATTATATTTTGCCTAATTGTACATGTAGAAGTACGGTCGCTTTCTAGATTCGCGCAAGAGGGAATTTTCTAATATGTATTGCTTTAATACACAGTTCTTATTATGGACAAATCGCAACACTACTCTACCGTTAACTTAGAAACGTAGATTCGCCATGCTCAATCAGTCGATCAAACTGAACACGTGCACGGCAAAATAACGAAAACAGGACAAAATAAAAGAGCAATTCAACCTCTTCATATCATGTGTCGGAATAATTAAGCAGTCGCTACATTACGGTGGTTGACAGTACCTGTGTAAATTCTGTAACATCTTTAATTCCAGGTAAAAACTCCTCTGATGTTTCAACCGTGGATGATTGCATGGGCGTCGCCATCTTGAATGAAAGACGTAAAGCTATCACAACCGTATATGTGTAGTTTCGTATATTTCTTCGCGGGAAATTCAAATTCTTATAATTTTTAAATTCCACTGCAAACTTTTTAATTTGGATCCATTGCCTAATGTTGAAAATGGCACGGAAATCGTGGTCCATGCGGATGATTTCTATCATATACATTGTTCATACTTATGGAAGTGGGATATAAGGCATGTCTTGTCTTGTATCTTGAGATTCCCCCGATGACTTGTCGAGGCACCACTATCTGGTAGTGTAGTAAGAATACAGATTAAAATTGGTAAAATCCTTCACCACGCATGCGTTAAAGTTAATGTACACATATATTTACACTGTACAGTATGAGTGCAGTCTCCGGCGGTTGGTTTCACAGTTCAGATTACCACACTTGGCCACAGTTCTATATGGTTTGACTATTTCTAGCAACAGTTCAATGTTTATTTCTAGCAGCAGTTCGATTGATCTGATTTAGAGTTCTAAGCAGATAAGGGTCGCCTGTAGATAACCTCTGTGAGGTTTATCATTTCAGTAATCTTGGGATGAGTACAGTCGATTATAAGATGCGTCAGCATCTCCGGGTCCTGCCAGGCATGTAGATTATCGTCTAATGGTTTGATGGTTCGGAGTCTAGTTTTTACCCATACTCTACTGTCTTCCAGTGAGAGACATTCGGACAGGAAATGGTGTCGGGTTTCTGGTGCTGCATCGCATAGTTTGCATGTTCGGTCTACCTCATACTGGTTAAATTTGGCTCTATTGCTCTGCAGAGTATATGTTCCTGTCAGTAGCTTTGCTTTGATCTCCGCTCTCTGCACGTCGTGTACACTGCATGACAGCTTCTTGTAGGTATGATGTACTGTTCCTACTTTTAGAGCCCCGGAATTAATGAACCTGAGGGATGGTTTATTGTCGATGTCTTCACGCCATTTCCTTTCTACGTTACTATATAGGGCATTGTTTATCAGCTTTTTCCATTGGATCTTAGATGGAGGATCTTCCAGTAGGTCAAAGGCACTAGGAAGGTTGTATATGTCCAAGATCCTTCTCACGTTTGAGAAAAAAACTTTTGGAGTTTATATCCTGTGTGGCCAGTTGTCTTATGGCTACCTCTCTCTCAATGCCGTCCTCTCGTGTGATAATATTGTGGAAGAGGCTGAAGATATTTGTATGTATTGTCATCTCAACAGGTGGTATTCCTAGGAGAGCCTCGGTGTTCTGTCAGGGAGGTGCTGGATTTGCCGCAGAATTTGCGTTCGAATACGTCCAGTGAGTCCAAGTCTTTTTTTTGTGAGTTGGTGGATTTCCAGCCCGTAGAGGATTCTTGGGGTTACTTATGTGTTCCAATATGCTGCCTTTATTTCCTGTGTGACTCTACCTTTTCCATGAAACCATGCCCCCATCAATGAGTATGCTGTTCTCCTTCCGAGCTGGATCTTGTGTTGCATGTTAGGTTTGTTCTTGATGTTTCTATATATTCCTAGATGTTCATTTTCTTCTACCATATCGATTAGTTCATCATGTATCCTCAGCTCTGGTTCCCGTCTCACATTGAACAGTAATACTTTGCTTTTAGTTGGATTAATATTATACCTGGAACGCTTGGTAAAGGTTTCTACTAGTTGTAGCATATTTTGCATGGTTCCTTCATTATGCGTTAGTAGCGCAGTATCATCAGCACAGGTCGTGTGAGGTATCGGTATAGATCCTATAGTAGCTCCTTGTAGTTTTGCCAGTACTAATAGCAGTGAGTTGTTGTAGCGTTTGTAGTGCGATGTTGAGAGTACTCCCCCTTGGCGGTCACCTTGTAAGACCGAGAAGCTGTCTGAGACCTCCCCTTTCCATTTTACCTTGGATGTTGCCTCATGGTAGATGTCCTTTACAATGTCCCATTCTGGCCCTTGTATTCCATCGATGTATAGTTGTCGTAGGAGGATGTCATGGTCCACAACGTCGAATGCTTTCCGGGCATCTAGGGTTACAAAGTATAAGGGTTTATTGCTACCGACTGATTCGTCTATGCATTCAGATACAACGAGGGCTGACTTGATTGATGAAAGGTTCTTTGTAAATCCCACTTGAAGCCGTGATTGTGTTTGTTCCAATATTGGGTTGTGACGTCCGAGTAGAATGTGCTCTATGATCTTCAGTAGGATCGTAGTAACTGTAATCCCTCTGTAGTTGGATGGAAGCTGAGTGTCCCCCTTTTTGTAGACTGCAGTGAAGAGTCCCTCCTTTAACGATTGAGGTATTTTTTGTGTTCAAATATCCCTGTGATGATTCCTTTAATGCTTTTTACTACCAGATCCCAACCAAGCTTTACATGTTCTGCCGTGAGTCCAGTGCTGTCAGCAGCCTTGTTGTTATTTAACCTTCTGATTGCAGACTGTATTTCCTCTTTAGTAGGTGGTTTGATGATTGACTCCTTAACCAGTTCCTCAATGAGTAGGATATCATTACCAGCCATTTCCTTAAGATCAGTGTCATATCTTGGGTTGGTAGATGGAGTTGCTAGAGTGGAGAAGTGTTGCACCCATCCATCCATTATTTCATCCGTTGTTGTTAACGCCTTACCCTCTATCCTTAGAACATTTGTACCAGAGTTGCTTGTTTTCCTTTGTTGATTTACGAGTTTATGAAATGTGCCGCTATCACCCTTTGACTCCATGATTATGTTGAGTTCTTGGATATGCCGCTGATATTCATGTTTTCGTTGCACCCTGCGTAACTTCTTCCTGCTGCTAATCATATTCAGGTGTGATTTATTGGTAGCTGACCTAGGTTTCTTGCATTGCTTCCACAGCCAGTAACAGTGTTTCTTCTCTTTTATTGTCTTAGAGACTTCTATATTAATGAGACGCCTTTTCCTCCTTTTATGGTCACATGTTGCTTGTGGTTTGGTATACTCTCTGCAGTTGCTTTTTGTAGTGTACTATTTAGGTGGTTTATAGCTAGTTCTACCTGAAGTTCATTTTCGAATGTGCTCGGTAAGTGGCGTATGTTTTCTGTAACGTAGTTAAGGTACTCAGTTTGATTGCACTTTGCCCATTTTGGTGTAGGCGCAATTTTGACAGATTGTGGTTTTCCTGTCTTGACTGGGATGGAGATTGACGTGGTTACTGGGATGTGGTTTGATACATTTATGTCCGTTTTTCCCAATGGGCGAATAGTGTCCACTAATCCCACAGCAGTGTTATCACATAGGATATAATCTATCTCTCCGGAGTCTCTTAGGTTTACATGGAAGAAGGTTGGTTCCCCAGTCTGGGTATTATGGAGATTATTCGGTTTGCAGAAGTCTATAAGAAGCTTGTCTCTGTCATTGCCTTGTCTGTACTTTAGTGATGCATTAAAATCCCCGCATAGGAATACTGCATATGTTGGATCGAATTTCTTTAGAATTTCCTGAATTTCCTCTAGGGTGTCTTCATATTCTGTAATTGAAGATTTCCCCCTGCATGGCATGTAGATCGATAAGATACAAATTGGCGGTGACGTATGTAGTTCCAGTACAGCTATTCTATTGCCACCATCAGGATTTTTTTGTGATTTTTACCTCCAGATCTATATTATAAATTACAGCAGTACCTCAATATCCTCTTGGAACCTGGTATGACGAGATTGGATCTGCAATATCTATACCTTTACTGTGAGATTTGTGCTTGTCCGTGAGATCATTAAGAGCTTCTAGCTGGAATATGAAGAGTCAATGTTCCTGAAGGCATTATAGATCAGGTTTTGCCAATAGCTCCGAGACATAAACCTGGTTTGCTTTGATGTTCTTGGTGTTCAGTGTTGTCAGCACTATTGATTCCCGGGTTCCAAACTTTTTATTCTGGACTTTTTTTACAAGGCCCTGGGACATTGTATCTTTGTTCTGCGTAGAATGGCTGTTGGTATTGGTGATAAGGTTTGCATTACCCTGGTTTGTGTGGTGGCCCACAGTCGGAATCTTTGGTGGTGGTATGTGCAGAGGAGGTATCCAGTACGTAGGCATATGACACTGTGGTCCGGGCAAAATGTAGTTAAGTGGAGGGTATCCCATAAAAACCGACGCCAGGTTTTGTCCACTTCCATGGTTATGGTATTCCATTTCACAAGCCATGCCCCTGTGGCTTTCTGTAGGAATTTGTCTGGCAGTGTTGAGCTCCAGTGCATTGATTCTAGTTTTCAGCTGTTCTATCTCCATGTCACACAGACGTTGCTTTAGCTGTTCCATCTCAATTATGTGGTGGTGTGCTTTGGCTGATGTCTCTCTCAGACCACATTGCTGCTGTAGCTGGGGTCCATTGAGCTGTGGTTGTGCTGTTGAAAAGTTTGGTGCAGCTGGACCAAGTTTGAGTAGGCGATTTGACTGCTGAAGATCGTTTACCTGTAGTTCTAATCTTGATATGACGCTATTTGCAAGGTCCAGTTGTTTATGGAGTTCTTGTGAGTCTGCAGTATGTTTTTGTCGTCGGTGTCTGGATGTTTTTTTTTATATTAGTCTGCTCTTCACCAGGATTTAAGTTAGACGTTGTATTGGTAGGGATACAATTTTCTGTTGGCGGAGTCAATTCTGTCAGTTTATTTTCAGAAGACGATTGGCTGTTAGTTGTATATTGTTTTTTATCTGTGGCGTTCTATATGTTGTCTCTGCTTCTCTCTTTATTTGTAATAATAGGCGTTGACTGTGTTGATACCTGTGTTTGTATTCTCTTCAGTTCAGTAAGACTATCGTCGATATTTTCATCATGCGTGGATTCCTAGATTTAGACTTCCTCCCTGTATTGTTCCTGATCATCTATAATCATATCATTTATGAATCCCTTAGAATGTTTGATGGGACTGAGTTGTTTACATGATAAGGAATGGTAGGATGTGTTGTCATCCCCGCTTTCATAAGAGAGCCAATGCGTTTATAAAGTATGCCATCGTCGATGACGTCAAATGTAGCTGACAAGTACAGCATGGCAAGTACCGCTCTGCACTTGTTATCTAATGCAGAAGCTATGCCATTATGTACTCGTAGGAGGGCCGTCTTATTTGAGTGTCCCATACGGTAGGCCGATTGCAGGTTGTCATGAAAACTGTTTGCATGGAGATGAACCTCTAAACGCCGGGACACAACCTTCTCCAAGATCTTAGACAGAAAAGACAGATTTGAAACTGGGCGGTAGTTCTTCAACTCCTCTTTGTCCATTCCAGGCTTCTTCAACAATGGTCTAACATGTACTTTCTTGAAACACAATGGCACCTTTGACTATTATTTTCGATTATTTGCTCATGATTGGGGTAATCAAATGAAGCAATGCTTCAAGACATTGCTTTAATAGGTTTGTAGGTTGTTGATCAAGCTCACAGGACTTTGATTGCGAGGTCATGATGATATTGCGCAACTAGTCCTGGGTTGTTGGTGAGCGCTTTGTCAATGGTTCCCCATCAAATTTAATGTCAGCAGTCATGACAATGATATCATTATCAGCAGTAGAGTTCACTTCGGCAATATTTATCCTGACCGAGCTGATTTTATTCAGAAAGTAATCACTGAGTTTGTTTGACAAGTCTTTTTTAAGAATTACAGCTTGGTAGGATAATTTCACCTTTCTGACCTATTAGATGTTGGTAAGTCTAAAAAGCTGTCTATGATCCTTACCGCATTCATTCTTTGACTGAATGAGAAGTGAACCAACTAGCCGACATTTTCCCCTATAAATCTGTTGGTGAACGGTTAGTTTGGTCTTGCGCCAGTGTCTGTCTGCTTTTCTACGGTTCTGTTTTTCTACGCGGAAATTTTCATTATGCCACGGAGCATTCGGTCTCACAGTTAGCACCTTAGTCTGTAGAGGTGCGTGTTTCTATATAAGGGCTTCTATACCAGTATGCTTCAATAAGATCATCAACCCCGCCTTAAGTAGATTGAAGGGCGGAAGAAGACGGAATGTCATTGTTGAAATCTGGTATTGAAAATTCGCGGAATTTCCGGAAGCTCACTTCTTTCCTTGCACTATCTGGCTAACCACAATTCAGTGTTGCGCGGACAGAAAGATTATCACCAGATTGGTCCCCCTTTACATCACTTAGACATGGATCAATCACTGAAATTGCTTCATCACTGACCGAGTTATCTTCCCTCGTTATGACCACATCAAGTGAGTGGCCATGGGTCTGTGTACGTAGCTTCTGTCACATGCTGAATCAGAACCCTGGAATCAAGTAGCCCAGAGAGCTTGCGAGCATCAACATTAGATAGATCGTCTAAGTGGAAGTTTAGATCATCCGTGATAATAATATCTTGGGGTACAACAACTTGGTGGTCTAAAAAGGTAGACCACTCATAACAAACACTGTATTTCGGAAAGCATTCTGTTTAGACGGAGGAGGCCTGTAAATGATACACAATCTAAATTGTTTATCATCGGCAAGAACAGAACAAGTCATGTGCTCAAAGTGTGTGTATGCATCATCATGGCCGGAAAAGAGATGTCACACTTAGGCCTTTCTTAAACAGAAAAGCTACCCCACCACCACGTTTGCCGAGTCTAGCATTGTGGAGGAATCCATAACCTGTTGGTATTAGCTCAGCTAGTACCTGGTCATCGATATCTGAACCTAACCAAATTTCTGTCAATGTAAGAATGTCAATGTCCTGAGATGTTACAAAATCTTCGATGGACAATGACTTATTATTCACCGAGCGACAGTTTAAGGACACTAAATTCATAGGAATAACTGACTTACAGTGATCAGCTGTTGTTGGCTTGATGACATGTAGATTCTCGTACGATACTGATGATGTCGGAAACCGTGTGGAAGTATCGTAACGAGAATGCACAATATTGTTAATGCCTGATATTTCTGTTAGTGCAGTGTGGCCATGCAAGAAAGTGTGTGAGGCGGACAGATCATTTGTAGTGACCAAATGGATGAGATTATCAGTGTTCAGTCCCGAGTGGGTACAACCACTGGTTCCGTTTGAATAGATATTTAGGCGCTTACCCACAAAGTCCTCAAGAGGTACGCCAACTGGGTCGATTATGCCAGCTAGATACTGGTCGGCTGCAAAAGCAATTAATGATGTCAATTGCTACCTGCTGCCCGATGCTATTTCCACCTCTTCCATCTACCTTCATTTTGCTGTTGTTTAATTTTGTGTCAACGAGCAAGGTTAATCGCCCACGATAACCAGGCAACAGATCATATTGCACTAGCGCCTGATTAGAAAATGGTCCGCTAAAACAAGTGTTTCGCTGTCCATCATGATCAGTCCATGGGTAAACAGGTTTGATGGGCACAGTCTTCCATGTAAAGTCGATTTAGGTCGGTCTACATTACCGTTTTATAAATCTACCAAACTCAATAACCTAAAATTATCACTACAATAGTGACGTCATTATCCTAATGTTTGGAGATAGGTGGCCGATACTGACTGTTGCTGTTCCATAGGTGAGTTTTTTGTTCTCTCTAATCTTAAGAACACATGCAAAATTTTGAATGATTATTGATTATCAAAAAGAACTAAAAAAAAGTATCAAACTACCTTCTGTTAACATATGTACTATACTTCTAAACAGGATTTGAACACAAATAAGCACAACACATATAGTGTATCCTGAGGTAATCGCTTTATCTTCAATCCTTTTCAGAATCATAAAACCTTGATTTTTTTTCTAAAATGCAGTTTATTTAGAGAGCATGCACAGTTTTCAATTCTGACCAGGTTATGATCCACCCACTGGGTCGCGGGTTCGAGACCTACGTGAGGCAGTCGCCAGGTACTGGCCGTAGGTCGGAGGGTTTTCCTCCACCATCAAAACCTGGCACGTCCTTAACTGACCATAGCTGTTAATAGGACGTAAAACACAAACAAACAAGCAAACCAGGTTATGAGGTGATAACGTCCTGCTTATCACTAAAATGAACAGCTATCAATGAACATCGGCCAGCAATGCTGATGACGTCACTCTTGTAACGACGTCACAATCACCACGCCGTATAGTTCTAATAACTCACAGCTGACTTGGGTAGGTTTACACAGCAGGAAATGCATGAGAGCAATACAAATCTTCAACTGATGTTTCTGTGTCGTCATTCAATATTCGCCCTATACCTACATGATAAAGACTAATCGCGAAAATTAAAAGTCATGGAAAAGTAACGTGTTTGAAGTATACTTCAATACAGGACGTAATCAACGCCGTCTGTGGACACTGATTAAAAATATAATACACAAACATATAAAGTCTGAAGTGACATAGTATATATAAAGTAACAGGAAGTTTGTACTTCGGTGGAGGAAGTAGAGAATATGCACAGTGGCTTGCCTGCCGCGTTTGTGGACACGTTAGCTTAGCGTCTGAAAGAGAGTAAGAGAGATGGAGGATAGTACCAAGGTAAGATTTTACTGCATGGGGACGACGGGAGGAGTTAGGGATTAGGTTAAAGGGACATGCGTGCACATGCGTGGTGGCTGGATGTCAATTATTGGGGAGGGTCTGGGACAGTGATAGAGGATAGAGGGCAAATGGATCGAGGCTGGTAGACAGACATGTCTAGAAATCAGAGCTGTAGTTGGAGGAGTGTTTATGAGGTCCAGAATCATAGATGGGGAGGTCAGGGAACATAACTGGGGGTGAGGATGGAGTCGGGGGATATAGGATAAATTAAGGTGGGGCCCGGCATGTGGAGAAATATAATCGAATGTAGAAGGCCTGGGTGTAAGGGAGTGCTACACATAGGCTAGCATGGATGGGAATGTATACGTAAGGTCATAGGCTTAAAACTAGAGTTATTGAAACGGATTATAAATATGTGTTTTTTCCCCGGTATGTCTGCAGAGCGTTATATCACGTCCATGCAATGCACGTGTATTGCCCAACATACAATATACACGTCAATGTACACTTGTATACATGCGGTCTGGGACGCGGTAAGTGTAAACATAATACGGCCTAAGTAAATTATACACCAGGGTACGTAATTGAGTTCATCAATCACCGCGACACGTGCGTTCACTTTGATGCTGTCGTTTGGTATACTCATTATATTATACTGTACCTTGAATGTCACTAACTTATTTTTTACGTAATCAAACATTAGTTAGCATATTCATTATGATTAATTAGACATTTCAAGCTTTGCCGTTTCGTCCATTCCCCTTAATTTATCTCCCTTTTACGTTTTTTATTTTAAATCAAAATGAGGTGAGGTCCGACACCGGCCAGTACATCTAAATACATTTATTAAAAATAATATTTTACTCGGTAATTGAGTCATGATCAAAGAACCATGGTACATCTATAGCTTCCTGTCTATGAAAAATAAAGATGAACGAACTTCAATATTTCTAATGTTCCGATGCAAATAATGTCTTAATTCTTCTCATTTGAAAAAAACCAACATCTTACAAAAATAGCAATGTTGCAACAATAGACCTATATCTGCACCCCACTTTAAGTTGTAGATATAACTTCTGCCAACGCCGCGACAGAACATGTTGTTTACATCATTTATATACACAGACAGCCATACATCTGGTCCGGGTCGTCATAGTAGCATGTTAGTTCTCGTCCCGTTCTCGTTTCACGAAAGTTTTACTTTACGCATACACCGATTGACACGTTGCATTTGAAGACTACCGCTGAGAATATTCGAATTCGTGTATATATTAATACATTTTCTCAGAAGAATATATAAAAATGAAATGGATTGAATTGCATAGAAAAACAGTAATTTATGTGTAATGTTGTTAAGATAACTATGCTTTCCCATAGGTTTAGAATGACATTATTGCACATGCACATATGTGTACTGTACGGGGTTTATCGTAACAATACATATACATCTCTTAAGAACGCAGGATGCATTGCTGGTATTACATATGTATTCACAATTATGTCGAGGACAAATAAATTAGTGGAGGTCTATAATGCCCGTTGTAAGACCAGTATTTATATATTTATTGAAACTTGCATTGGGCATGGCTGGGGATAGTTTACAGCAGGACCGGATACAGGTATATCGTAAATATCAATACATATACAAATGCACGAAAACCGGATATGTTGACATGGACTTACTAAGAACGTTGTCAATACACCGGAACCAGACACACTTATATTGCATAATTGACTGCATTGAAAGCCTAATGCGTATACATTGTTGTTAGATGTACTGATTTATATACACTGTACATAATCACATGGAGGTTGGTGGTTGTGATATTTACTCGGTCTAACAATTTTTAGAATTTTTTCTTCTCTTTTATGACGTCATTTCAATTGTGAGGTCACATTACTTTCTACCAAATGGCGAATCCACCGTACAACTTTCATACTTTCCATCTCGTCAGAACCATTAAAACATTATTTACAATCTAATATAACATCTAGAAACTTGAGGACTTTTAGATAGGTGAATATGTGGTTATAATCACATAAACAAATAATTCACCTCAACATAATTAAGTCCGTAACTGATAAATATTTAAACATATTTAATACTCAGTGAGCAGAATTGCCGATTACTGGTATGACTTATAATTCAACTCTTTAGTAGTGATACATAAATATATGCACATATCGTTTTGATATTTTGCACTAAATTTCAGCCGGGCGGGCTACGAAATCAAAATATAAACAATAAAAGATATATCGGTAGGAGATACGTCTAATGCCAGTAGAACATTATGGATTAAACTGTATGTGCGTGTATCTTATTTCGATGCGTCTGATTCCTGTGACGTTAAATACATTCAGTAAGACGAGTCTGTAGTGCTCTCCGCGGCTGTGCTTCAAGAAGGAAGTTGTGGGAGCGCTTCGCGCTACTCAAATGTACTTCCTGCTGCCGTGTGGTCTGTCAACATTAAAGGGCTTTCAACTAAAATCGGCACTAGCTGGTTATCACTCTGAAACCACCCATCAAAAGGAAGATTTGTTGATTTAAACATAAGTGATGATCAAATGTTTGTTTGAGACTTCCGTCATTTGAATTGTATGGAACTTTGTGGTATAAGATAATATAAAAGTGGATTTTTTTGCGGTGTGCAAATGTTCGCGTGTTTCGCTTTGTGTATATTGGGGCGCGAAAGTGTCCACACGCGAATATTTATTAATAAGTTATATAGATTATAGTTAAATAGGATATATAAATAAATGAAGATTTCAGAATTATTGCTAACGCGAAATTTCAACATTTACAGTAAGCGTCCTTTAACTCCGGGTCCCCCTTCCCCACTACGGACCTACATTCGCAATAAAGCGCCACGTTATATACTATCGTGGATACCTTTACAAACCCCTATGATCAATTAAAATTGAACGATATGCAGTTTAAAAAGAGAGATGTAAACACCGGTATGCTATTGCATGTATCGACATTCTCTATATATATTTTTTTATCAGAGACTTTAAATTGTGCTGCCTACTTTCGTTTCGGAGGAGTAACGCCAGCCTCAAAATGAAAGCATTACGTTCCCTTACGTCTCTGCACTCCTGGAATATGTCTTGACAAAATCGAAGGCACGCGGTTATCTATTTGGTTGGTTTTAGTCTTAAAATGAAACCTCTGAATGCGACTTTGTTGTTGTGGACGGAATGTAAGAACTGGTGTTTTTATTTGATGATGTTTATGGATCGCTGAATAAAAACTTGAAATTGAAGGTGACTGAGAGGGAAAAACACGTTGAAACGAAAACACAGCAAACAGACTATGAACATAAATGACACACATACATAACGTGAACTTACGCAAGTTGACATTTTACGCATGCTTAACCAGACGAGAGCCTTTGCTCTCTATAATGACGATATATCTGCCAACGGTTAAAACGACGAAACAAACGACTTAGTAACCTATTGTAAAATAACACTCCAGTAAAGGCAGACTACACTGGTTTCTTAGAAATTTTGAAAACGGAAACCATTAATTGACACTAAAAATCCGACACCCTGTGAAATTCGACCGATTTTAAACCTCCACGTACAGTATGTCTGAACTGTCAGGTTCTACTATATATCACAAATTATAGGATTGCTATTAATTGATGTTTTATTCGTATTTTGGTCAGATTGACTGCGCTTGATAAATAGTGTGAAATGGATTCACAGGAAGAGGCAACCTTGAACATGGCGGCAAATGCCGCGTTGTCACGTCGTCATGGCAGCAGTCACAGGAAGCGCGCATTGGGACGTCACGTGACCGTCGATAACTCTGGAAGTGACTTCTCGCTTGACCGACATTGGACATCGACTATGATGGTAGACAAGTCAACACAAGTGGTAATACCAAATTCACTCATAAACAATTCGCATGTACGATATAGACTTAGTGGGTTATCAGACAATTGTTATACCAGGTCACATAGCCGACAAAGGGTAAATGGTATATTGGCAAAGATAATTAAGCATGTATATACGTTTTTTGGAGAAGAAAAACTATTTAAAAGGGGAATAGATTATCCCAGCTGTTACAGTGAGCGTAACAGATAACTTTTGTACCTTTGTGGCTTCAGGTAAGAGTAACTTCTCATGTACCACTGAATGATCGACCGAGGCGATTGTCCTTGCAAGGATGTCTGATTGTGCATTTACGTTGTTTTCGCCTCGACAAGGCGATATGCTATAACTACTAGTTGTGTCGTACTTTTGGGGGCAAAATGACGACACAAAGAGATATCAAATATTTTGCTTACATCCTTAGCGTCTTTTGTTTCAAAGTACAAACTAAAGGCAACCCCACCCCCACCCCGCGCAATTAGCCCCTTTAATTATCGATAGTTCTCAAAGTTTCGTCTTATATCCTCCAAAACATGAAATTGAAAACGTAATTATCCATTCCTGTTTTTTCTTTCGTCTGTTCGGGTCAAAAAGACGAATTTATGAGAATATATGTAATTGGATCGTCTAGTCCTAACAGCAGTCACATCCAAAACGAAACTTAAGGGAGGAAAATGTATGTATGGCAGTCTACAATAAGGGGTAAGAGGTTGGTGGTGGGGTGGACGACGATCCTTATATCTTTGAACTGTAACATACTGCAGATCGGTTATGTTTTGCGAGGAATGTGGTATTATTACAGTGTTTGTCATTGTTTATTTACAGGAATCCCAGCGACAGGAGGTAGAGGCAGATAATATGAGAAAGAAGACGATTTTACAGGGATTACTCATCCTTGTGCTTCTCGTGCATACCACGACCAGTCTGCGCATGTTACAAGCAACCGTTACCCCGCCCCCTTTTTACAACCTCATTTTGGTAATCACAGTTCTGGCATTGGTCTTTCAAGCCGCTGCAGGAGGACTCATCACTATTATTGCTCTCATGGAAAGACATGAAAAACAAGACATGGAGATCATAAGGAAGATCAATGACTTCACCATCAAATTAGTTTTTGTCGTATTGTTATTGTGTGTGTTTTTATCATCTTTGGTTCCCAACTTTAAAAAAGATCCAAGTACTGATATACATGCGCATTCTAATTCGGGAATAGTCATAGAGTGACATTATAATGACTGCTATAGCTTCGTACATCTGGTCACTTTGATGCAATGTTACCTCGCTAGTTTACACACTACGTAACCAATCGGAAATTGTCATCACTTTCCGTAAACGAAGTTTTATCGTTTAGGGGAAAAGCCGACGTTTCCCGATTGACAACGCTAGTCCGAACACTGTCACTATGTGCAACCGCTCTAGTGTGGATACTTTCGTACAGTTCAACTTCGAAAATACGGCACATTGTCATACTCTGTAAACATGTTAATCCGGACACTGTCTAACTTTGAAGCCTTGTCCATCTTGGTCACTATTATATATTGAACATCATCACTCCAGAGGCTATTATCATAGAGTGTAACCTCGCCAGACTGAATACTTTCATACAATGGAACCCGGCCGGACCGGACACGGCCATACGATGTAACATCGCTGTCTCGGAACATCGTTAGCCAGGACACTGCCAAAGGAGAGCGTGCGCCATTTTGTACTAAAAGTCAAATGAATGCAAACATGAAATTGACAAGCCATCTCTCCTATTCTTTCTTTTTGAATTATTTTATTCTTTTCTGACTGTTTTGTATCTTTTTCTTTATGGAAAGTGCTTCTGCGTCAAACTGCAATACAAAAGTCACATATTAGGAGAATTGGTCCCAGTAATATCCTATTATGTCTTTTTGGTATGTATAAGTGTGTCTTTAGCAATTACTCAATACTAATTATGCTTTAATTTTACATGATATATATCATAAAACTATCGCCAAGTCCTGGAAAACATAAATACATGTAAAACTAAAAAGGTAACAATAGTTTGCTTGTTTCGGCAATTGTTTGTATAATTTCATCATTTAACCTGATGTTTGTCAATTTCATGTCAAATAATTGTGGTCGTATCCTTGAAAATTCAAGTAATGCATGTGTTGAAAATTCTGATCATTTGAAGAAGATATCGGAATCCAGTCCGTCCTTTTTGGAATCTATATTTATGTAATCTTCACAACGTAATGAGTGAATAATCTGCAACGTCGATCAGAATACAACGATACACTTGTATCTGCATGTGGTCTGCTTTGTCCTTTGCAAATAACTCTTGAAAACAATGGATCTATGACGATAACAATGACGCAGAAGTCAACATCCTTAAATATTTCTCTGCGCGGGCAATAGTTATTTCTGACAGGACAATATTCTTTAAACCATTGTCCTGGTTGGAGTGAACTAGAATACTCTGGAACAGTCAAAACTATCTATGTCCAATTCCCATTACATCTGGTTGACTTAATTAAACAATTGAATTAAAACAAAGGTTCATTTCCTTAAATCAGCTTATGCTTTCAATACTCTGGATATTTAAATGTAAATATACTTGTAAATATATTCGCCGATGCAGTAATATACATGCTTTACACAACCAAGTGTTGTGAGAGCTAACTAATGTGGGACCCCGCTGCAGAATTGGGATTTGCATTTACTCCCTGTTCTTTGAGACATAACATCGACGACAAATCTGTACATATTTGGAAATTCCCTAATTCCTTTTTATTCTCGAACGCCTTATTTGACAATGTATATCATTTTTAGCTTTTAAGTTGAATGTTCGAACATGTGGGGGAGGCGATGAACTCTGTACCAAGGCCGGGACGCAATAAAGTGCTTTACAATGGTAGTTGTTATTTCTTGCTTGCATTTCAGCATTGGAAGTAATAGCACACATCGGTTTTAATACCTCTATCAAAGTATGCTACAATGCATAAACGTCATCGAATTCAACATTATTATTTCCAATGGTTCATGCAATAACAATATGACGTCACTAAATCCCGCATCTTGTCAGAATCGCTTGAATGTTGATAAAGTTTCACCGAGGTCTGCAGGAATTGCACACGACCTTTTGACGCGTAGTGATTTTAAACAACGTTGTCTGCAGTGGGACAATTAAAACGACTATAAGGTTTCACAGAAGTCTGTAGGAATCGTACACAACCTTCTAATGCGTAGTGACTGTAAACAAACGATTGCATGTGTATCACACAGTTGTATGATGCAATCGCCACGGAGAGTTGAAATGAAATGATATATGAAACTAGTTACATGTACATCAGATACAGCATTGCGAGGTCAAACGAACATTGCAAACCCGAACACTGATTATATTAAACAAGAAGAATAACCTACAGCTGATCGTATAGCTGTAATGTATAGATTTTATTCTTGATGCTGAGAAGTAATGAAATAAATATTCGGCTGATTATCTCTGTTCGCTTGTTCGCCAATTTGTTTAAGCAATACTGAATATTACAATTAAACTGAATTGGAAAGTACTTATCTGTTTAAAACTGATAAACATCGCCAAAATAACTGTCCTCGCCTTTTTTCCGTATATTTATCTTTTTTATCCGACTATATCATGACAGTTTGTGTTTCTGAGGGCGACTCGAGGAATTCAGCAAAGTGGTATAGGTACTGCGATAAAGGGTTGGATAATTTGTTCATTCTAAAGTGAGAAAGTGAAGAAAATTCAAGGAGCCAAGCTTACTTAAGTTCTCTCCATCATTGGAATATGTCAAGACAAAATCGAAGGTACACGAAGGCTCTTTGATTGGTTTCTGGTTAAAGTAATTGATCAATCGCTAAGCTGTTACCAAGCCTTTGAAGAATAATAGGGGCAACACCCGAATTCAAAGTCGGGTAATTTTACGGTAACGCTATCGTACGATTCTTGTGACCAATACCAGGGCCTCTTTCGCGTATCCGTTTCAACCGGTTGGTGTTTTAAAATTTAACAGTTCCTGGTAAAAAAATTGGTGGACCTGCAAATGTCTGAAATTTATTTGTGATCTAGCAAGCGGAGGACTATTGAAAAATTAGGTCACAACGAATAGCATCATAACGATCATATGCCCGGGTTAACATGCCATTATTTTCCACAAAATACGGTTAACACGAAGAAAAACACTTCCTTGAATAATATTAGCCAGTTGACACACGGCATTTTCCTTTATTATTGTCCATTGACGCATCAAGGGGGGACGCATGAATCCATATTTGATAACTGCACATACGTATATTTGATGAGTAAGAAAACAAAAACTTTGGAACATAAATAAGTTACTGAGGCACGCACAAGGAATATGATCTGGAGATATGGCGAGAACAAACTTCAAATGTCAAAATCCAAGATGGTGGCCCTCTATTTCACCTATTCGGCCCATCTNGGGGGGGGGGGGGGGGGGGGGGGGGGAGGGCAAACCCACCGTTCATATAAAATTTAGTCATATTGGATTAGGGATGCTCCAGACCAAATTGGGACACCCACCGTTTATACAAAAATGAATTACTATCCCAATACGTATTCCTTTGCTTTGCGAATAATCTCCCTAAACACCTATGGTAAGCATGTTGTGCAGATATAAGATTTATGTGATCGAAGATGAGGATAAGATGAACTCGTTTCGACACATATCGGTGTGGTGATTATTTACAATGACACTCGCATGACCCCATCACTAGTCGGTTAAGTCGTTACGTGATCTGGGGGTAGATTTCAAACCATACACGAACCAAGATAATAAACTTTTAACTACATTGAAAGATTTTTTTTGCAATACAATGAGTTTTGTACAATTTCAGCCCTATATGTAGTAATGGGCGGCGTCATAAGATTCATAAAACTATGTTGTTGACCGAATTAGCACACAGTAATTTAGTTAAAACTTGTAAACTAACACCAAACAAAATGAACACAAAGCTACTGAAATAAACAACCCGTATCTTTTATATAGTGTGTCGATCAGTAATCGCGCCATAACATAACACAATAACAATATGTAAGGTATTTGTTATCGGAAACCACATAATACATGCCGTTTTAACTTTCATACTAAAAAGGATTTTTACGCGAATTGGCATTTTTTGAGGGATGACTTTTTAAAAACGGCTGCAATTTGATTGTAAGGTATTTTTGTGAAAGGATTTCGTGACTTTTTTTAAAAACACAAATCGGTATCTTGAATTATCAACGAACACCCTTGATGATTTACAAACTGACACCAGGACACTTAAAAAGAAGCAGTAATTATTTGCCCATTGTGAGATAAACGAGTGGATCGCTGTATATGCATGTTTAATGTACAAAGTTGGCTGAACATGGTTGTGTAAATCTTATCACCAGTTATATTAGATAATAACTATTTCAAGAAAGAAATGAATATATTAAAATTGTTTATTACTACACAATGATCCTGAAATTTTGCAGTATACTTATGTACACATGCATCAGGATTGTTTACTACATGTACAACTATCATAGTAAGACTCGAATAAGGGACCGACTCATTTGCTAGATAAAACTGGTTGGTGAATTCGGGTAAAATAAAGACATAGACGGTGTCGTCTTTATGTAATTTTAGGTATGCTTAATGTTACAGGATGTCCTTCAGGGTATGTGTCTGTAAAATCAGGATTTACTAAACACGGTTATGGATTAGTGATATGTTCAGTATTATATTTAATGAAAGGCAAATATTGCAAGTGAGAGCATGATGCGGTTAGCTTTAAAATCTGAAGGACCTCTTACATAATAAAAAAGTAACAACAACTATATTACCGCATTAATTGATATCGTCCTTGAAATCTTCAGAAATGCAGGTGCCCATTACATATATCAAACGGGAACATTTTTACTTCCTTTTGGATAAACCTGATTTACAAGTTCAGCCAATCAGAGCCTTTTACGCAGTTTGTCATAATTATATCGCGTGATCATGCGACATGAGTTGTCAGTTGATTTCTATCACAAACCACCTATTAGCGACAGGTGATCCGAACAGCCCTGTTGTCTGTTGAAAAGTAGCTACGTATGTGAACAGAAGTGTTTATACTGCTTAAACGGATTATATATGCTTGTCTACACAGATTTTTATTTTTCTGTGTGTGTTCAATAAATCTATGTGAGGAACAAGGCAGACACACCGGGATTATGGCTTATTCCATCGTTATACTTATATTGACATTGCAATGTATGTCTGCAGTGACTGGCCTCTCGTTGGGGAACATGTACCCATATCCACACGATGGAATTACAGGACCTGATGATCAACTCATGTCTCGCACACTTGATGGAAGTTCTCCTGTTATCAGCTTCACCTTTCCTTTCTACGACAACGTATATAACACAATTTACGTAAGTACATGAATAAGGAAAATGTAGTTCTGTTGATATTCGACAGTGATGCCATATTTGTAGGAAAACTCAATTGCATTTAGCACATATAGTTCCTCAAGACGTTAGCTTTTGGTATTATTCACCCGGATTAGCCATCTTTTTGAAAAGACTTCACACAAATGTACTCAAATCTGTCAATACACTTCCTTTATTAGGGTAATCTTAATTGAAGCAGTATATTGCCAGGTGGTCGTCAAGGTAGGTTTCAAAGTATTGTACTGTCAATATTACGCTCTGGGTATGAGTAAAAACTATATTTCCCAACGATTATAAAACTAAAACTATCATTTTATATTTCATGGATGTGAATAAGGAACAATGACATATTTCTTTTTTTGTCATTAAAAATGTATTTTTTTAATACAAATGTTTTGACTGAAGTCAAATTTGTTTTACAAACAAGCAAAAAAATTGTTGTCGAATGCTCTCGTAAAACAAATATTAAATTTCAAATTCAGCTTGCTGAGTGATAAGCGCATTCATAATTCAGCAACTAGACGATATTTTTGTACAAATTCTTAACTCTTCTATTAAGAAGACATTTAATACCAAGTACAGGTAAGACTGTATCAAGAGAATCTCGAAATGCCTCTAAACGCAGATGTCTCTTGATGTATGTTCAAGTAATCTCTTAATGGAATTGGTTTCATGAGCAGGTTCCTACAGCTTTTGTACTTTTGAATTCCGTGTTGTCTCTCGGCACACCTGCTGTTTGCGAATCTTTTTTTCTCTCTCAGTACAATAAAACCTAGCTATGTTTTTTAACTGTTTGCAATGATGAAATATTTGCTTTCTGTGTATTACATGTTTTACTACATTTGACGAGTGTTACGTGTGGTGGAAAATTGTCTACTTCATCGGCACAATGTTTTCATCATTATTTTTCGTTTTCTTTGTGAGTTCACTAGAAGACTCTGTGATCGGGTGGGGTGTCCTGCTGGGTGTCATCGGCAGTATGTTTCAGTGAGGTGAAATATGAAAAGTTAGTTAAAATATCGTCAAGATTGAAAAGGAAGGGTTATATATATAAATGTCATCACACAAGTGATGTAGGTAAATGGAATCACAGTTTATAATAGACCTTTGCCTTTCATATCGCTGAATAACGCCCCAAAATATACGGAAGAGAAATGGGTTTTCATGTCCGAGACATTGAACTAAGCGTTTCATTAACATGTGTTTTTGATATGAAGAAAGTCATTGGATGGTTTTTTGTTACAGGTCAATAACAACGGACATCTTTCTTTCACTGGTTCCTACTCTGTGTATATTCCACTAGAGTTTCCGATATCTATTCCATTGGTATCACTGTTTTGGATGGATGCTGACACTCGTACAACTGGACAGGTTTGGTACAAGCTTACGAACGATTCTGCTCTACTTAATCGCGCGAAAACCGACATCGTAACATTATATGACAACCAAATAACATTCCAACCAACCAAACTGTTTACAGCAACTTGGCTAGACGTCCCATACTGGCAGGCAGTTGGAAGTGATGCCACGAAGGTAGAGTGAATATGGTTAAAATAAAGAAAAACAATTCAACCACGTTGTATTTACCGTATGGATAGCAATACTAATACTGTATGTACAAAAAGTTAACGGTCATTGATTCATCAGGATGATTTCGTGACGTCACATCATTGTTGTTCCATCGTGATGTCACATCATTGTTGTTCCATCGTGACGTCACATCGTTGTTGTTCCATCGTGACGTCACGCACATGAAATGAACGGTTAAATATAATTTTATGACACTATTTCTGACCCCGGATAGCTCGTGATATTATTCTTACGTAATTTCTATATGATTTCAATATTGTTGCAAACAACGCCATTATAATAACATTTAAACCGTTTGCATAAAGAATCGAATTATTCAAAAGTTAATCTAATGCATATCTGAAAATGAGTTTATTTAGATGTATCATGTGTTGTATTTATGACATTAACATATTTTTATTTTTATAGAGAAATACGTTCCAGGTGGTTCTAGTAACTGATGGAGTGATATCTTTTGCTATGTTTCACTACCAGAAAATAGAATGGGCCGGGTATGCCGATAACGCCACCAAAGCTATAGTAAGCACACTGTTGTGGCAATAAACCATTATTTGTACAACATATGTATTTATGTATTAAGGAAACAAAGGAAATGTTTCATAGCAAGATTGTGTTCTTAAACAGGAGTGCTTTTTGGTGTGTCTTATCCCAGAGTAATGCAATTTATAGTTTGTCACCTTCTTTTCCAGAAAATAGAATAGGCCAGGTATGCTCATCACGCCACCAAAACTGTTGTATGCACAACAATATGACAATAAATAATGTTATGTAAAACCCATGTAGGAAGGAAATATAGCAAATGTTTCATAGCAGCATTATAACCAAAACAGGAGGGAGTGTGGTGAGTGGTATGCAAATGACTAATCCCAGAGTAATGCTTTTGACATGGTCTAACGTTCTGTTGGTTTATATCACTGGCTAGTTGTTTCAGGATTTCCTTTAAATATTTCAAACCTGTTATTGATGTCTTGTGTTGATTTGAATGGAAATATACTTTGTACTTAAAGCATATTAATATTAATTTTCTATTTTTAAATTTCATTAGCAAAATGTTTTTTTTCCTCAAAACTGTAGGCTCATACTGGCAGACTGTAGGAATTATTGTACTGATGGTATCGCAACTTTATACATATCTGTAGTCTGCTAATGTTTTAGGGCTATACTACCCTGCACGTGATGATGCAAATTTTGTTTGAGTTTTAAACCTTATTGTATGATTAAGAACTACAGTCACGTTATTATTCCGTAATTCTTTTGTTCTTTTCAATAAATGATCTATCTTTCAAGTTATTCTAATTATCATTCATGGAATTTAATTTACACTATGAACAGATAAGCAGACATCGAGGTATATCTTTTTATTGCCATTCAGAAATAATATGTCTATGCCAACATTGATGTAAGGTTTCTTTTTTCTCATTAGGTTGGGTTTAATGCTGGGGACGGTGTCAATAGCTACACTGTGAACAGCTCTGACTACACTGACGTCATCAATCTTGAACAAAAATCAAACACTGGCGTACCTGGCAAATTTATCTTCCGCGTCGACGGGTACACAATACAACCGGCTGGCTCGACCGGTAAATATACTAAATATACAGGGTGAATCATTTAGATAAACCTTAATATATTATGCAATGGTTATTTCTGCATCGTCATCGTAGCTTTTAAAAGATAAGGACGTATTCAGTGATAATTTTAATTATGTTTAGAACAATATGAATTATATACTATGTATTTGTACTATTAAACAAATATACAACATGCGTTTATTCGGTATTTAATAAACAATTATTGACTTCATGTTAGTGTGACAAAAGCATTGTGAACCACTGACGGGACGATGATATAACCTGATTCGGGTAGACAACACTTGATGTCAGTCCCAACTTGAAGTCCATAATTGTATGCCATACATTTTATTATTATCAATACAAACAAATTGAATATTGAAAATGAAAATAGTGTCACCTGTACATGTTTTTGATGTATATCGTTCCATGTATGCCAAAGTCTAACCATCAATACTTATTAACTTCAATTCCTAACTACAATTTTATATAAGGGCATAAATTGGTAAAGAATATTCACATCATATCATTGTATACATGTATAACCATACAGTGATGATTAGGTATTGTATCACATCAAACGAACAGCTAAAAGGTAAGTGGTTAATTAATTATAATCAATGTTTACATGCCCGATCCAGATTTGTAGTTTCATTTTTGTCAGTCTCATTTACTCGTGTCAAGCCTTGATAAAATTCGAAAATGCTTCAATGTTTAATTAATACATACATGTTCTAGCATTTAAAGTCAGACTGTCTTACCATTATATCTTTTTTACATTAGCTAGCGTTGCATTTCATCAACATTTTTTATGCATTACAACAATGTTAACATAAATATTCCTGAAGATATTCAATAGGAATGATTAAAGTGAAATGTGTTTTATTTCTCAATTTAAGTATAAAATTACAGCTAATTTTAAATCACCTGTTGTACTTTTTAAGCGAATAATGACTGTATATGTGCCGTTGTCGTGTCCGTTTCCAGTGCATCCGTGTTTTACATCTTGCTGATGATTTATTATAAGTATATGATAATGTATTCCAAAGTCGATAAATTGTTATCTATATGTTGATGTAGTTTGTTAATTTTGATGATATTGTGTTCTAATCATACATATTGTTCAGTCGATCAACAGTCATCTTATACAATTTTTATTACAATATTGTAATGTGTTATGATTTTACATGTTTGAATATTATATGATAGTTTGTCTATAAATTATCAAAATTAGAATGCATAATAACTTCTTTATTTGATTTTCTGTCTATCTTCAGTTATCTTGTACTGTATTGTATTGCAATAAAATATAATGTGTTATGATTTTAAATGTTTAATTATTTATCATAATTAATAAATATATTATCAAAATTAGAATGAATAATAACTGCCTTTTTATTTTCAGTCTATTAACAGTTATCTTGTACCCACTGTATTACAATAAAATGTTATGGATTATGATTTTACATGTTTAAATATTTTACCATAATTGGTAAATATATTATCAAAATTAAAATGCATTTTAACTGCTTTATTTGATTGCAGGTTTCCTAAGTGGTACAAATGATAAAATAGCGAAACACAATGTCTGAAATATAATGGAAAACCAATATTTCGTGTCAGTAAAGTAAGCTATGATTTCAGAACTTATCGCAGTTTTTGTTTTTTATTTTTATTTTTAAACATTATTGTTCATTTCAATATATGACATGATACATGTATTTCCACGCAGTTTTTTCTAGTAGATCTATAGGTTTCTTATTTTAATTGAACTGAAGTTTTTCCCTACTGGCAACAATCAAGCAGCTGGTTTTGACAGACGGCACATACAGAGGAAGAAGGTAATCACAAGTTTATGATATCCAGTTACAAAAGTACACAACCCTGTTTCCCGAGGTCTTTTCACGCTGGGAAAAGTTTAACGAGAATTTAAGATGATTAACCAATGGTCCAAGAAATTTCATCAACGGCGGTTTTACACAAATCATCACTAAAATATCATGACAAGGAAACTTTTAAAGAATTCTTCTTATATAAATAAATCAAGTTTATTCAATCAGGATATTCTCATTTTTGTACCTGCTGCATGACTGGTTAGTTAATGGTCAGAAAAATGTGACGAGATGGGTTGTTACCATGTCCGAATTATAACATTATAATATAAATACAAAACCCTTGTGAAGCCCAATCATTTGTGTGTACCTTCTTTCTACGACCTTATATGTTATGATGACGAAAAAATGCTGGATAGACCATCATAGTTCCAATGGAGTAGCAATCTCGTCACAAATTATTATTAATACTCTGATGATATCAGTTATCATGTTTCATATATAGTATCTGTTACTGATATATTGAATCAAATTTATTATGACGGAAAACACTTTGAGTATAGTACAACTAAAATGATTGTCAAGACTTGTCATTAACGTGACCTTCAAAAATACACAAAAGTAGTTAGGTCTTGAAATAATAATAATAATAATTTGAGATTCTTATATACCGTTTTATCACAACCTAGTTCGTAGGTCGTCTCAAAGCGGTTCACAAATTATGTGGTTATAGGGTCTTTGCCAATCGCCTTCTCAACTCCATGGGGAGCATACAGCTGACGTTGCCATTGAATCGCTCATAGCTATCATGAAACAATTCAAGCACTGCCCAACAACGTACTCATTTACAGCTGAGTAGAATGGAACAAGCGGTGTAAAGTGTTTTGTTCAATGATATAACCACAGTGCCGTGACGTGACTCGAACACACAACCCTTCGGTCACGAGTTCAGCAACCTACCACTAGACACTAGAAATAGATAGATTACATGTTAGAGCATTCCCACATTTGGTCGTGAGTAAAATGGTTGTTGAGTTTTATCTTATAACATAAATAAAAACATCACATGTGTATTGAACTGGATGCACAAACTCTCATAACAACATACATGTTATTGGTTTCTAAATATTGTATATGATTTACATACCTACTCGTACTTGATTGTAGATTGTCATCTACAACAGATGATCAGACAATAAAAGAGAAGGAGGATCTTCCATCATTTACAGTCTGCTCTGCCATTCATTGGTTGTTACCGTCATATGCAGCAGGGACATTCACTCTGGTAGGTCGTCTTATACCTTATACTTTTATCGTAACGATCAAATAATTTGAATGCTATTTGAAAGGTGTTCCAGATAATTGATATTATCTGTTGTTCCAATACATTTTATCTTTTAAACACCACCGCTGGGTTGTGTAATAGTACATTGTATTGTTGAAGATGTGAGTAAAACGTGATTAGGTTAGACTGACAATATCAGTTAAATTAAAACACATTTGTAAAATGTACTTACGTCTCAATATATGTCCCGATACTTGATATAGCTGTTTTATATAAATGTTCCTGATACCAGATATACTTTTTTGTAATATGTCGAAAATAATCTAAAATCGAATAATATTGGGTTTTAAGGTGTCATCAATAGTCGATAAATATTTCTATTGTATAAAATTTTATCTATACATCAAAGTATCGATATAATGCCCCTCGTTTCATTTGCCATCCCTTTTTTTACCGCCAGCGTATTTCAATGTCCCTCTTTTTGTTTTCTTTCTTCAGAATACCTTTATACAGTCCCCTCAAGTTATTGCCAAACCCCTTTAAACGCCAAATATTCTCTGGACAAATGATGTCGGTATAACGGGTTTTTTACTCTACTGTTTAGAACATCACGTGTTCGATATAATGTCTCTTTGCATGCTGTACTTGTTGTCGATTAACTACATATATTAAATGTATTTACATTTTGTTTTTAGGTAAAAGTTAAAGATGTGCACGGCATCTCTGGTCCACTGCGTCTGCTGAAACCGAGAATTGTAAACAGCTGACAACCCACTCTGAAACCGTTGACATTTTATTCGTACAAACGTTGATAAGATCTCTACTGGTGTACAATCCATTAGCATATACAAATATTGCTATACTGAATAAAACAAAATAATTACGAAGTAATGAAACGATTGTATTTTTCTTAAAATCGTTATATTCTGATAGTAATTCAAGATAACTCCAGCGACGAAAAACGTACTTCTGATAGTCTTCTTTGACGTTGGCTGTTTTACTACTTTATACCACCTACATTGTACCAGTAGCTATCCCGGGCTAATATGAGTTTATAAGATTTTATCATAAGAGGATGTTTGCTCGCGCTAGTAGACGTCATGAACCTGAGGCAGTATTCACACAACTGTTTACCACTTAAGAAAATAGTATGTTATGACAAGAATATTGTAATGGAATATCTTTCTACGTAACTTTAAGGTGCATGGTATTCCTCCGCGTAAAACACCAACCTCGATAGTCATTAGGCGTAGAAGTCGGATAAAAGAAATGAAATGTGGATTTTTAAACTGAGAAATATATATGGTAGTAGTATATCGATGATTAACAGTTAATAAACTGTGGATAATACTCTGAGCCCATTTACGCTGGCCTCTTAATTTTATCAATGGGCTCGCAATAAGGAACTTGTTCTCGTGACAAACCCTGAAAACACAGTGTGATAATCTATACTTATTACTGACCTTTGCTTGAGAGATTTACACTAGCAGGAGCGTACGCCAGCATTGACATACTCTCACGAGTTTTACACTATCAAAAACATACACTCGAGTAGCTCACATTAGTATTGATTTACACTTCAGAGGTTCCAACTTGTATTGTGACTCTTTTCGGAGACTTACACTAGCATTGAAATACTCGGAGAGACTTACACTGGCATTGAAATACTCGGAGAGATTTACACCGGCATCGCAATACTCTAGAGACGTTAACACCTTCCTTAGAATTTGACGTTTGCATTGACACTAATATGTTCCAATATTTGGCTATAGTATAATGCATCATATAAGAAATAAAGTGACTTACATAAATATGTTTTATTACGAATTACTGCTTATCTTCAACATTTGATATCTTCACTAGTAATTGTGACTAAGCATGGGTACCTCAAGAAGAACGTTAACATTATAGGATAAACAATGTCTTTCTGTAACAATAATACGTCACTTTATTCAACAGCCTCGTTTGGCATACGTAACTAGCAATTTATACCATATGTCATCATTTTTTAATAATGCCTTCCCTTTTACATAAAAAATGGCATACGTAACTAGCAATTTATACCACATGTCATCATCTTTAAATAATGACTTCCCTTCTACATAAATATAATGTGTCATTTGTTTATGATATAAGATGCAATTTTATTCTCTATAATTGTGTATTATTCATACTCACTGGGATGGTATGCGCATCAAGTTGTGATGTTTGCACTGACAACAGCTTGGAATGTCAAAGGAGAAAGGGGAGTAATCCGTGCCTATCACATGGTACTTTATATTATCATTTACTATCATGGTTCGTGTCTTATAGCTGCATGTCATTTTAATCAGGTTTATATTTACTGACTTTGTACTAAGAACCGTCTGCGAATTATGCCAGTGATATCTGTCTAGCAAGTCGTAGACTAAATGTCTCTTTCATTTCCAGAGGAGTTGGATATGGATATAATAATAATGGTTTTATTAAATAATGGTTTCATAAAATAATGGTTTTATAAAATACCTACTGGTTCTCTCTATGTGCAATATTGCCTTTTTAGACCGAACTACATCACAAAGAGGACAATGTCTATGTTATTGTACCTAAGTTTGCTTGAGTTTAATGTTAGTGTGCAGGTACATGTACATAAACAAATGTTACCCTGTTTACACTTCAGTATAAGTATACACAACATACGTGTGCGTGTGTATTTGTGTGGTATGTTAAAATTCTTATACATGTACTTGTACAGGGTATTGTTTGTCTGAAACTATGGTGTCTGTATTGGAACATTTTTTTTATAATTGAAAACAAAAGACTTAGAGCGTTGTTAACGGATGAGCGCCTCTTTAATGGCGGTATGAGGCTTCCTTATGCACGCTACATTTTTTAAACTGTTTTTAAACTGTTTTAGATTTAATCTATCTCACTGAATTACATTTTTTAGCGAGGCTTACCCTTGCTATCCAAAGTTGCGCCTCTTGGTATTATCTCTAACACACCTCTCTATTACACACCTATTGTTTATCCCTTTCTTATCGTGTATGGATGTAGCATATTGATTATGCAATATTAATTATTATTTTTATTAAAAAGCGTTGCTTGATAATATAGCAGATAAAAGTTTTAATATGTGACTTAATAAGGGTATAAAGCCGATTATTCAAGCCAAACTTATCAAGATGAACACTTGAAAAAAAAATAACATTAATATTGTAAAGTATTTCCTCGATTGCGTAACAACCTTTCCCATTCAAACGTCGATTTAAAAACAAGAGTCCCAGAGGCCCTGTATCGCTCACCTTGATCTCAGCAACAACCGCCCCTCATTAGGTCTCTTCTTTTTGCTCCCATGAATAGGGGTGGATTTAAAACATTAAACTCAAGTTTCCCTATTTGGCCACATCCTTCTGCCATATAAAAGCAACCCTCCATCTATAAAGAAATTAAATCCCTTTTGCCAAGGATGTTCTACACAAAATTTGGTTAAAATCCCTCCGAATAAACTGAAGGAGAAGGACTTTAAACATGCATTACTATGTTCCCCCTATTTGACCATTCCCGTTTGCTCCAAGGGGGGCACACCTACCGTTTACACAATTGTGAGTGCCTTTTGCCTAAAGGTGCTTCATACCAAATGTAATCAAAATATACTGGTCCGTTCAGAACTAGTAGCGTTTTAAAGGAAAAGTTGACGGACGGATGGACGGACGCCGCGCCATGACATAAGCTCACCGATCCTTCGTACCAGGTGAGCTTTAGAGTGGATACTTTCACTTTGAATAGGTTATTTCTATGCACAGGCTATACTTATATCTACAAATGCTATTTTACTCTTTTAGTAGAAAGTCAGAAATATGGGTCACTTAATTTAAAGTTATGGAAATGAAAACTTTACCGGTTTCAGAACTTACAAATATTATTACCATACATAGAATAAATATGTAGCATAATTTATAAGCAATAATATTTGGTGGACTGATACTATAAAGTATAACACGAGGAATGTCAAGTAATCTTTTTTAAAAGCTCAGTTTGGACTCCAGTTTTGAGAAAGAACCCAATACTGTTAACAAAAATTCTAGTAAATAAGTACATTTTGGTATCAAAATGATCAAGCACACCTACGAAGCAGTATTATAATGGAACAAATTAGCTAGATATAAATGGTGATTGTTCAGGCTCTTGAGTAAGTATAACTTCATGTTCTGAGTAGGAGTACTTCAAGGAGCTCCAATTTGGCCAAATCAGACCCTAGGGACCTCAGCCCTTCATTTTGTAATCCTGTATGCAGTCTAGGAACGTTGTTGCAAAATACGGGAAAAAAATCGCTGCGTGGGCCAAAAATGGACCCACCTTTCAGAAAGACCCATCCAGTATTTTTGGAGATATAGCGAGAACGAACTTCAATTTTCAAAATCAAAGATGACGGCCTGGTGGCCATCTCGTTTTAATGAATACATTCTTATAGTAACAGGCACTTCTAGACAACTTGATGGAAAAAAATTGGGATAAAATCCCGTAATCCCTCCCTATGGTAGAAGACCGGTGTCACCCACCGTTTATACAAAATTGAGTTCCCTTGGCCCAAGGATACTCCAGACTAATTAGGATAAAATCACTTAATCCCTACGCTAGAAGAAGAATTTCAAGTTTTACCTCTTATTTTCCCCGCTCCTCTGTCCCCAGCGGGGTCATACCCCCAGTTTATAAACAAAAATGAGGCATCGTTGCCTAAGGTTGCTATATATCAAATTAGGATGAATTCCCTTCAGTCCTATGGCACTTGTCCGATACCTCCACCTATATGCGTAACTGTTTGTGCGTTAGAAGTGTAGTGTGGCTGTTTACGGTGCAACCCACCGTAGTTCCAACATCGTTTTACGTAATACGGCTTTATTAGAATATAACTGCTCAGACACTGTAGAATCTGTAACCAGCCATTATACATGTATGCTTCTGTTCAACAGTTTATGATGTATGCTTTTGTAAGGAAGTCAACTATTTTTGTTGTTGTGTCATGTTGCTTTGTAAGGAAGACTAACTGTTATACTGTAGGTGTACTGATTCTATCGGCTTTGGTGGTACGTCTCATCGGATAGTTCATGTCCAACGCTATTTCGGAAAAGATATTCAAGGATATTGTGATTAAAGAACCCATTTTATTGTTTACACTAGGGTAGTAGAATGGCTAATTAAATACGCCCCTTAATCTGGAGAATATAAAAGAAAAAAATCAACAAGAGAAGGTGGTATTCTTGATTGTCTAACCCGATAATGCGTGTTTTAAACCTGCGGTTTAGACATGCCAGGATATCACATTACCACCAAATTGAGATTTCCCGAAATACCTTACTGTATTGAATGATTCATCATTTAAAATGTTTAAAAAAATTGGTTTTCAGCATATTTCATCTGTTTTGTCCAGATTTACAAATGAATTATCCAGTTGAAAGCTGATTGTGACGTATCAATGTATTGCTCACGTGATGTCATTGTAAACTTGACTTCCAAGTGCTATATTTCTCTTCCTAGAAGGTGATAGAGGAATCCTAAAAAGCGCAAAGAGGAGAAATTTACGTAAATTATAGAAGAGTAGTATCGTTAAATTAAGGGCTTACAAAGAATAAACAATGTCCTAAAAGTTGATGAAATAAATATCTGTATTACGTGTAAAATTATTCTATAAATTATGTGCATGCGATATGGTGAAGGTCCCAATTGGTTTCATTGGTTATCTTGTATGGACTGAATAAATGCTAGTATTGAACTATGCTAAAAGGTTGAATCTACGGTCGTTGCATACATTATAGTGTTATATGCTTTTCTAGTAGACATGACTACACAAAAAATAATAAATTTCTGTGTTTCAAAATATTTATATTTATTAAAATAAAACTATCACAAAATCTTTTGACAAGAAATGAAAAATATTATGAAAATATTAAGACATGACATGAAAATATCGTTAAAATATTAAGGCCTGCCGTGAAAAAGCAAAAAGGCCTATAATATTTTATGACGTCATGATAAATATTTGTCTACAAAACATTTATTAAAAAGCCGATTGTCTTCGCTATTTGACAGCATTACGATTTGTATAACTAATATCAAATTCAATGCATTCAAATAATTGTTGTTTTTATAATGGCGTACATGTAACATGACTTACAGCTTTGTTCAGAAATTCACATTTTGTGGCTGCGTTATAATGCAAAGTGTTTGCCTTTTAGTGTCACTATGGAAACATTGCTGTTCGAATCCACCCAGCGAAGTTTATTGATTTCTCTCTCTTTTTTTCTATTCAAACGGAAATAATAAATTGTAAAGAACAGAATCGACATTTTCAATTTTTTAAACTGATTATTGTCAGTTTTCACCCACATTTTGTGTATTTTGAAAGTAATGCAAGACATTTGTTGTATTTTCTTGTCCTATAAACAATTTTTTTTTAGTACTTTCATATCAGTGACCTCTGTAATAAGCATACTATAATAATCTGTTATCTTATGTTTGACAGCACACATATTTAATTAATGATAAATCAATTCCGAACTGTTTGATCTTGTCATTCAAAATCAATAAATTAACAAATAGCTATAACATAACCCGAACTGTTTTCACAAATTAAGTGCTTGCCAAGTCAATCATTCAAAACACATCTTAAATCTGCAAATATAACACTTTATACCGATTACTACATAATTTTATATCTGATTCATATAAACCTGAATACTTATACACATTGGTACATAAATATAATGACATTTCAGGAGGGCGTTCATTATCAAAACACCTATTCACCTATTCCATAAAATATAACCTTGAAATTGATCTGTGCCAAAAAGGCCTTTTTTACGAAAATCTTTTGGGGTTATGCTTTTACAAATATACATGATAAAGATAGTAATATATAATGCTAAATCTAGTGCATCTGACATAAGTATGTGTACTTCTGCTCATTCATCAATAATACTGCAATAATTAAATTTTTGTGATTGCAGTAATGATAAGCGAAATAATATTCCTAAGATACATTCAGTTATCATTCCGTCCATTGTCAGGGATACATGTATGAGCAGAACAACTAACTTGACCAACACATACTATGTCAATAGGACAATGGTAAATTATGTTAGATAGTGTATTATTATAAGTAATATGTGTTTGTTAAGGTGACAATGAGTGTAACACCGTTTACTTTCCTGTATAGTACTTGATACTGTATAAACACTTGTACTAGACCAGAATGACACCCAAGGAAGGGAAACACGGAGTAGATTTACTAGTGTAAAGAAGTGTAAAGACCGGTATACAAGGCCCGTTTACAGAACAGAAAGAGTCCAGATTAGCAAGAATTTAATTGCTATATTGAAAGAAAAAAATTCCATGGACCAAGCATGTGGCCGGTTAAGACAACTATCCGGATTGGACAGTGTCCAGTTTATACAGATTCGGTTGTATATATTTTCTTACTCCGGCATGTATCTTCCTTTATATATCTGGGTGGGTTTTTTTTGTATAACACGACAAAATTTAGTTAAATATTAGTCATACTTGACAAAGTTATTGGCAGAACAATAATTCAATCATAACCCAGTATGCTAATAAGCTATACGTAGATTTTGCTTAACTTCAAACTACGCCTCAGTTGTTGTGTATTGTCCAAAATAAGGAGGTTTCATAAAATTTGAACAATATTGAAACAAGTTATCTTGCGGAAACTAAAGTGAGGAAATCGACCCATCATACAAATGTAACACAGTACTTCAATTCTTTATGCGCGAATTTCTCGCTAGTTCAAACTAGTTTTTATGCCACATGGTTGCCACGTTTTAACAAAATCTTACAATATTTAAGCCGGTTATTTTGTGGAAACCGAAGACCAATCAGAGCACAGGACACTAAATACGTCTTTTTATAACATTCATAGTTACTATTTTTATCAAAATCGAGCAATATTTAAGCAATTGATCATGTGAAAACTAAGTTTGGAAGGATGGATTGATCTTCCCCCAATCACAAACTACATTTTAAGGGACATCTGACCAGGATAGATACAGTTAACTGTTTACCGGTAACAACCTGTTTTTCTTTTCCCCTAAAAGCACACCACTATCTAATAATTGCATGAACCATTAACATTTCAATTCTCCAATAAAGGACAATTACTATTATACATAAAAAACAATTCAATTTAAAATAGAACATTAAATTGAACATTTGCAAGCTCGTCAAATTTTATATACAAAATACAAAAAAAAAACCACCTGATTGTTACAAGATTTTAAAATGAATATATATACAAGAATAATTTGTTGTTCTTTTTGAACATGTATAATATTTACCGATCAGACAAAAACTATAAATAGTTAATCATCAAAAAAAAAAAAAAATGTCATTATCAAAAATAGGTAACAATGGATTGTAAAATATTTGAAAATCTAAACTTAAAAGTTTTAGATTGATAAGAAATGGTATACATGTATACAATGCTCACAGATGACTATCCCAATCCATACTGTCAAAGCCCAACTAGCAAACTTCTCATTTAGAAAGATCTACTTCTATCAATCTAAAGCCTTCTCTTTGTAGACATTCTGCCATCACACTCTAACACATACATAAACGTTTATTTTTCATAAGTACTGTTTTCGTCAGACCTCCCTGCTAACAAGCATGCTCGTTTTTCAGTCATAGCCCAGCTTACAAATCCTTCATATCTAGACATACAACTATATCATTATATACATGGACAATTCTCGGAAGAATGCATAATTTGAAACACAAAAATCTGAAATATAAGTTCAATTAACAAGATAATACATAATTAGTTGACACCGCTTATCCTATTGCACGAACTAGACTCTACACTATAATCATTCTTCTATTAACTGTACCTTTTACTAGGATGCATTTGGCTCGTACATTGTTTGTAACAAATTATTTTTAAGCTGATTTCTCTTTTTACAAATATGTATCTAAATTGCAGGAAACCCACACCATATAACAATATTAGACAATGTCTATATGTCTCATTATACCTTATCAACATTTCAAGAAATTGGAAGGTAAGTTTGCTTTGGTTAAACACTGTTAATCACGTACTCGTGATCTGCTGAATCTCATAGACAAACATATATATTCGTCAAAACTTTTTGTGATCGTGATAACCTTGCTACATCAGCTAAATATAATTTGTTTTTCATATTATGTTTCCATGGTAACTCATAACATACATACTCATTTGGAGATTCCGTTATTTACATAAATGCACATTTTTTTAGGGATACAGAATGAAACAAATAAGTAAAACACTGAAGAATTTTTTTTTAAACAATGTTCCTTATATACACATTAACTCCGATGAATAAAAAAACAACAAAAAAACAAATCATAGACAGCACAATACTTTAAACTCGCTAACAGGAAAAGATGAAAATATTGAATACAATTCTAAGCAAAAACACACGAACAGCGTGACATCACGTACAACTCATCAAAATCTTACATCTTAGACCCATACACTACGCTCACGTTTTTTCTGTTTCTCGCTTAAACCTGTCCAATTAAAACCCAGATATATCTTTCATTATTTTGAAAGGTGAATACTAAAACTATCAGCAATTCTGTTTGAAGTCTTCAAATCCATGTCATTGAAAGTTTTGACCAACGTCCTTTCTGTACAAGCAATACTTTTTAAATGAGTGGGAGACTTTAGGCCTTATGAGCGGTAACATTCACATGTTGTCTTCACTTAATAATTCAACCAAGTGTGGTTTACTCGGATATTCACTATGTTATTCATCTATCAGATTTGACTATCGAGTTCAAGCTCTGTAACATTTTGGGACACGTACGGGTAAGTGGCTTAATGTATTCCATCAAACAAACCTGACAGAACATCGTCTTCAAATTACATTTCTTAAGAGTTATCGAGGGTGATACTGATGAAATGTAACTCGAGGGTGATACTGATGAAATGTAACTCGAGGGTGATACTGATGAAATGTAACTCGAGGGTGATACTGATGAAATGTGAGATATACAGCCAAGACTCCTCCGAGTCGGTTCTATGAAGACCTTTTTTCCAAAAATCTATGCAAATGTAGGGGAAAGGGATTAGGTCGATCGCTGTCTAGATTTCGTAAGGTTTCAGGTTCGAACTATGGTAAAGTGGTGCTGTGACCAACCCCTGTGTCAAGTACTGGATGAATGTTTATCATGGCGATACCCGAACCTCTTGTGTGTTGAAAGAATAGGCATGCTGTATCCCAATGCATAATTGTAAGATACGATTACTGTGCCAGTGTTTTCTTCCCTGTCTTCTATTTGGGGACATTGAAGAAATCAAGAATATACCTGCTGTATCTCACTGCATGATCATCGTTAAAAGGCGACTGATATGTCCTCCGTAATTAATCAATTATTCTCTTCAATTGCAACAAGTTTTGGTTCCTATCTTCTTCTTTTTGTCTGCATTTCAGATTCAGGCTGTGTCTCACTAGGCACCCGTCCTCCTATGACAATGGCTGTCGTGAGGACCTTAAACCTAAATAACGATCGGAAACCCAAACCTGGCTTGTTGTCTTCAGGGGAGAAGAGAGAGGAATGTAGCGGAGCTTAACAAGATAGGTCGCCGGCGACCACGCAGCTCAATCAATCAGAGCGTCCATTTTAATTGCGGAAGGTTTCTGGTTCGGAACCGTTCTTGCGGTGCATTTGTGTTTATATCGTGCCGTTACCAACCTTTGTTTCAAATACTGGATGAGTGACTGGCATGGGGATACAGGAACCGTTGTAGTGAATATTGTTGTCTTCGGGGGCAAAGACTTAGAAAGTGGGGAAAATGCAGAGGGGAAAATGTAGCGGAGATGGATTGAATCAATCACCGGTGACCGCCTAAATTTCAGTAGGTCCCGGGTTCAAATTGCAGTCCGGCGGTGATATTTCTTCTCTTGTTACATTAGTAATACCTTTATCATATCAATAATGTCCACCTTATGTCAATCCGACGAGAATGCAATTCAATATATGCGACATTTTCGCAGATAACTAACTGTGACAGTCCGATAAACGTTTCGTTGCCTTTTCCTAAAATATGTTCTCTAAACAGTAATTGTATGATCAAACGACACCATTCTATTCTGAAAGATGAATTTCCTTAAGGCAAATTCTGTTTCCATATGCATTATCTATTTCATATTTAATTAGCTATACCACATGGAGTGTAATTTACGGAAGCCCATTAAAGTGAAAGTTCAACATAAACAAAACTTTTTTAGATTTGTATCGGGAAATATTCTGTTAGAAGAGAAAAGAAATAAAGTTTGGTTGTTGAAGGTAACTACTTGTAACAATCTAGCACATTCTACTTTTACAGCCTAGAAAATGACTAGAAAGATTTCGGCTGGGATTATATTCGACTCCATTGAGATTCATTTGTCATTGGATGTCGCAGCTGAAGGCCAGATGTCGGCAATATAATCATTTAAAGGATTGGTTTTCAATTCATTCCTTTTCCTTCTCTTTGCATTTGATTTTGTTTTGTCGAAAATGGTTTGCCCTTGATTGTCTTTGATGCTTGTGATGTCATACGTCTGCCCTATTGATTCCATGTTCTGTTTCACATAAGTTTCAAATTCTTCGAACAAGGCCACATCTGATGTATTCTCTGCTATATAATGTAGACAATGACGACCGTCTGCGGCCCGTACGTTAGTAAGTGCTGGATAGCATTTACAAAGATACATGCACAGGTCCTTGACTCCACTTATACAACTCTGATGTAACACCGTTACACCATCAACATCCTCCAGCTCACACATGTACTGCTCATGCGCACATTTCTTGTGTGTCGTATCACTACCTTCTGAATCACACATTTGGTGTTCATCTTTAACAAAATGAAGGTACTTAAACATTTTTTTCTCCAAAGCCTGAAACACGTTGCAGTTCCCTGTTTTTGAAACGAGATGGAACACACTTTCACCCCATGAAGTAGTACCAAATATCATGTTTGGTATTCTATCACACAGCATTTCTACCATATCTTCTCTTTGAAACAGGCATGCCTCATGTAGCACATTTATATTAAGTGCAAGACGATTTGGTGCCCTTGTTTCCTTCGCTCTAATTTCCTCCTTGATATCAGGAAGCATTTGTCTCAAAACTCTCGACCTCCCCCCCTCCACCACGCAAAACGGTGTGTCATTATTGATTTCACTCTCTGATAACAAATGCAAAGCACATTTCTCCGAACCCATTGAGCATGCTTCATTCAACAAGTCGGTTTTTGTAACGTTGATCAAATCCCTGTCAATTTTCTTCAGGACATCAACACAGTCTCCTTCAATCACAAAACTGTGCGTGCGTGCATCAGGTGTTGCACCCTTCTGAAGAAGATATAATGCACACTCATTTGCACCATTAGAACAAGATTTATTCAGCAGGGTAAGTCTGATCCACTTGCTCAATTTTTCGTCACGTTTTTCATCATCAAGCCATCCAAGAAACCCTTTCATGAAATTGATATCGGCCCATACATCCATCAAAGTAATGCAATGGTACAAATACCATATGTCACTATAAGCAACTTCTTGGTATTTTAAACGAATGTCGTCAAATTCTCTCAATAAACGTGAGTACAATGCTGTGTGTTCTTCTTCGGTCAAAACTATGCTGTGCTCAGTGTGCCTATTGGTTGCTTTGGTTGCTATGTAACTAAGAAATGTTCTTGGGCAGTTTTTTATGAAACCGACGTGGGTTTTTTCTCCATACAAAATTGCCACTGTTTGTTCTATAGAGTCATGATTGAACCTGAACGCACAGACTCTTGTGAATTCCTGGTAGTCTTGTTTTCTGATTTCCACCTCCACATTTTTCACCAGGAAGCCTACCAGTTGTTCCAACGATTTCTGAACATATTCTGTTGTCCCCGTTTTATAGAGAACTTCTGGAGTTGGGTCAACATTGATAACATCAACAGCAAATGCTGCGTCTAATAACGTTTGGTCACGGTTTTCATTTTCTGGATCTAGATCTGTTTTAGTTACCTGCCCTTCTTTGAGAAACAGGTACACCAAACCATAGAAATGACCTCCCGTTAATTGCGTCATAAGGGATTTCAAAAAATGGAACGGCGTTTCAAAGAAAGCCACTCTCTTTTTTTGTAGTGTTGGCGAATCTCTGAATAGCCTACAACACTGAGGGAAACCAATGTCGGGGGCTAATTTGACAATTTTGTCGACCTCATCATCTTTCCATGCTTCAAATTCCTTGTGTTCCGGTTCATACCTGCGTAAAAGTTTCGTTTTGTCCTGAAAATCAATATATTTGCTGGATGTCAAATCAATAATGCTTGACTCAGAGAACAACTTTCCAGTCAAGTGTTTTCGCACAGAATTGAATATCAAACTTTGAATAGTAATGATAAGAAAATTTACTTCTGAATGTTCAACCCCGCGAAGCTTCGAAAGAAGATGCCTTTCTATTTTCTTCAATTCTTTCAAATCCTCTTTACACACAACATTCTTTCCAAACAAATCATCCAAAAATATAGCCAAATGTGATTTGTTAGCCAGCTTATCCAAGTCTTTGATGTAGTTAAGTTCTAGTGGTTGCCTACCTCTTCGTCGTTTACCATCCGCCTCAGTCGTACATGTACACAGCTCTCGGAGTAGCTGACATGCAATCGAAGTTTTCCCATCTCCTGAGTTTCCCTTGATTATGACTACATGCAGCTCGTTCTCCAACAGCGTTTTCTTTGCTTCGACGAAACCTTTGGTGTCAACCCACAGTTTTTTGTTTCCTTCTTCTTTCAGCATCAATTTGGTAGATTCTTCAAAGACAATTATTATTTCTTTAAAATATCATATAGATTTTAACAGGAATTTGTGGAAAAATATACATACAATTAGGTACTTATATCACTGAAGATAACCAGGGCATCGAATACCAAAATAAACTTTTGCTAGAAATCTTTCATAAAATTACATACATACGTAGATGTATACCATTTTGATAAACTGACTCATTGTATAGGAATTTAATCGTAGGTGTTGTGTACGAAGAATATATTTATCGTTAAACTCATTATAATACAATAATTAAACATGTGGTAACTCTCCAAATTAATATACTGTATTCAGTTACGTAAAGCAGATTCATTTAAACAGTAACGTCATCAGACATAAAAATGTAACTCACCTATCATATTTGCAAATTTAGGGTGCACATCTGTAACATATAACAATAAAACATCAAAATAACGTTTCAAAACAAATTTAGTAAGCAAAAATGTTTTGAAGATAATATATTCTGAGCTTTATAACGTTACATTTAATTACAATATCAAGTGTTTTAAAACAAAAGAAAAACCAAGTACTGAAATGCTAAATGCACAATAAATTTAACTATTGCAATAAATTTAATCAGACGGGATTGGTTTATGAATATTATGTAACAGACTTTGCATGCATTACTCACCTATCATATTTTTTCTGTTAAGGTTTGAATCTGTAAAAAAGTAGGTTCATAATTTACACAGTTGCTCAAGCCATCATTAAACAAGTGCAATTTCCAAATCTTCATCAAGGTGCAAGAACCATCATTATATGATTGTATCAATAGATAATTCTTTCTTAAATATTTACGATGATACAAGTATTTTAATAAGAGCTTAAAATCGTCTGACTTGAAACATATAAAAATAAGATAATGTGAAATATTTTTCATTTAAAAGAAAATCAAAAAAGGTAATAACATATCAAAGTTCAGCTTATTTAAGAGGTCTAATAAAAAACCAACAATTTTAAGGTGAAAAATTAAGACATATATACACAATACAAGTTATATGTCTTCTCATACAAATAAATCTACACTATACCACTTAACATATTGAAAATTTATCAAACGATGTGCATTAAAATTATTATAATGAACGGGTAATTACTATCAAACCATACGCTGAATGTTTACATTACCTTCAATGTCGCTGGAACTCTTAGAGGCAGTTTTGGCAGCATGTTCAGAGCGTACAATTTCTAAAAGAACACACGAGGAAGAATTATATAAAAAAACGGATGTATAGGAAATACACATTACACCAGTCAAAACACTGAAGATTGAATAACATATTACATTGTGATGAATATATTGGAATCTTGAGCATGATATATGGCTGTGTAAACGCACCTTGTTTAAAAATACAATCCTAATGACGCTAAAGTATAATTTTTGACTTTAGTTCGTTAATACCTGTTTACATAAATGCAACTGTTTTTCAATTTTTATCGGTGTTTTGTGGTGCTTTCAATAACAAAAATTGGAAATGATGTATATGTAGGTTTGATGGAATGTCACCCCTGCAGATCGTGGAACAACAAGTAAACTGAGTATAGCTAAAGCAAAACATGTCCCCCACCGGCCACCGCTAGCTATTACTTGTCCGAGATGGTATGGTTCTTTGTAATTGTATAAAATAGAGCGCTGACATGGATTTTCTGAAAATAGTTACGGTGACCTTGATCTTGTCCCGACAACCCTGCAACTCGAACTTGTCCGAGATAGTATAGTCCTTTGTAAGGAAAGTTTGATCAAAATCCCGCAAGGTTTTGGTTTGGTTTGGTTTAGTATTGTTTAACGTCCTATCAACAGCTATGGTCATTTAAGGACGACCTCCCCTGTTTGCAAGATGCATGCGTGTAGTGTATGTGTGTGTTATGGGAGGCTGCGATATGCTCGTGAATGTCTCCTTGTGATAGCGCGAAACTGATGCAGACATTTTAGTGCTTCCTCACATACACATACATTATTGTACTGCCGAAGACACCCAGAAGGACACCCCACCCGGTCACATTATGCTGACAACGGGAGAACCAGTCGTCCCTCTCCTAAATTGCTGAGCGTTAAGCAGGAGTAGAAACTACCCTTATACAGACTCTGGTATGTCTCGGCAAGGAATGAAGCCGCTAGAGCGCTGACAATGATTTTCTTAAAATAGTAAAGGTGAATTTGACCCAACAACCCTGAAACTCAAACCTATTCGAGATATTATGGTCCTTTGTAATTTTGTGAAGTTTGATCAAAATCCCTCAAGGAATGAAGCCGCTAGAGCGCTGACAAGGATTCTCTAAACTAGTATCGGTGGCCTTGATCTAACAACCCTGATACTCGAACGTGTCCGAGATATTATGGTCCTTTGTAATTGTATGAAGTTTCATCAAATTTCTTCAAGGAATGAAACCGCTAGAGCGCTGACAACGATTTTTCTAACAATAGTAATGGTGACCTCGACCTTGACCCAACAACCCTGAAACTCAAACCTGTCCGAGATATTATGGTCTTTTGTATTTGTGTGAAGTTTGATCAAAATCCCTCAAGGAATGAATTTCGAAGCCGCTAGAGCGCTGACAAACATTGGTGTTACCCTCGGCTTTTTAGTATAATTGGCTACTTATGTGGGGAACACCCTGTAGAATCGGGGATTTGCTTCTGTGCCCTCTTATTGACACTCAATTGACCTTCACAATAGAATGATATATTTTGCAGTTCGTTTGCTGCTGATGTATTTCTAAATCCTTTAGATATTTCAAACTATTTATTTTCGGTTTGATGTTTTTATTTTTGTGAATGTCTTTTTTTTACAGTGTTATTTGGCCCTGAATGACTCACATTGTCGATGGACAACATGTGATGTTAAACAAAACAAAAATTAAACAGAACTTTCTTTTCTGACTACATTTTATTTCATTGGCGTTAATGTTAAACGTTTGCCCAGGTAAGGAGGGCAATTAGATCCGTCCGTAGGCCGGGACATATCAAAGTCCTTAACAATGTTGATATTATCAGCTTAACGTCAAGCATTTAGAATAATAGCAATGACTGGTTCACCCGTTGTCAGTAAAATGTGACCAAGCTAAACGCTGTGCTGGGTGCCTTCGGCATGGTAATTCAGTAAGTAAGCACTATAAAAAGTCGGCATCATATCCGCGCTATCACTACGAGACAACTACACCAACACACCATGTCTCCGGCACACATACACACATACACACATGCACGCAAGTTTGGTTACTTCCATGTCCCCCTAACAGAATACAAGCAAAACCCCACCCTTCCAACTTTTGCAGGGGAAAAGGGGGGGGGACACGGGTTTAATAACCATTCTATATATGAGGATCATTTTTACCTGTAGAATCACAGAGGTCTCTTCCACTTTGGTTCGGCTGGACTGGCATGTTTTCATCTAGTTCATAGACAACAACACATTTTGTTGTGAATATTACATCAGTAAATGCAAAACATACCTGATGATTCTATTTATGAAAATAACACTTGGGTGATAATATTACCTTATATCACATAAACACTCGTATTTAGGGACTGCAATTCGAACATTAATCGATGCTTATTATATAGATGATATTCAATGGTTTCCCGTTGAGAATAATGCACGAGTGTGAAGTAGGGGTGAAAAAAATTAATAAATTCCTCCATAAGATTGAAATATAGATATGGTATTCAGCAGGAAAACTATAAAAAAAAATGTATTTATTATTTCCGAAAGCTACTACAACGAACTTGGTACCAAATTAACAGTTGGTATTTGGTTGACAGCTAATATAAAAGTGTAATATTGGGCGCCTTATTTCAATAATGTCATTCTTCACAACAAGGGTAGGCGCAATGTCGAATGGATTATGAAACACAATTCTTATTCTAACATGTTTGCTATTTCGGTCAGATTTGCTTTCATAAACAATATAATGTTGTAGGTAAACCAATGTATTAGTGTATGTAGGATATGTGTACCAATACAATCACTGTTTCAAAAGTCGCTTTAGCTGTATAAGGATATTATATCAGATTTATTAAGTTGTGGAGACGGGAAATCTCACAAGCAAAAAATTAAAATGTATCTATATATCTGCCTGTTTTTATTACCTGCGGTGTCATCGAAACTCTTGGACGCAGTTTCGTCCCCACATACGGCAGGTAAGTTCTCTAAAATAAGGAGAGGGATAAGCAATTGATAAAATAATTAATGAATGAGCGATACATACATTACGTCAATCATAGAACGTACGTCAAGTTATATATCTGCCATTGATAACATGTTATCATCCTCGCAGTAATGTTTTGGTGTATGAGAGTTTTTCATATCAAGTTGACATGATTCGATAAATAACTATCATTATTAGGATCACTATTAATTCTTTATTATAACGAAAATCAGAAAATATGCTAAAATTTAGTTATGCCTACCTGCGGAGTCACCGATGGACGCAGTTTCGTCACCACATTCAGCAGGTAAGTTCTCTAAAATAGGGAGAGGGATACGCAGTTGATAAAACAATTGATGAATGACCGATACATAAATACGTCAATCATAGAACTTACGTCAAGTTATATATCTGCCATTGATAACATGTTATCATCCTCGCAGTAATGTTTTGTTGTATAAGAGTTTTGCATATCAAGTATACATGTATTCGATAAATAACTTTCATCATAAGGATCACTATTGTGACGAATATATTGGAATCTTGAACACAATATATGCCTGTGTTAAAACGCCTTATTTAAAAATACAATCCTAGTGACGCTAAAACATAATTTTTGACTTTAGTTCTTTAATACCTGTTTACATTAATGCTATAGCAAAACATGTCCCCCACCGGCCCCCGCTAGCTATTAGTTGTCCGAGATAGTATGGTTCTTTGTAATTGTATAAAATAGAGCATTGGGACACGACATGTCTATTCTTTCCCCGAACATGCACGGATTTAATAATAATTCTATATATGAGAATCATTTTTACCTGTAGAATCACAGAGGTCTCTTCCACTTTGGTTCGGCTGGACTGGCATGTTTTCATCTAGTTCATAGACAACAACACCTTTTGTTGTGAATATTTCATCAATAAATCCAAAACAAACCTGATTATTCTATTTATGAAAATAACACTTGGGTGATAATATTACCTTATATCACATAAACACTCAAGAAGTCGTATTTAGGGACTACAATTCGAGCATTAATCGATGATTATTATATAGATGATATTCAATGGTTTCCCGTTGAGAATATAATGCACGAGTGTGAAGCAGGGGTGATTGTTTTTTTAGTAAATTCCTCCATACGATTGAAATATAGGTATGGTATTCAGCAGGAAAACTTTAAAAAATGTATTTATTATTTCCGAAAGCTACTACAACGAACTTGTTACCAAATTAACAGTTGATATTTGGATATTGGGCGCCTTATTTCAATAATGTCATTCTTCACAACAAGGGTAGGCGCAATGTCGAAATGATTATGAAACACAATTCTTATTCTAACATGTTTGCTATTTCGGTAAGTTTTGCTGTCATAAACAATATAATGTTGTAGGTAAACCAATGTATTAGTGTATGTAGGATATGTGTACCAATACAATCACTGTCACAACCGCGCTTTAGCTGTATAAGGATATTATATCAGATGGATTAAGTTGTGGAGACGGGAAATCTCACAAGCAAAAAAATAAAATGTATCTATATATCTGCCTGTTTTTATTACCTGCGGCGTCATGGAGACTCTTGGACGCAATTTCGTCACCACATATGGCAGGTAAGTTCTCTAAAATAAGGAGAGAGATAAGCAAATGATAAAAGAATTAAGTAAATAGCCGATACATAAATTACGTCAATCATAGAACTTACGTCAAGTTATATATCTGCCATTGATAACATGTTATCATCCTCGCAGTAGTGTTTTGTTGTATGAGAGTGTTTCATATCAAGTATACATGTATTCGATAAATAACTATCATCATTAGGACCACTATTAATCTTCTTTTATAACGACGATCAGAAAATATGCTAAAATTTAGTTATGCCTACCACGAAAGTCACTGTTTATGTCATGGTTACTGAGGAGTATTCAGCAATCCTTACTTGGGCGAACGTTCAACACTCAGAAAAAAGGGAGGTGCATGTATTGCTAAGCACAAATAATATAACAAGATATTTTAATATAGAAAATGTGAAGTCCCAAACGTTGCAATGATGGAAAGAGAATAATTATGGTATCATACATGTCCTCTTGATAAAAGATACAAAAGTAAACCCCGATTCTGTTGGGAGCCCAGAATAAGTCGCCTTTAAGACCTACAGGGGGTACAGCAGGCATAGTCTATCCCCGAGTCTGCAGGTGCCCATGGTAATATAATTAAAATTATATATGTTTATGCTACAATATATTTAGACCAATGTCTCCTTCTGCACAAATAAGGCGCTGACTTCATAAAGGCGTATCGGAGTAAATACCAGTTTTATAGAATGGCAAACGCTCAGTCTTAATGCTTCTTACCACCCGAATCATCCTTGGTTTTCTTGCCATCTGTGCCATAACAAGGCAACCGTTCGTATTCCCACAATATCATCATATGTTTGGTTTGGTTTAGTATTGTTTAACGTCTGCGATATATTCCGTGTTTGTCTCCTTGTGATAGTGCCGAACTGATGCCTACCTTTTAGTGCTAACTCATTGAAACATACTAGCGAAGACACCCGGCAAGTCACCCCACCAGGTCACATAATACTGACAACGGGCGAACCAGTCGTCCCACTCCTTAATTGCTTAGCGTTAAGCAGGGGTAGAAACTACCCTTATACAGACTCTGGTATGTCTCGGCCAGCAATGAAGCCGCTAAAGCGCTGATAAGTATTTTTCTTAAATAGTAACGGTGACATTGACCTGACAACCCTGTGCTTGAACATATCCGATATATTATGATTGTTTGTAATTTTGTGAAGATTGATCAAAATCCCTCAAGGAATGAAGCCGCTAGAGCACTGACAACGATTTTCTTATAATAGTAACAGTGACTTTGACCCAACAATCCTGAAACTCATACCTAATCGAGATATTATGGTCCTTTGTAATTGTGTGAAGTTTGATCAAAATCCCGCAAGGAATGAAGCTGCTAGGGCGCTGACAAACATTGGTTTTACGTACGTACGAACATACATACGTAGTTACGTACACAGACGGACGGAGAGGAACACTAGTGCCCCCCATCTCCCATTTCAGCGGTAGGGACTAATAAATGAGTACACATGCTGTTACCCTCGGCATTTTAATATAATAGGCTACTTATGTGCGGAATTGGTGATTTGCTTCTGTGCCCTCTTTTTGACACTCAATTGATCTTCACAATAGAATGATATATTTTGCAATTCGTTTGCTGCTGATGTATTTCTAAATACTTTAGATATTTTTAACTATTTAGTTTCGATTTGATGTTTTCATTTTCGTGAATGACTCTTTTAACAGTGTTATTTGGCCCTGAATGACTCGCATTGTCGATGGACAACATGTGATGTTAAACAAAACAAAAATAAAACAAAACTTTCTACTTCTGACTACATTTGAGTTTCCTAGCGCCTTGCTTGGCATCACCTCACTTGGCGTTAATGTTGAACGTTTGCCCAGGTGATGAAAGACAATTAGCACCGTCCGCAGGCCGGGACATATCAAAGTCCTTAAAATGGTAGTTGTTATTATCAATTAACGTTAAGCATTTAGAGTAATGGCAATAACTGGTTCACCCGTTGTCAGTATAATGTGACCGAGCTGGCTGGTGTGCTGGGTGCCTTTGGCATGGTATTTCAGCGAGATAGCACTATAAAGTCGGCATCAGATCCGCGCTATCACTACGAAACAAATACACCAACATACCGGCACACATACACACATGCACGCTTTTTTGGTTACTTCCATGTGCCGCTAACAGAAGACAAGCAAAACCCCACCCTTCCAAATTTTGCAGAGGAAGAGGGAGGGCGCATCGGTAGCCTCTTACGATCATCATGCATTGGGACACGACATGTCTATTTTTTCCCCGATCATACACGGGTTTAATAACCATTCTATATATGAGGATCATTATTACCTGTAGAAGCACAGAGGTCTCTTCCACTTGGGTTCGGCTGGACTGGCATGTTTTCATCTAATTAATAGACAACAACACATTTTGTTGTGAATATAACATCAGTAAATGCAAAACATACCTTATGATTCTATTTATGAAAATAACACTTGGGTGATAATATTACCTTATATCACATAAACACTCAAGAAGTCGTATTTATGGGACTACAATTCGAATATTTATCGATGCTTATTATATAGAGGATATTCACTAGTTTCCCGTTGGGAATAATGCACGAGTGTGAAGCAGGGGTGAAAACAAATATTGGTAAATTCCTCCATACGATTGCAATGAAGATATGGTATTCAGCAGGAAAACTATAAAAAGTGTATTCATTACTTTTAAAAGGTACAACAACGAACCAAATGAACAGTTGACAACTTATATTAAAACGTAATATTTGGCGCCTCATTCCAATAATGTCGCTCTTGACAACAAGGGTAGGCGCAATGTCTGATGGGTTACTAAACACAATTCGTATTCTAAAATATTTGCTTACTTTGATAAGTTTTGCTTTAGAAATAGGTACAATGTTGCAGGTAAAACAATATATTAGTGTATGTAGGATATGTGTACCAATACAAACACTGTAACAATCGTCGCTTCAGCTGTATCATAATATTATATCATTTTTTTTTTAAGTTTAGGAGACTGGATATCTCACGGGCAAAACATTAAAATAAAAATGCACCATATTTGGCAGGTAAGTTATCTGAAATGAGAAGAGTGATCAGCAATTGATAAAAGAATTGGTAAATAGCCGATACATAAATTACGTCAATCTAAGAACTAGCGTCAAATGATATATATGCCATTGATAACATGTTATCATCCTCGCTGTAATGTTTTGGTGTATGAGGGTGTGTCATATCAAGTATACATGTAAGCGACGCCGATGTAAGCGTGAATATTTAAAAATTGCCTTTATGGTTTGTATTCAATAAATAACTGTCATCTTTAAGATCGCTTTTAATTCTTTTTTATAAAAGACAATCAGAAAAAATGCTAAAATTTAGTTATGCATACCATGTAAGTCACTTTTTTATGTCATGGCTACTGAGGTGTATTCGTCATTCCTTACTTGGGCGAACGTGCAACAGAAAGGGAAAAAGTGAGGTATTGCTAAGCAAGGCACTATGACGTTGGTAGAAAAGTAAGAAGTCCCAAATGTTGCAATAGGGGATGTAGATCAGTTTTAGTTACATTCATGTCCTGTTAGCAAAATACACAGAAGAAAAACCCCGATGCTGTTGGGAGTCTGACATTATTCGCCTTTTACACCAAACAGTGAGTTACAGCAGGCATATTCCAAAACATGTAGGGGCCCAAGGCAATGCAATACAAATTATATGTATATATACCTACGACTCCTTCAGCACAAATAAGGCACTGACTTCACAAAGTCGTATCAGCAGACATTACCAGTTATATCAGATGTCTTAATGCGTCGGGGTTTTGCCAGAGTTATTGGATCAGAGTCCAGCTCCGTAACTGCCGTGAAAGTAGAATCCGGTGAATGGGGAACCTTTCCAGCCTCACTTTCCAAACGAATCATCTTTGGTGTTGTTCCGAGCATCCCAGCTGTTCAAATTAATGCACAGTATAAATCAATAGCTCACCTGGAAAGTGTAAACCATTTAAAACACTACTTGTCCAAAACGACTGAATAGAATGTTTGACCATGTTTGGGAAATTGAAGGGCATAACAGGATGAGAGCTCCACCCTATAACAAAATATACAATTGCTAGGCGTGAAAAGATAAAGACACTATTACTATCAGGACGAACATTTACTAGAATATGTAAGGAACACAAGCTGCCTAGCACAACAGTAACTTTACCATGCTATCCGTAACATGATATACTGTAAGGCAAAATGTTTTGAGTATTTAATTAAGCTGAATAAAATATCAAAATGGAGAAATGGTTAATTATATTTTGTAAATGCAGTTATGCATACCTGGTTGGTTACTGTGACAGGGTGTTTTGCGTTTTGTGCCGCTAATTCCCCCTGTATGAGTTCATAAGAAGGCATGTTTTAGTCATTATAATGCCAATCAAATTACTAGAAGTAAACACAACAATGGTAGTACATATGTACGTTGACACAATACAGATCATGCTAAAGTATGTACAGATGACGGTTTTCTCGACTTCTAGCGGGCGTGATATCTATGCAGACAAGTATGCATTCTGAAAATAATATATAAGTTATGATTGCTTTTATACTGTTTTCGTGATCATGTATAGTCGTTATGCGGTAGCATGGTAGCATGATAACATGGCAAGTACATACATGCATTTAAAACATCCTTTGAACAATGTGTCCGTTCATAAACGTGTTTTCAAGATTTACATTTTATTTTTGTGAATGTTCACTTACTTGGTTTTAATGTGATGTCTTTCACTCGCTCGTTTGCATTAGTTGCTACTGCTAATTCATTTGAAATGTCAGATACTAATTCCGGTCGTTTTGGGTCTGTTTTGTTTTTAATGACAAATGATGTCTGGCATCCCTGGTCATTACTCATACCAAACTCTTTAACTAAACAGTAAAGTGATATTATGTTGTAATGGATCCGTCACAAATTTAATATTTTTCAACAACAATATTTCTGAATGATACTGTCAATCCACAAATTAATATTTGTTCAATATTGGTATAACCGTAATTTATCGTCAGATTGTTCTCTCCATGATTATCCCAAATTTGTTCCAAAGTGTTGCAATTAAAGTAACAAGGTAACAAGGTTTTATTATATCGTCAGTGTCTCTTAAACAGAAGACAAAAAAGTAAATCCCGATTCTGCAGGGGGAGTGGGGCTGGGACGAAGTGCTTTTCGAACCTACACAGAGAACAACAAATGTATTTTGCTTGGCCTTGCTTATGTTTTAATATCATCACGGTTCTTTACGCAATACAATACGTTAGTGGATCTACATCACCAAGGCATCATGCATGTAAAACAACCCCCTGTGGTACTTCTTGAAAAAAATATTTGTTTAAAATTTCACATTTGTTTTCTTGGTTTGCCCCTTTGGGAACCTTAATACCCTTGGCCCCTCCATTTGAACACAACTAAAACTACATGCCATGCTGATCACTTGTGCCTAGTTACATTAAATTTGACCAAGCAGTTTTTGAGAAAGTAAAATGTACGACAGACGACGCACGACGATGAACGAAGACGAATTACAATACATGTAGGTCACCATGACCCATGGTCAAATGACCTAAAAGAACCAACTCAATTATTATACATGTTATGATTAAAGTACATGGTACATAAATTATATACCTTATACAAGATTTTATTATTTCTCGCAAATAAAAAACCATTGCATTTTCTATCAACCCGATAAAACGTATACCTTTCATATTGTGACAAATATAAAGAGTGATAACTGTCACAGTATGAAAATATCATGTTTTGTATTTACCAATAAAAACAGTTCTTCCTATTCAATACATTCAATGCCTCAGACATTGTGTTCAGATGATCAATCTTCGTTACATACTAAACATGTTTTTACTCTACAACACAGTTGACAATATGTTAAGACAAATTCGACAGATAATATATTAAGCAAAAGGTAAAATCGTTCGCTACTACCACACAATTTTGATGCAGTAAATATTTCGTCGCTGTAGGGGGTATAAAAGGAAGAAATGGAAAATAAAATGTTTCCCCCCTGTTGAGTACCTCTCATATACCCAGTGTACACAAAGATATTAGTATTCTGCTGTCTGTAACAAATATATGATATTCTACATTAACCATTAAACATATCCTGATTATCACAATACATAGTGTATTACAACAATCTCATGTATGATCATCGTAATTACCACTGGTTTGGTTTGGTTTTAGTTTGTTTTTGTTTAACGTCCTATTAACAGCTTAGGTCATTTAAGGACGTGCTTCCATGTGTGTAGTGTATGCGTGCTTGCATGTATGTTGGTGTGCTTGTCTCCATCTGATAGCGCAGATCTGATGCCGACTTTATAGTGCTATCTCACTAAAATGCCATGCCGAAGGCACCCCGCACAGCATTCCGCCCGGTCATATTATACTAACAACGAGTGAACTAGTTGTACATGTAGCCATACCCGTTAATGCTGAAGCAGGGTATAACAACTACCATTTTTAAGGACTTTTGTATGTCCCGGCCTGGGGACAGAACCCATTGGCACTGCTGCAAAACAGGACATAGTTACTGTACAGTGTTGGTGGTTCAGGATATGTTGATAGTACGACAAAAAGCGCGATATCATAAGCAGCTTTGATATAAGTCATTGTGTTTCATACAGAGATTGAACGGCGTTTTTTTTTTAACTTTCATGGCAGTATGAACGCAAATCGGTTGCATTCATTTTGCATGAAGCCTGCGTTCATACCGACATGAAAATTTAAAAAACCGTTCAATCCACGCATTTACATTTTTACTATAGAGCAATTGTTTAATTTTAGTGATTTGTTCTGAAATGATTTGTTTATATAAAACTGCGTTTGAATAAGCGTCGTCATTTAAACGACATTGATGGAACAGCCTATTTCATAAAATTTGCTCCATTAAATTAACCGTAGTCATTTGAGCGTTTGATGCAGGGGTATTTTCCATGTTATCCGAAATAAAGCGACAAGACTCTCAGTAAACAAGGTTAATCTATGACGTCTTTAGTAAACCACATGTTACGTCATGAGAGTTTTTGCTTTCATACTTAAATGAAATGCATTTCTGCTGGTAATGTTCTTATAGTCGGTTGCGGCGCAAATATAAATATGTAAATATATCACAATCTAAATTCCAACTGAATGATTGATTACATACAGGTATATGTTCGTTACATGCTTGTCTCGACACCTAAGAATAATGTATTATGCAATAATCTGTTTCAATTATTTCCTAAAAACCATTCGGTTTGCTTGTTTGTTTGGAGTTTAACGTCCTCGTAACAGCCAGGGTGATATGATGACGGGTGTCTAGGGAGACACTGCCGAGCAAAGAAAGTAGATAAAATAAAGACAAGATAGATAGGAAAACCATTTATCTACCGATCATGCATTGGGACACAGCATGTCTATACCTTCCACAAACCTGAACGGGTTTAAAAACCATGCTAGATATAATCAGGGGCATACCTGTAAGATCACTGATGACTCCTCCACTTAGTTTTGGCTGGAATAGCATGTTTTCATCTAGATTAACAGACAACAGCACATTTTATTGTGACTATTACATCAGTAAATGCAAAACATACTTGATGATTCTTTTTATGAATATAGGACACGTGTGGTAATATTACGTACTATCACATAAACGTGAACAATGACGCACTTAAGGAGCAATACAAGTTGAATATATATATATGGTATTCAACGGGAAACTTTCACATTTTTCTATCTATTTATTTTGAAAGTTACAACAACAAGAAGTGTACCACACAAAACAGTTGACAGTAAAAATAGTGTAACGTTTGGCGCCTTATTCCAATAATGTCGCCCTTGACAACAAGGTTACGTGCAATGTAACTTAACACAATGTTTTATTTTTACAGTTTTGCCAAAATTTGCTTTCATAAACATGTAGGAAATATGTCCAAATGCAATCACTGTTGCTACCATCGCTTCATCTGTATCAGAACAATATCGAAATTTTTCAAAGAGTAAAAGATATCAGATTTATTAAGCTGATAAAATTCGATATCTCACTGGCAAAAATGTAAAATATATCTATATATCGCCGTCGTCATTACCTACGACGTCACTGAAACTTTTTGATGCAGTTTCTGAATCAAATTTACGAGGTACGTTCTCTTAAAAAAGGAGAGGGATCAGCAATTGAAAAAAACATGAATGAATGAACAAAAAAAATACGTCAAATTGTATATTTAGAAATTGCTTTTATGGTTTGTATTCAAAGAATAACTGCCATCTGCAAGCTAGCTTTTAATTCTTTTTTATAAACGACAAACATTTAATATTCCCTTCAAGTTGTTCTCCTCAATTGATCTTTCAGCACGAAAATCAGCTCAAGATAATTAAATTTTTGGTTAATATCCATAGGAGATATACTACAAATGAAGTTAGTATTTGTAACTTCATTTGTAGTAAGGCACTGCCGGGTTTCTGAAATGTACCATTTTTTGTCTTCGATAAAAAGATCTACACAAGCTGGATTAGGCTACACAAAAATGAATTTCGTCTTTACCTACTGCCTTTTATTAAATGAAGCACGTAAAACAGCGTCTTCTATATCTTTCTTTGTAAAAGGGAAATTGATTTTGTTACTATCTACATTAAACGGAAAACTCAAAGAATTAATAATTTCTGGTTAATATGCTTCGGCAGAATCAGAAATATTTTACAACTCTCAACAGATCGTGTACCATTTGGCTTAAACTTCGCTGTAGTTAGAAATCATAGTACCAACAGCATCAATATTTTATGTATGGATATTAAACTAAATTGTTCAATTTTCCTCTTAAAATCTCATTTGGAGTTAGAATTATAACAGTTTATACAGATGACATACAATGGTTTACTATTGAGGATAATGCACGAGTGTGAAGCAGGAGTGACAATATTGGTAAATTCCTCGATACGAGTGATATATGTATACATGGTATTCAGCGAGAAAACAATAAAATTTTCGCTTCAGCTGTATCAGAATATTATATCAGATTTATTAAGTTAGGGAGACTGGATATCTCACTGGGAAAACATTAAAATAATAAAAATATATATCTGTCTGTTTTTATTACCTGCGGCATCACCGGGACTCTTGGACGCAGTTTCTTCAACACATTCGGCAGTTGAGTTCTCTAAAATAAGAAGAGGGATCAGCAATTGATAAAATAACTGATGAATGGCCAATACCTTAATAACGTCAATCTAAGAACTAATGTCAAATAATATATCTGCCATTGTGAACATGTTATGATTCTCGCTGTAATGTTTACGTGTATGAGGGTGTGTCATATCAAGTATACACGTAAGCGACGCCGATGTAAGCGTGAATATTTAGAAATGGCCTTTATGGTTTATATTCGATGAATAACTGTCATCTTTAAGATCACTTTTTTAAAGCTTTTTTATAATGACAATCAGAAAATATGCTAAAATTAGGTTATGTATACCATGTAAGTCACTGTTGTATGTCATGGTTACTGAGGTGTGTTTGGTATTCCTTACTTGGGCGAACGTGCAACAAGTGGTAAAAAGTGAGGTTTTGCTAAACAAGGCATTAGAAGAAGAAAGAGATTTATAAAGTTGATATAAAAGTTGAAAGTCCCAAATGTTGAAATGGGGGATGTAGATCAACTTTTGTTACATCTATGTCCTCTTAGTAAAATACAAAGACGAACAACCCCGATTCTGTTGGGAGCCCGAAATCAGTCGCCTTTCACAACATGCAATGAGTTACAGCAGGCATATTCTTTGCATAATCTTGCAGGGGCCCAATGCAATGCAATTGAAATCATATGTATAGAGACCTACGCCTCCTTCAACACAAATAGGGCGCTTACTTCACAAGGCGTACTTGCATAATTACCAGTTATATCAGATGGCGAATGCTCCGTCTGGATGCGCCGTTGTTTTCCTAGAGCTATTGGCATTTCAAGCGTTACAGCTGTAAAAATAAATACACAGTATATCTGATTAGCTCAGCTGGAGCGTTCATACCATGTCGCGGTATACTTCCGTCAACTTTCATTTAAAACACTACCTGTCCAGAACGACTGAATATAAGTTTGACCATTTTTGGGAAATTGTAGGGCATAACAGGTTGAGAGCTCCACCTTATAACCAGATAACGACACTCTCTTTGGGGGTCTCGTTCCACCCATTTGGACGTATGCCCTGGAACATAGCTTCGAAACAGTTAATATCCTAACCCTATAATCCAATATACCATTGTTAGGCATATAGAGATGACTACATTCATAATTTTTGGGTTTGCCCTTTGGTATAATATCACCTCTTGATATTTACTCTTTGGGTCATAGCTTGGAAACAGCTGTTAGTCCAACACTATAACCATATGTTCAGTTACAATGATGAAAGGACAAGATACCCATGCAACTTGGACTGCACACGGGTATAGCTGTGCCCTTATTCCCTTGGTCATTACATGGATCCCTTCTTCATTTCAATAAATACTACTGACAGGCTTGTAGATATAATTATGTTCTGGTTTTAAGGATTACATCAGGAGTACAACCGCATCCTGGTTATAAGCAAATCTGGTGAAATGAAGACGGACAGAGAAAGTAGGGAACTAAGAAGAATGTAAAGATCCAAAGTGTTGCAATTTGGGCAGCAGAGCTTTTTTGATTTCTTCAGTGTCCCCTTAACAGAAGACAAAAAAAGGAAAACCCCGATTCTGCAGGGGGGGGGGACGTCCTTCTAGAAACTACACGGAGATAGACAAATTAATGTTCCATGGCCTTGATTATGCTATATTATTATCATGGTTTTTACGCAATACAATACGTCTGTTTGATAACGTAGTAAACACGTTTACCTTGTGTTCCGATGTATTGGGAATGCATCTCTGCAGTCGGGTCACTGCCAAAAAATAAAAAAGGTAAATCTGACGCAAGTTTAATATGTGAATAAAAAGTCAATAAGTATTTTAAGGACGTGTCTCCAAGTGTGTAACTGTTGTGTATGCGTGCGTGTGAGTATGTGTGCTGGAGACAGGGTATGTTTGTGTTTTGTGTGTATTTGCATCCTTGTGAAAGCGCGGATCTGTTGCCGACTTTATAGTGCAATCTCACCGAAATACCATGCAAAGACCCTCGGCATAGCATTCAACCAAGGCACATTATACCGACAACGTGTGAACCAGTTGTTGCCATTACCTTTAGTGCTGAATGTTTAGCAGGGAAATAACGATTTTCATATTTGCCGACTTTGATATGTCCCGGCCTTGGGATAGGACCCATTACCTTCCTCATCTGGAGAACGTCCACTATTAAAGTCATAGGTGAGGTATTGCCAAACAATACATATCACACATAAAAGTACGCCTTAAATGACATTAGCTGTTGATAGGAAGACAATAAAATTAAAACCAAACGTAACTCTAAAACTCCAAGATGGCCGGCTGTCTGCCATTTCTGTTTTTCTGATCAGTCTTTAAATTCAATATGCATAACAGGAACAATAATTGTTTAAGAACGGACGGACGAACTACGGACGGAAAGTGATTTGAATAGCCCACTTCTGATGATGATTATGTTGGTGGGCTTAACATCAAAATCGTTCAGCTAAAACTACCTGAGCTCTTTACACACCATGTTGGCATGTGTGCATCAAAACCCCATTTTTTAAAATTTAGCACAAATTGTTTACATGATACCAAAATATAACAATATAAAACAAGAAGCTCAGGGGCTCACCTGGAACTCGATTTTTTAAAACCTGCTCAGGATGTACCATACCAGTTTATCAAAGGAGTACAAGAAATACAAGTTGCGAGAAGGACTACATGTAAACCTGTTTGGGTAGGTGAGATATTAATATCCCGAGTGCATTCTTCATGTCTAGCAATGTCATATAAATGGTTATTACCTGCGGGTTCACTTGACCAAAATCTGTTAAAAATTTTCAATTTGTATCAGAGAAAAGTTTAAAAAAATATTTCCTTAATTTACAATATTGGACCCCACCCCTCTGCCCAAAGGGGGGGGCCACACCCTCCGTTTATACGAAATCGAGGTCCGTTTGTCCAAAGATGCTCTAGAACAGAATTGGTCAAAATCTCTCCTTTCACACAGGAGAATGCTTTTAAAATTACCTCTATTTCCCCTATTTGGCCTCAACCCTCAGGGCCACAGCCTAAGTTTACACAAAATTGAGTTATCTTACCGTAAGAATGATCTAGACCAAATTTGGTTTCAATCCCTTCTTTTGTACAGAAGGAAAAAAAATATCTTCATTTTCCCTATTGGAGGCGCAGTCCCTCTACCCTCAAGGGGGGCACCTTCTATTTATACAAAATTCGGGCCCTTTTGTCCAAAGATGCTCTAGAAATAATTTGGTCAAAATCCCTTTTTTGGTTTAGAAGATGTTTGAAGATTTACCTTGTTTTCCCCCTACTCTCTGCCCCTGGGGGTACATACCCTACTCAAGACCATATTTAGTTTAAATCCCTTCATTTCCCCTGTTGGGTCCCGCCCCTCTGCCCCCTGGGAGGCAGAGGCATTCCCTCAGTTTGTTTGAAATTGAACGCTTGCTCCAGACCCATACAAAATTGAGGGCCCTTTGTCCAAAGATGCTCTAGAGCATTTTTGGTCAAAATCCCGCTATTGGTTGAGAAAAAGAAGATTTTTGAAGATTTAACTCCCCTCCCTATTTGGCCCAGCCCCTCTGCCCCTTTGGAGGCAATACCCTCCGTTTATACAAAATTGAGAACCATTTGGCCAATGATACTTCAGGTCAAATTTGGTCAAAAGCACTCAATCGTTCGGGACTAGTAGCGCTAAAGGAAAAAGTTGACGGACGACTGACGCTGCGCCATAGCATAAGCTCACTTGGCACTTTGGGCCAGGTGAGCTTAAACCGCTATTCGGTGTTAAGAAATGACATCTGAGCTTTCATCAGAAGTCGAGTTCATTTGCCACTTTTAAAGTGTAAGACATGCATAATTGTACATTCGATATCGTTTTCTCATTGTCGAAGATACTAACGTGTTCTTTAAAGGTGGTGATCCTCTGGCGCTTGACGATGATTTGGAGCTTGATGGCTGTCCATAGTCATCACCCGAATCTACAGTGAAATATTCAAATGTGGTATACAGTTTGTTATACATTTGTCGCGATATTAGATTCAGCGTATACAAAAACAATTATTTTAACTTAAACACTTGTAAGCGATGTATATTCGCTGTAGTGTATCAACCGCCTTTCATTTGGTTTGGTATTATTGGGTTAAGCGTGCCATTTACAGCTACATGTAAGAACATATTAAGGACATAATTTAATGTTCGTAATGTACGCGGTCTGCTTTACTTTTGCAAATTAGCTATAAATTGTCCGATTTTGTAATGCTACCTCACTGAACTACCCTGCCGAACGCACCTAGCTCAGTATTCCTCCCGGTCACATTACAATGACAATGGTCGAACCAGTTTTACTATTACTGTAAATGCTGAGCGCGAAGCAAGGAATAACTACTACCATTTTTAAGTACACCTTTTGTCTCGTCCTAAAGTCAGAACCCATTGCCTTCCCCACTTGGGTGAATGTTCATCACCAAATATCAAAAGTGGGGCATTGCCAACCGAAACCAATAGGAAATAAATGGCAGTTATAGGTAGAGGGAAAGAAAAAGATCTCAAATATGACTATGAGGTTATAATAGCAATTCTCTGGTATAATAATTATATTTGTAGTATCTATGTAGTTGTTACGCAAAAAGCAATGTATCAAATAAGTAAATGTAATCAGGTGAATTTGTTCATCAAATAGCAGCTCTAATAACAGTTTAGATAATGAAATTAGGCTCGAATAGACGAATACATTCATTATATAAGGATCGGCTCTTGACCTCACACGACCCCTTGAAATTTACTCTCCGGGCCATATCAAGGCATCCGTTGGTATTCCCACAACTTAACATATTTTCAGTTGCTAGGCATGAACAAACAAGAAACTCCAGGCGTATTAGCAGAATTACCAGTTATATCAGATGGCGAACGCACAGTCTCAATGTGTCGTTTTTTGACTAGTGTTATTGGTTCAAAGTTCTGCTCCGGGAGTGTTGTGAAAGTAAAATCCGTCGAATGGGGCATCTCTCCGGATGTTGCCTCACTTTCCAAACAAATCATCTTTGGTTTTGTTCCATGCATCACAGCTGTAAAAATAAAAAAAACAGTATTTTATGCATTATGCTCACCTTGAGAGTGTATGCCTTGGCGCGGCATACCTCCGTAAACTACTTATTCAATTCGCTACTTGTCCGGAACGACTAATTAGATGGGGGCAATAAGAAGGTAACAGCTTGTATTCTGTTCAGTTGCTTGTCCGGAAGAGACATAATACTCATGCTACTTGGACTGGCCACGGGTGTAGCTGAACCCTAGGGACTTATTCCCTTGGTCATTACACGGAAATAGGTGAGATCCCTTCTATATTTCAATAAATACAACTGAAAGGCATGCAGAGATGATAATTTCAATTCTACAAGGATTGGCTCAGGAGTACAGCCCCAGCCTGGCTTCTTGGTGCTTGGTTAATAAGAACGAAATACTTTCAATGTCCACACAATGACTTTGAAAGTGATTGCTAGGAATGAAAAGATGAAAACATTACTTGTACTAGGATTGGCTAAATCGTCTGTCTTCGTCCCATGGGTTTTGTGTCCTTGGTCATAGCATGAGAACGGTTGAGATCCCCATCCAACACCCGTATATACAACTGAACAAATAAATGTCTGGTACGGAATAAAAGAAACGTACGCCACTTGCGTATGCGCCTACACGATTTCCTCGCCCAAAGAATTGGACGTATACAATTTTTCATAGTTATAAATGGTACTAATTACAAAAACATATTGGAAGACTACTCGTTATGTTATATTCAAGTATTTATTATAATGCTGAAACATAACAGCCAAATAATAAAAAAGGTTTTGCATTGCACATACCTAATTTGTATTTTAAAAACTTGGTACTAGGATGTCAGGGACACAATCTGCCTAGCAAAACAGTAAGTTTACCATGCTGTCCGTAGCACGATATATTGTAAGTCAAAAAATGTTTGTGTATTCAATTAAGATGAATAAAATATCAAAATGGAGAAATGGTTAATTATATTTTGTAAATGCAGTTATGCATACCTGGTTTGTTACTGTGACAGGTTGTCATGGGGGTCCTTTTGCGTTTTGTGCCGTTAATTCGCCCTATATAAGTACATACAAAGGCATGTTTTAGTCATTATAATGCCAGTAATCTTCCGAGAAGTAAACACAGCAATGGTACTTTAATATGACCACATTTTAAATATTTCGCACAGAATAAGGCACAAAGAATCTCCATTTCCTATAACTAGCATTAATCGGATAGCCCCGGTTTGTCGAATAATTCGATTGGTCCAAAAAGTGTTCTTTTAATTTGTTTGAAAATATTGTATGGTCAGTCCAAGTAATAAATCTCATCGGAAATCGCATATGATGCAAAATGCGTGCAATGTGTCTTTGTCACAGTGAGAAAACGAGCACGTAGGCATATCATGTTTCTGTATTTTTATCGTTTTCATATTCTCCCCTTTTTCATAAGGTATGATATAAATGTTGAACAAGTTCTGATTGTAACGGCCGCCTTTGAAATGTCCTCGACTCCGTCCCCGGTCGTATATGATACACAAAGAAGTCCCTATGCTGTTGTTTATTTCAAAACGGCGTAACACATCTTCACAACTAATACTTCATTATACTAATATTTGAGCAAAGTCGGCCAATATCTAAATTTCCACCAATCAGCAGCCATTATAAGGCAGCTACTCTGTCCAATTGGAAAATGAATTTTGTTGACCGGTAGATTTAACAGTTACAAAGTACACCAGTATACAGCAACCATATTGACAGATCTAGAAATGGATGTCAGGTAGCATTTGCAGTCTTTAATTGCACCTACAATGTGCAATACAAATTGGAGCAAAATTGAACAACATGTTAAACATTTGACCAATTACCTTATAAGGCCATCTAAGTTGACAACTGGGAAAGCGAGGCATTGCATATTTTCCAAAACGTCACCATGTAAAAAAGAGTACCCATTGCAATATTTGGGATCTTTGTATTGCTCTCTACCTCTAATTACCTTTTATTTCCTGGCGTTCCCTGCAGGTAAGGCGTAAGAATTGTACCTGCTGCCCCCATTGCTTGATCGAAGGAGGCGACTTAATTTGGGATCTTATCTTTTATGCCTAGCTGTAGCGTTCGCCCCTGTGAAGAAGGCTTTGGGTTCTGTCCCCTGGCCAAGACATACCAGAGTCTGTAAAAATGGTAGTTTTTACTCCTGCTTAACGCTCAGCAATTTAAGAGTGGGACAACTGGTTCGCCCGTTGTCAGTATAATGTGACCGGGTTGGTGTCTTCGGTAGTATGTTTCAGTGAGGTATCATTATAACGACGGCATCAGTTCCGCGCTATCACAAGGAGACAAACACGAACATATGGTAGCCTCCCAAAACACACAAGCATACACTACACCCATGCATCTTGCACACATATGAGGCCGTCCTTAAATGACCATAGCTGTTTATAGGACGTTAAATAATAATAAACCAAACCAATCCATACCTATCTCCTAGCGCCTTGCTTGGCACTGCCTTACTTTTGACTTAAGTGTTGAATGTTCGCCTAGGTGATGAAAGGCAATGGGTTTTGTCCCAAAGGCCGGGACATAACAAAGTCATTAAAAATGGTAGTTGTTATTCTTTGCTTAACATTCAGCATTAAGGGTAATGGCAACGACTGGTTCAGCTGTTGTCAGTATAATGTGACTGGGCGGAACGCTCTGCTAGGTGTTTCAGCATGGTATTTCAGTGATATAGCACTATAAAGACGACATCAGATCCGCGCTATCACAAAGAGGCAATTACACCAACATACCTCGTCTCCGGCACAAACACACGTATACACAACACATGTAGGCACGTTAATAGGACGTTAACAATATTAAACTAAAACTAAGCCAGATGGTCTTTATTGCTCACCTGGATATTACAGCAATAAAAGTATTTTTGCAAATATTTCAACATATTGAGTCTCCTTGGCTTGAGAATGTTCAGACAATATGATTAAGGAAAGTTAATCGGTAATGAAGGAGGAGTTTGAAGATTTTTCTCTGGTTACCTTTACGGAGGCCCTTCATGCTGCACTCTGGGGAGACAGACCCTACGTTTATACTGGCTTAATATCAATACCCTTCCAGGTTATTCAGAAGAATTTTGAAACTTTTTACTTCTCTTTCCCAAAATGCTTTTGTCCAATTTTCATCACCCTGACATTTTCCGTTATTATAAAGAAGTTGTTTAAAAGATATTTAATATTAAAAATGTATATCGCTCCATGCCAGGTAATTACTGGCCAACTAGCATTGCCCTTGGCTCATGGTTATTCAGAAGGAGTTGTGTAAAACATTTTGTTAACATCTGCCCTGTGACCTTGATAGTAAGTCAAGGTCATTTATTTGAGGAAACTTCATAGAACTACATCCTAGGTACACACTTATTGGGAAAATATATCACTGTCCTTCTGGTTATTCAGAAGTTGTTTAAAACATATTTTATATATCTGATAAATATGGCCTTGGAAGACAAGTTGTAGAACCCAACAGGTACCTTCTTGCTAAATGTCATGACACTAAGTCCATTTACTTTATTTAACAAATAAAAATATTTCTCAATGTGCCATGTGTTTAATGTTTTATATTCATAGGACTGGTATACCTATATTTTAGATTATTTTACTTTTATAAAAAAACACTGTACATGTATGTTTAATAGGAATGGAACAAATATTTGAATAACCGGTCTATACTTACCATTTTGAATTGAAACGAATGAAATGTTGCTCGAGCCAGTTCCCCTTTTATTTGTTGCCCAACATAAATACTGTCCTTGATCGTCAATATTGGCATTGCGGATGATTAATGTGGGTGAAAGATCAGAGCCTCCAAAGTACTTTTTGTTGTCGATCTCTATAGCACTCTGCTGATCACTTTTTAGTTTAAACCATCGAATCGACGTAGCTTCTTCCTTAGCGATGATGTAGGTTTGTAAGATGGCCGACTCGCCAACGGGAACAGTGAACATGCCATGACTTACATTCACATACGGAAGACCTGAATAACAAACAAATAATCTAAACATGACTAAAGAGCGAGTGATACAAAAATATTCAAAAACAAAATGTGTCCAATATTTACATTCGGGATAAAGAGGTAACTCGTAACAATTCAAATAAAGTATACACAGTATCTTCGTAATATCCATGCTTACTTACCATTGTGACATGCATTTGTAGGGGTTATCTTAAAACTATCTTTGTCTATGTCCAAAATCGTGCGGGATTCGTCCGATAGTCGAAGGTGTCCACCATCCAGTATATAATGCCTAAATTTTTCAGCCAGATGTACAGAGGACGGTTCTGATACAGTTCTAGGGGCCGTGATGAATACTCGTACAAGTATACATTCTGAAAAGCAACACATACTGATAAAAGAATATGAAATATCGTTGTTAAGTATATTTCGTTGTCAAAATTAACGTCTGTGTTTTAAATACGCACACAGAATAAAGTACATCAATTACACACCATACCCCCCCCCCCCCCCCCCCCCCCCCCCTATTGTATTGTTTGAACTCGTGTATGACATTTTATAGATTCACTTACTATTATGTTAATATAACAAGAGATCCGAGAGGAATCTTGGCGCCCACCATTATACCATCTTTATTAGTTTATGCCAGTTTGAACTTTTCTCTTCTTTTCTCTTATATGTTTGATCAAGTCATGTAAACAGTAAATGCACTGTTTCATTTATTTACTAGTACAGTTCTTCAAATGTTAGAGAAATAGATCCAATCATTACAATATCAGAAAGTTGTCATTAGTACTTCCTGTGGCCATCTTGTTTTAATGATCACTCTCCAAAGTAAACATGCACAACTGCAGACCAAGGGAAACCTTCATATTAAATTTGAGAAAGATCCCTCCAGAACTTCCTGGGAAATAGCGATAACAAACATTCACTGTCAAAACCAAGAAGGTCATCTGTCGGCCATTTCGTTCATCTGATCAGTCCCAAAAGTAAACATGCACAACTACAGATTAAGGGAAACCTACATATTAAGTTTGAGAAATATCCCTCCTGTACTTTCTGAGAAATCATTGAAAATAGTCGCCCCTTTTAACAACACGTAGTTGGATTGAGAAAGTCTGTTCTTATCCGAAACCTGCACGGACAATAACTATCGTCTTGTTACATTATTAGCTCACCTGTCCGATGGGCAAGTGAACTTATACCATGGTGCGGCGTCCGTCGCCAACTTTTTACTTGAAACAACTTCTTTTCAGTAACCAAAAGGCATAGATGATATTTGGCCAGTTGCATGCTGGAATCTAGGGCTACCAAGTTTGTTCAAATGAATGACCTTCATCCATTGTTAAGGTCACAGGGGTCAAATATGTTAAAATCTTTGACATATTTGAACATGTTTAAATCTTTGTGGTCCCGGCAGGTAGGGCGTAAGAATTGTACCTGCTGCCCCCAATTGCATGATCGTAAGAGGCGACTAAATTTGGGACCTTATCTCTTCTCTCCTTTCTAAACAACTTTCTTCTTCCTAATGTCTCCCCTGACAATGCCTCACTTTTGGCCATTTGTTGAGCGTTCGCCCCTGTGAGGAAGGCTTTGGGTTCTGTCCCCTGGCCGAGACATACCAAAGTCTTTAAAAATGGTAGTTTCTACTCCTGCTTAACGCTCAGCAAATTAGGAGTGGGACGACTGGTTCGCCCGTTGTCAGTATAATGTGACCGGGTGGGGCGTCCTGCTGGGTGTCTTCGGCAGTATGTTTCAGTGAGGTAGCACTATAAAGTCGGCATCAGTTCCGCGCTATCACAAGGAGACAAACACGAACATATCGCAGCCTCCCAAAATACACACACATACACTACACGCATGCATCTTGCACACAGGGGAGGCCGTCCTTAAATGACCTTAGCTGTTAATAGGACGTTAAACAAAATCAAACAAACAAACAAACAAAAATCTTTGAACGCCTTCTTCTGAATAAACAAAAGGCCTAAGGTGATGATATTTGGCTAGTAACATGCTGGGATAAAGGGCTAATATGTTTTTTCAAACAAATGACCTTTACCCATTTTCTAGGTCACAGGGTGATAATATTTGAACAGAAGCGTGCTGGGATGGAGGGCTACCAAATTTGTTCAAACACATGACCTTCACCCATTTTCGAAGTCACAGTGCTCAAATATGTTTAAAACATTTAAACAACTTCTTCTCAATAACCAAACGGCATTTGATGATGATATTTGGCCAATAGCATGCTAAGATAAAGGGCTACCAAGTTTGTTCAAACAAATGACCTTTGCCCATTTTCAAGGTCACAGGGGTCAAGTATGTTTAAAACATTTAAACAACTTCTTCTTAATAACCAAACAGCATTGGATGATAATATTTGGCCAGGAGCGTGCTGGGATGAAGGGCTACCATGATTATTCAAACAAATGACCTTCATCCATTTTCAAGGTCACAGGGCTCAATTATGTTGAAAACCTTGAAACAACTTTTTCTCAATAACCAAACGGCCTTTGATGATGATATTTGGCCAGGAGCATGCTGGAATAAAGGGCTACCAACTTTGTTCAAACGAGTGACCTTCATCTATTTTCCCGGTCACAGGTGTCAAATATGTAAAATCCTTTAAACAACTTCTTCTCAATAACCAAAAGGCCTTGGATGATGATTTTAGCCAGTAACATGCTGGGATGGGAAGGGCTACCAAGTTTGTTCAAACAAATGACCTTCAACCATTTTTAAGGTCACATGGGTCAAATATGTTAAAAAACTTGTCATGAATACCCAAGAGGCATATGATATATATTTGACCAGTATAATGCTCAGATCAAGGGCTAAAAAGTTTAGTCAAACGAATGACCCTCACCAATTTTCATGGTCAAGGGTCAAACATATTAAAAACCTTTAAACAAGTTTTTCTCAATAACCCAAAGGCCTAGGATCATGATATTTTGTCAGTAGCGTGTTGGGATAAAGAGCTACCAAGTTTGTTCAAACAAATGGCCTTCGCTTATTTTCAAGGTCACAGGGTCAAACATTAAAAACCTTTAAACAACTTCTTCTGCATGCCCAAAAGGGCTGGGATAATGATATTTGGCCAATAGCATGCTAAGATAAAGGGCTACCAAGTTTGTTCAAACAAATGACCTTCGCCCATTTTCAAGGTCACAGGGGTCAAGTATGTTTAAAACATTTAAGCAACTTCTCAATAACCAAGAGGCCTAGGTTGATGGTGTTTGGCCAGTAGCATGCTGAGTTAAAGGGCAACCAATTTTGTTCTAACGAATGACCTTGACATAAATTCATGGTCGCTTGGATCAAATATGTTTAAAACCTTAAAACCACTTCTTCTGAGTTACCAAGATGCCCAGGTTTATGATATTTTGTCAGTTAGATGCTGGGATAAAGGGCTACCAAGTTTGTTCAAATGATGGCCTTCGCTCATATTCAAGGTCACAGGGATCAAATATGTTTAAATCTTTAAATGACTTGTTGTGTATAAATCAAAAAGAATCATATTCCTAAAAAAGCGCATTCCGTTCATAAGCAAGATATATCTTTATATGAATGTTCACTTACTTTTTTCAAATGTGACCTTTTTCACACGGCCGTATTCTTCAGTAATTGTCGAAAATCCTTTTGAAAAGTCGTCTACTGATGCTTCTCTACTAATATCTATTTCATTTCGAACGACCAACGATACCTGACATCCTTGATCAGCATGATTATCTGAAAACAAGCAAGAAAGTGCTTTTGTATAGGAACCCTCATCAATTTAGTGTTACCCAATTATAGAACATATTACAAAGATTTCTTAATGATGTCAATTGATTGGTTTGGTTTGGTTTCATTTTGTTTAACGTCCTATTAACAGCAAAGGTCATTTAATGACGTCCTTCCACGCGTGTAGCGTATGCGTGCTTGCGTGTGTGCTTGCCTTCTTGTTAGCGCGGATCTATTGCCGACTTTATATTGCTATCTCACTGAAATACTATGCCGAAGACAACCAGCACAGCATTCCGCCCGGTCACATTATACTGACAACGGTTAAACCAGTTGTTGCCATTCCCCTAAATGCTGAACGTTAAGCAGGGAATAACAACTACCATTTTTAAGGACTTTGGTATGTTCCAGCCTGGGGACAACCCATTGCCTTCCTCACCTCGGCGAACGCTCAACATAAATGCCAAAAGCGAGGTGTTGCCAAGCAAGGCGCTATGAAATAAAAGGTAGTTAGAAGTAGAAAGAAAGATAAAGATCCCAAAATTTTGGTCGCTTTTGTGTCCCAAAATAGAAGAACCCCCAATTTAGCAAGGGGTTCCCTCATTGTTCGCCTCATATGATACATGCAGTGGGTAACCACATGTGAATTCTTTTCGCGATACCCCACCTGTAGGGGTGTATGTCAAACGACAAAGATAATTGTTCAATATTAATATAACAAGAAATCACATTCTTTCCAGGAATATCCCATCAAAGTATTTTGTATGGTTTGTTGGTGTTAAATGTCCTCGCAAAAAATTGGATATACGAAGACGGACAGAAAGTATTGAAAATGGGGCAGTAGATATATTTTGGTTTTTTGAGTGTCCCCTAAAGAGAAGACACAAAAGTGAATTCCCGATTCTGCAAGAGGTTGGGCGGGCGATTTCATTTTTACATCTTTGCCCTTGTCTACACAGGGTTTGGTTTGGTTTGATTTAGTATTGTTTAACGTCCTATCAACAGCTTTTGTCACTTCAGGACGGCCTTCCCTGTGTGCAAAATGCAAGCGTGTAGTGAATGCGTGTGTGTTTTGGGAGGCTGCGATATGTTCGTGTTTGTCTCCTAGTGAAAGCGCAGAACTGATGCCGACTTTATAATTCTACCTCACTGAAATATACTGCCGAAGACACTCAGCAGGACACTTCACCCGGTCACATTATACTGACAACGGGCGAACCAGTCGTCCCACCCCTTAACTGCTGAGCGTTACGCAGGAGTAGAGACTACCATTTTTACAGACTCTGGTATGCCTCGGCCAGGGGATAGAACCCAAAGCTTTCCTCACAGGGGCAAACGCTCAACTAAAGGCCAAAAGTGAGGCATTGTCAAGGGAGACATTAGGAAGAAGAAAGTTGTTTAGAAAGGAGAGAAAAGATAAGATTCCAAATGTAGTCGCCTCTTACGATCATACAATGGCGGCAGCAGGTACAATTCTTACGCCCTACCTGCAGGGACTGTCTACACAGGGAACCACAAATGTTTCATATGGTACTAAATTGTATTTGCATGAACTTGATTATGTTATATACAAAGCATGATTGTTTACGCAATACAATACAATGCATGCATAACACATCTGTTTGATAACCTGTTAAGCATGCTTACCTCGTTCTCCAATGTTTCGGGTATGCATCTCTGTTGTGGAATAACTGCCAAAAGTAAATAAATAAAGAATTAAATAAAAAAAAAGATAAATAAAAAAGAAATGTAACATTTGATGTTATACCTTTGTTTAAGAATAGAATCAATTGATTACACAACGTTGTGCAATTTAATGATATTTAATTATTGGATTTTGTATCCTCCACACCAGCCTCAAAGCATCATAATTGTGTAATAAATGAAATTCTATTGTAATGACACTGAGGTGTCAAAATAGCTTTGAAGTTAAATAATAAATCTGTATTAGCACCTACTACATTTTCCGTTAAGTAGTTAGTTCATAGTAAAACAAATATATATTTCCTCTTCATAATTTTACACTGTGAGAGTATATTTTCAAAGAATTTTCTTTTTCCGGATCGTTTAACACATCTTTCCATAACATCAAAAGGGCAATTTAGTCTATCTGGGTATTACAGATTTTCAGTTCCGCGACCGATTTCTTAAACTAAAACCCCAATATATTTTGTTTTGTACGGAAACCACATAGCGCTCGCTATATCATGATGAGTTCTAACAAGTTGTTTGGAACGATTTCCTTATGATTGCCATAATTGCACTTGCTCTTTTAATTTGATCAAAACTAATTATTTTCGAATTACAGATTGCTATCAAGTATTCCTTTGTGCTTTTGTCTGTTTCTATATACATTTGCGCTGTATCAGAGAGATAGTATGTAAAATCGTTTGCGGTGTGTATATGAACACATTTACCTCTTCTTTAGTAATCACTTCGAATATTTGTGTGTCGTCTGCGAACAAGTACGCTTGCCTCCTTGCGATAGCGGGGATCTGATGCCAACTTTACAGTGCTACCTCGCTAAAATAACATGCCGAAATTGCTCAGCACAATACTCCACCCGGTCATATTATATGTACAACAGATAAACAAGTTGTTTCTATACCCCGACATCGCTTTAGTTTAACTTTCGTCTTTTTCACCTTATGTAATAAGGGCAAATTTATCTTTACAGAAAATTAATTTCATGAACAAAGGGCGAAAGCTTGAATGGGCGGAAATTTCCTGATATACGATACATGTATCTCTCGACCTGCGGACATAACCAAACGCCTTCCTCATTTGGGTGAACATTCAACATTAAAATCAGGTATTGCCAACGAAGGCGCTAGGAAAAAAGAGTTTTTAGAAAATAGAGAGAAAACATAAGTATCCCAAATGTTGCACAGGGGCAGCAAATCAATTTTGTTATTCTAAAATGCCCATTTTTGGTTTAACGTCATATCATCAGCTATGGTCATTTAAGGACGGCCTCCCATGTATGCAAGATGCATGCGTGTAGTGAATGTGTGTGTGTTTTGGAAGGCTGCGAGGCACAGAAGGAAACCACCGATAATGCAGCGGGCTCCACATTAACTTCCTTTCGGATTATGCAGTGTGACACAGCAGGCCGAGTTCCCCGAATCTGAAGGGAATTGCATCATACGATCAAAAGAAAACAAAAAAAGAAATTCAACTCCAATGTCTTGACACTATTTGGTATAAAGAAAGAATGACAGCAGAGATGTTATCAGAAACAGACCTTATTTGATTGTTAAGTGTAAGACAGGCGTAACTGTACCTAAGAGACCGTTTTCTCCCTGTCGAAGATATTGACGAGTTATTTAAATCAGCTTTTGATCCCTCAGCGCTGGACGATAAATTGGGATGTGATTTCCGCCTATAACTTTCGTTGTCGTTATCGGAATCTACAGTGAAAAAATGAAATGATGTTTATATATATATATATGATAAAACCTGAAGAGCCATGTGAAGGGTGAAAGCAGCTTGTATTTTAGTCGGTCGTTAGATCTGATATATATATAAAAACAAAAGACCAGATGTTTTTAGTACCTACCTATATATATATATTTATATTCAGCAGGCCGAGTTCCCCGAATCTGAAGGGAATTGCATCATACGATCAAAAGAAAACAACTAGAAAAACAAATCTTACACAGTTTATATATTATACATTTTCCTTCGCAAGGACTTATTTATTTTTTATCTACTATATATATATATATATTCGTCACGATAACAGAATCGACGTATATGTTGAACCATAGCAGTTATTTTAAAGTGTACTTTAACAATGCAAAGAAAACACTTTGCTTCGCAGTGTATTATTCTTTTCATTTGGTTTGGTATTAATTGGTTTATCGTCCTATTTACAGCAAATTATATTTTAAGGACGTGCCTGTTTGTTCGTAATGTATCCGTGCGTGTTAGAAGTGGTGTATTGGTGTATTTTCCTCCTTGCGATAACGCGGATCTGATCTGAAATTTAGAGTGCTACTTTACTGAAGTACCATACCGAATATATTCCGAGACATGTTTTCCAACCGGTCATATTATATTGATAAAGAGTTACACAGAACAGCGTAATAACAAGTAAACATTTATACTAAGCTAATGTGGATTCTACCTGTAAAAGTGCGAGTATTTGATAAGGGAAAACTGGCCGTTCGACCAGTACAATTTGATGACAAGAAACTGTTTATGATTGAGATGCTAGATTTTATCTTTGAAATTAAAAATGATCATTTTAGCGAATATCAAGAAGAAAATAGGAACAGCTAGAAAAACAAATCTTTCACAGTTTGCGTTTAAATATTTCCGCTCCGCCTCGCCAGTATTACGTTATTTTTGAAACATCTCAAAATACAGTAGTGGTACACGCATTCCAATTCTGATCTGTTTAAACCTACAGTGTATGAAAGAAACGATGACTTCAAGTTTTTGGTTATTAAAAAAAATCACTCTGTCTTAGGTTGGTGACGTTAGTAACAATCAAAATGATGCGGAGTTGCATTGCTTGTTTGCAGTTTGATGTCCTCACAACAGCCAGGGTAATATGAGGACGGATATTTACATTGACCTTCAGAGTAACGCTTTTGTTCGCGACAGCATTTATAACAAGTAGTAAATGTAATGGGGGACCATTATAAAAGTCCCTCAAACTACCCCCCATAGTACCAAAGATGCATCAGAAAAGTATCGCAATGCCATAATACACATACAATGTACATACTAGATTTGAGCGTAATCGAACAATATCTAAATATCAACCAATCAGAAGCCTTCCTGTGGTTGCTAGGCAACGAAACATATGCGGTTAAATTTGCGGTCCCCTAATATCCCTATATACAAAATGTATCATAATCAAAAAATATCTAAATTTTGACCAATCAGAACCAAGTATTCGGCAGCCATTTTATGAAATCAGAAAACAGATGTCGCAGTTGAGTTCGCAGTGCCATAATACGCCTACATACCAAATTTGGAATGCAATATCTGTAACACATGTAAAGTAGGATAGGTGACAATGGCTATTCTTAGCGAACACCTTTAGAAATTTTAATTCCCAAAAATATAAGACCCTTCCTCATGCTCATTTATATGTTTGAATTGTTTCATTAAGTTCTGTCCAGTCATCTCTGAGAAAACGTCCGGAAAAGTTCGCGGCGGAAGCTATTGAAAGAATAATAATAATGATAATAAGAAACGGACAAAAACAATATGTCCCTAATAATAAAAAGAAACGGAGTAAAACCACTTCGTTTGGGGGATTTAATAATATTAAGAAACGGAGTAAACACACTATTAAGTTTATGTCGTGTCGAGGTCAATAGGGATCATTGATCTCATGAACAATTGTCATCAGAGTTTTCTATGAAAATGAGAATTTTGCGGACAGTTAACCGTGAATCATTTGGATTGGCAAATAAAACATCTTGTTTTATCGTGAATAAATAGGAATCTGTTCTTATATCTCACACTTACGCAACTTAAATTGTTTGTACTCAAAAATCTTATAAATTTAAACAAAGAGAACTTCTATTTTTAAATGGGACATAAAGAAAACTGTTAACATCAGTACCGTTTTCCTGCTGGCTTACTTCGTGCCCAACTGCAGTCGACAGACCACTAAAACACAAATATAAATTATTAAGATGTCGTAGTGGTTGTAACAATATTTTAATAGGTAATTATCATGTAACAGCAATATTGCTAAATGCATTATACGAACTGAAGGCAATAAAAAGTGAATTTTGAAAACACATAACAAGTTATATCAGTAACGAATTACATTCATCCAAATCTAGGTTATAATTAATCAAATAATAGGTACACTAGTTGACTAGCAATATTTTTTTCTGTAATGAATACTTTAAATACAGTATTATTCAGCTGTAATCGCCAGCATAGCTATATGTTTATACAGCCTCTATACGTGGAGCATTTTACAGAAATATACTTAGCTACGGCTTCTACCCCAGGCGTTGCCCTTACTTCCAGGAAATCTTTACCTTTTCGAAGGACTATTGTAGGATTTCGTACTTCCGGTTGTAGTCGCATTCGATTTACCCTCGTCCGCTGCAAGACAAAAAACAAGGTTGAAATTTTAATCATTGCTTTTCGTTCATGTTAGGTACCTGATCATTAATCAATTTACGAATTGTTACTACGCATGGGAGCTAATACTTGTGCCCCAGCTCGATGCTCATTAGTGTTTTCATAAAACAGTTGCAATGTATACAATCAGATAACGTCAGATAATGTTGACGTCGTCCAAGGTTTACCTGCAACGGCCGATATTTTGGCTGTATTTTGTATTTGTTTATGCGTGTGTTCATTTTGCAATTAGGAATTTGATGTGATAATAAAGACAGTATCTAGCAAAACCGAACGCAAATGCGGTTTTCATATGACTTCATCTTTCAATCACATCAGTACATCAACAATCACTGCCGCAATTGGTTCGATGGTAAAAATGGTATCATTGAAGACGACATACTTCTTGAGTCTAACAAATTTAATGTGTCAAAAACTATTTGCAAAAAAACCCACGGTCGATAGCTTCCATTTCTTTATTGTTCTATGATACTTGGCAAACCGAGTAGACATTGAAAAGTTCTAAAATTCAGAGTTGCATTAGCACCGCTACCCGATTTCGACCTGGTGCACCCGAAAGATCAGTGCATACACTAAATGTGTCAACATCATTCGTTTCAGACAACATTTCGATGACGTGATTTGAGGTAGTATTTCTCCGAAATAATGCTTTTCTATTATACATTGAAATAATCGACCTCAAATAGACCATTGTTATAGAGATTTTTTACACACAAATCAAATGCAGCACCACATCCATATCGGTGGATAGCATTAAATGTAAATCAGAATGACCCCTTAAATTATTTTCCTTACCTTCATAATTACTTCTTAAAGACAGCCAGATAATCATTGGTTATTGTGAGTTATATACGAACTAAAAATTATTTTTACTTAATTCAGTGCTCGTGAATCACCTGTATTGTGGCATCAAATCTTTGACAAAATAATTGCATTGTTTGTTAGATCGTTTTCACGGCCTTTGATAAAAAAAAATCACATACAAAATATTCGATGAAATTTTACATTTCGACTGACAACTCAAACTTAGCAGCATTGGGGTACTATAAAAATCATAACAGATTATTATGACAATTGTATTATAATTAAAAGCAATGATTCAAATAAGTATATATCGTAATGTGAACTAATTCCTAAAGTTTTATTTTAGAGAAGGACATCTTGCTATTTTTGTTCAATGTACTCTTCTGCTTTCAATATTATTCTTTTCACATGTTGAATACATTGAAACTAAATTTATGATACGAATGCTCTATACTTACATACTTCCAAGTGTACGATTTCACCGTCAACTGCTTTTGATTTGGCTTTCGCACTGCATTGGTAGTGAGCTTCATCTTTTGATTTGCTTGATTTTTTTATCACAAGGGTAGGAGCTTTTGGATATCCAGAAAAATATTTACGATTGTCAATAGGAATTCTTGTGCTTAGTAGTGGGCGTTTTTTTCCCTTTTTCCATGTAATGCTGTCTGCTTTAGGATCCACCGTACAATCTATGTATGCTGTTGATCCTTCGCTCGCATGGTATTTTGTCTCATCCATTGATATAACCATTCCCTCTGTAGACGCGTAATGATGTTAAAAGATTATATCAATACACGTAATTCAATTAGTTGATGTATTGCTAATATTATAGGCTATTTTGCATATTTCAATTGATATCAAAACCTATTGAGGATAACGTTTATATCATAAATAAGAACAATTTATCGAAATATTATGTTCAAAATTGCTGCCATATGTATATTACAAAAATAAATGTTTGGAGAGGGAGTTTATTTGTACACAACCAATATTCATCAAATTGTCCGCTATTTAAGATTACTTGCATATAGCTAATCAAATATATGTTTCTTTACGAAAGTGAAAACAATTTTGCGCAAAATATTTACATTGATATTAACTGTCGTATCGGTGGACCGTGTTTTATCAGTTTTTGCTTCGACTTCGATGTCCATCTTAACATTATTACTGACAGTTAGACACGCGGCTAATATGACCTGTATCTCAACATGTTTAGCCGTTGACGACAGAGTCAGTCCTATGTCCATGTCCATGATTGTGTAACGTTACTCCCTAAATTAAAATATATGGGGACAATGTTTTCAGTAACTTAAAAGTCTTAATTACCAGTTACTAGTATCATGGTATCATATTAACTCTAGGATGAAAAGGAAATCCAAACCATGAAAATACAAATTAAAGCTTTTATTTCTTTTGTCGTCAAATGTGTTGAGGTGGTTAGCATTGATTTATTGTACTACTTGCTCGGTTTAAATGGGCCTAAAACTACTGAATAACTTTTCTTTGTGTTCGAATATGATTATGTTTTGTATTGTTATAATGGCCATCAACCATGTCAACTAGGGCCAACCAACACTTAAAAAAATGGATATTCACGAAAACATCATCAAACTAAAATTAAGTTTAAGATTTAAACTAGAACTGTCGCAAATGGGCTAAGTAACTTAATACGCCCCGCATTCCGGCTGCTTGTTGACCATGAGGGAGCTTATAAAAGAGACATCACGATGAAGTATATATATATTTTCTTTACTTTTTAAAAAACATTGCATGTATATATCTAGTGAGTCATCTATTGGAAAATAACGGTCGGATTTTGCCGATACATATTCCTAAAAATATGTAATTACTAATAGAAGAGGAGATTCCTTATCCTGTCTGGTCGGACAGTTCGTTCTGCAGTTGTTCGTAACACTTCTAATAACGCATGCGCACAACACGCCATTTCATTGTAATCAACATGACTTGCCGTGGGACGTGTCAGCGAGTAAACAGCATTACCGCCACAGCTACGAAGGGAAAAGTGGCCAAACGGCCAAAAGATAGCGCAAGGATTAGGTTCCGGAGGAATAATTGCAGTCGGGAAGTATTCTAAGGAGAAAATAACTGCCCTAGCAGTTAGTACGGTTCATGTATTCTTACGGGTAGCAAATATAAAGCTGAAATGGAATCGACAGATATGCTGTTTATGTAATAATTGAATATCTAAATATCTAAATTAAATTAAATAGTATCTTTGTCTAAGTTGGAACACAGATTAACTTAGTTTGTAATGTTAATGGGCATTTATCGGAGAGAGTTTACTTCGTGTTTCTATATACAGTAGTTTATGCGATTTTGCTATGGGGCCCTCCAAGGGATAACTGTTGTGATGCTGTATAGTATCTCTCTCGGTACTCGGGGTCACATTAGATACGTGCGCTATTATATTTAATTAATTTAAAATATTTTAGTAAAATGGTATGATTTAATTATATTGTTGAAGTAAATGATTTTTTTATTCAAATGCAACATTTAAATATATAAAAATGACGGTTCAAGATGAATAACTGAGGAAGGAAACCTACTTATATCACAGAAATAGATTACTATCTAAGTCTGTGCTTATAGTAATACATTTGTTAATCGTTATGTTTCAAAAGTTTATGTTTTCACATGACGTTGACTTAGAATGTATGATCATGCAACAACTTTGTTCTATAAATCATTAATTTTCATTTACGCGTATGCTTTAATCTCTGTAGAGTATTAAAAACATATAATTAGCAAGTATCTTAACACTTGTCAATGCATATATACACTGTATATACTTTATGAAAACATTTAAAAAAGGATATTCGTCTCGTAAATATTCCTTTTTAAAGAAAGGTTTGTCCCATGGTTGAGGGAAGGTGTTTAGCCCCGTAACCATTTGTACCAGTCACATTCCGGTATTAGAAATGTCCTGGTTTCTATAAATAATGCCGAGATGCCAACACAATTTTCTTCATTTACATTTTGAATATTGTCATGTGTGCAATTAACTTCTGATGTTGAATAATTACTGCCAAGAAATTCAATAAGTTGCAACACGGACTTAGAAATCCTATTTCTTGGTTTCATTGTGCGTTTAATAAGTTTCATGTGAGCTGCATGCCTTACAGCCCCTCTCTAGGGGCCCTTTTGGAATCTTTGTATCTCGGTCAGACCACCTGTGTTACTGCCTCGTTTCAAAACCGTCACGTGACGTTATTGGCGCTATTTTTAACAGGGCTTTCCCGAACAAGTGGTCAAACTGGACATTTGGGACGGACTATGAATATGGGGATAGCAAGGTAACATAAGGTAATATATGGCTCTTCACGTGATGTCCCTTAAAACATGTGAAAAATATGAAGAAATCAAGTGTCATGAAAAAGTTTAACCTCAGTCGTCGTACCAGCAGACCGATGGAAAAAACAAACATTGCTACTATGACCTTTGAACCCATGAACTCGAAATGTTGTCACAATGAAGGTTGCATCAATGCTACATATATTCCAAGGTATGTGCATACAAAATACCAACCATTTCTTCGATATTTTACCTCTTCAGTCACATTATGCATCTGTGACATTTGACGTCATGCCCTTGGAAGTTTGTGACAATGTAGCCTGCATAATTGGCTAAAATACTCTAATGTTTATGTGTATACTAAATATCTACCGTTTCCGAGATAATTAGCCATTTCAGTATGGTAATTAATTCGTGACCTTTGACCTCGAAAGTTATCAGTAGAGTAGCTTGCATTAATGCTTACATCATTCCAAAGTATGTGTTTACAAAACATCTACCGTTTCTGAGATAATTGGCCATTTCGGTAACGTAATGTACCATCTACAAAAGTCAAGGGCCATTACTCTTGAAAATATTGTAGGAACATAATGGCGTTCGTGAAGACACTGATTCATTTGAGGAATTACATATAAGTTTCCTTAAAAAGTCCATAAGAAACCTAGGAGGAATAGGAGGTATACTATTTTGTCTACAGACAGACAGACGGACAGACTGACAATGATTCCAGTATACCATAACTTTGTTACGGGGAGTATAAAAAGACATCAATAGCGAACGAATTCGTTGTTAATTATATCAAATCTTATTGGAAAGATCGATTGCTTGCAAATAGACGGTACATTATAGAATTTGTTATGGCTTTGTTTTAAATCGGCGCATTAACTCCTAATATGTTTGGCCGTAGATGGTTAGCCGCATTCGCGACAATAGGGTTGGTCTTCCTTGTGTAAAACATAATTATGTGCAATGTAGGTTATAGCTTATAATTTCTTCCAACCATGTTGCGAACTCGTTGTGTCGGACATATACATTGTGTAAAATATTGATAATTTAAAACGACATACCTATATCTTCCTCTCGGCGTAAACTTTTGATTTTGTTGGTGCAGGTGTCAACAATTGAGCACAGGTCCCGATTTACTAATTTCAGCTTTGGTACGAATTTTTTATAGTCTCCAACAGAAATAATTTTTTCGATCTTCAGGCGGATAAATAGTTCCTGTATTGTTTTGATTTGATTGATATCGTTTTGAGAAAGAGGATTACCATCAAATAGGCATTTTAACTTGAATAACTGTTTCTGAGTTATACCTTCACCCAAATCGAACACCATTTCATTATGAAAATCGATAGCATCCTCAGAAATATCTTCCGCCATATTGGTTGAACCTTAATAATCTGAAAGACACAAAATAAACACCAATCAGAACACTACAAAAACAAACATTTAAGTTTTAAACTTAAATGTACTTAAACTAACAGCATATATAACTAATTTGAAACTAGTAGTATCAGAATATGAAAGTGTTAGCGAGAAAAAAATAAAAAAATAAAAAAGTTTACGTGAAATAGAGGTCCAATGGGCCTGTATCGCTCACCTGTTACTTATCTTGGATCCAATTTTAAAAGAGGGTCCAGGTCAAATTTATTTAAATATGCCAAAGTATTGTTGATTTTATTTTATTAAAGTTACTGCAATAAGCTGACCTTTAAAGATGATCATTCAATCAGATCTTTGACTTCTCTGACACAGGGGGCTCATCTATTGGATCAAACCCTTTGATTGTTTTCTGAGGAGAGTGAGACAGGGAGAGGGAGGGATGGAATATTAAATTTCTAAGAGAGAGAGAGAGAGAGAGAGAGAGAGAGAGNGGGGGGGAGGGAGGGAGGGACTGGACTGTTATATTTTTGAGCTCAAGCTTATGAAAAAATGAAATAGAAGAACTTTATTGATTCTGTAATTTATTTCAAAGCCCAGGAGATAGCTATCAGAATAATATTTTTGCAAAACAAGAAGTTTTTCCCATTTTTTTCCATTCCATTTCAAACTTCTCTTTATAAGTTTCTCCTTTGCTATTTGCTATAATTTTTTGTATATAATGGTAGTCTTTTATTGCGTTAACCAATGCATTTATATTTAAGGAGCTATGAAGAAAACGCATTTTATATATATGTTGTTTAATTATAATGAGTATCTCATTATCAATTCTACCATTCACATTTTGTGCAAGAAATCCAAATAAATAAGATTCTTTTTTGAACTCAAAAGGAATAATGAGTGCATCTAAAAGAGTTTCAAAACAAAGAAGAAGTTTCTGAGTCTCTTGACATTTCCATAACATATGGGTAATAGTTTCAACCTCGGAATTGCAAAGTGTACACATAGGAGATACACTTATTCGAGTTTTAAAAAGGAAAGAATTTTTTGTCAGAATATGGTGATTTATTCTATACTGAAACCACTGAAATTTTGTATTAGTAGTTATAGCAAAGAGTAGCTTAAATCTGATGACAAGAAAAGTGACTAAAATCAAAGACTCTATTCCTTTTCTTCTGTCCTGATGGAACAATGTTATTTTTTACCCGGATACTATAAAAATGTTTGGAACCTTTAGACTTTTTAAAGAATCTTTTTTCTAAGTGTACAGGAATAAAGGAACATAACAATTTATATTTAGGAAAATCTGGATTAGAGTTGAAATGTTTTACTGCAGAAAGAACACTGTGATATTTGAGAAAATGAGTCTGTTTTTGATAAATTTGAGTTAATTGTTGAACTGTATAAAAGGAACCAGAATTATAGTCTTTTATCAGGTCATTTATTTTCACGTAGTTTTATATAATCTGAACCACAATTTGCCAACATGTCTATGTTAACATATGTTTTTAAAATTGCTTGCCATTTAGATGTACATCAAAATATTTTTCTAATCCAACCTAATTTGAGTGAGTCTATAAAAGTTTTGATCATGTTTAACCCACCTCTGGGTTTGGACAGTGAGATAAATAAATGATTAAATTGTGAAACCCAACTTGATTTTATTATGTTTATTTTACCAATTGGTGTTAATATTCTCCTTTTCCATGATCTGAAAAGTGATTTAAAATTTGTATCAAAGTTCAGTTTAGGTACCTCATGTAAATTAACGTGAAGTTCAATGCCAAGAAGTGTAAAGTTTTCCCTACACCATTGTAAGTCAAGCTCTGGAAGGAATTTATCTGAGCTAAATTTCTTATTGCAAATCCAAACCACTTGAGTTTTTGAAATATTTATTTTTAATCCTGATATACTTTCATAGAAATTAAGTTCAGTAATAGATTCCTGCAGTGATCTTTCTGTACCATCAAGTGCAAGCGCAGTGTCATCTGCATATTGTGATAGAAGTATAGGACAGTTATCAACATTAATACCCTTAATTTTCTTATTGTTTCTTAGTTTCATAGCTAAAATTTCAGCACACAGAATAAATATATATGGAGCAACCGGGTCCCCCTGACGACAGCCCCTTTTAATTTGAAAAAATGAAGACAGATTCCCTCCCTGATTAATTACAGCACTAGCATTATTATGTAATGTTTTAACCCAGTTTATGAAGAACGGTATCTTGGTATAATGCTTCTATGCGGTAACGCAGATATAATGCCGACCTGAAATACTGTCCGATTGAAATAACATGCGATAATATTTCGTCATGGTTGCTTTGTTTACAAGGCTTTTGTGTTTATCTGAAACGGAATGTTTACACAGGGCAATACATTGTAAACACTATAATTCCTTTAAGGCTGCGGTAATTACAATTGTTAATATGTTAATATTAATGAAATGATGAGTTTTCATATCGCCTTAACGACGTGCAATTGCGTTATAAACATAACAAAAGAACTCTTACCTTATAATAAGATCATGCAGACAAAGCAGGAATCATTTTCAAATATATAACCAATGCCTTATTTCAAAGGCAACAGGTCAGTCTTGAAGTGCAGAGGTCAGGTCATATCGTGTAGAATGATCGTACAGGTTTTTCGTAATCAAAGTAACTCCATAGACTCAACCCATTGGGACGACAAACGCAGATTCTTTCTTGACATGACTCTGCAACGAAATCAGTATTCAGTCATTTGATACACTTACACAACATCAAGTGGATGGCTCATATGCTTTTTTCAAATTTTCTCCTCACAAATAATTTAATCTAAGGACATAGTAAATTGAAACTTAAATCGTTAAATCGTCATCCTTTTATCAATGAAATATTAATAATAAAGAGTATAACTGTTTAACAAAGCTGTAACTAAATCTCAACAGATTCAAAAACGCTTCGATCGTAACATGTACCATATGTGAAGCATCAAGTTATTCAGAATGACAAATTATGAGCTTAATTTCCGACATCAATCGACAGATTGACAGCTACGCATACAAGTTAAAAAGCACTTGACTCCCAATTACAAATATACTGCCAGTCAGCAAAGTAAACTCCATAGAACGATAAGATTAAGAGTTGTTCAACACATTGGAAAGACAACGGCATAATTCTGTCGTGTAATGCATCTGCAACAAAAACATAATGTCTTTAGTCATTTGATAAACTTAGGTGGATGTATAATTTGCTTTGTTTGGATTTTCTTACAAATCATATAATTTAAGGAATTGTTGAATTGAAACTCAACATTCAATCTTCGTCTTTTCATACATGAAAAAATATAAAGGTTAAAACGATTTAACAGAGCTAAAACTAAATCACAGCAGATAATGACAAAAGTAAGCAGTACGACATCGCTGTGAGTTTCTGCATTAGTCGCCTCTTACGATACATGCCGTGGGTAACAGCAGGTACTTAGTTTCTTGGTCACAACTTGGACGAAGTTGCAATCCCAACCTTTAACCATACTCATGCGCAAATGCTGAGTATTAAAGACAAATACACGTATGCTACCAGAATGGCAACGGGGTCTGAGCTACCCTTGAATACTTAGTCCCTGGTTCATAGGTTTAAAACTGTTGAGATCCCTACCGTTTGACCTTATCACCAATTGCTGCGTATATAATAATAATAATAATAATAATATTCAACATTTATATAGCGCCCTATATAATTTGTAAAATTACTCTAAAGCGCTTTACAACATATGGATAACAGTAATGTTTATAATTGTGAAAACAAAAAACAAAGGCTTATAATCACTTTTATACATTTAAGCAAGCAATGTGCACATAATTGAACAAATAAAAGGGTGGTATTTACATGACGTCTTTGCAAAGATTCTAAAATGCAGACGTGAAGAGGTGAGTTTTAATGTCCCTCTTGAACTTGGCCAGGGTATTTGACTTTCTAATAGCAGATGGTAAGCTATTCCACAACGTAGCCGAAACCCTCCCAAAGCATCTGTTTCCGTAGGTCACAGTACGAGATTTTGGGACACACAACAAAGACTCTGCCCCCCACCGCAGTGATCGTGACGGCTGATACAGGGTAACAAGCTCCTATAGGTACTGAGGAGCTGTTCCATTCAGTGCCTTGTATGTGTACACCAGAATTTTGTACTGCGACCTGTATCGTACAGGTAACCAGTGCAACGAATAAAGCACAGGTGTGATGTGCTCTCTCTCTTTCGAGTACGAGAAACTAGCCGTGCTGCAGTGTTCTGGACCCTCTGCAGACGACTAGCTAGTTTGTCAGATATACCACAGAGCAGGGCGTTACCATAATCCAACCGAGAGGTTACAAGGGAATTCACCAAAATCTTGCATGCATCTGCAGTTAAAAACTGCCAAATACAGCCGATGTTCCTGATCTGGTAGTAACAGGATTTGGCAATAGCGTTCACTTGTTTATCCATGTTCAGTGAACTATCAAAGTATACCCCTAGGTTTTTAACAGCTGGAACAGTCGCAATAGTTCTGGCACCGACCTTGAGCTGGAGAGCCACGATTAGTTCCGTCTTTTCCTGATTAAGTTATAGTTATATAGAGACAAACGCAACCATTATCCTCGACCAGGGGTTTTGAAACACTCCTAGGTACTTAATTTCTGGTTGTTAATATTGAAACCGTTGAGATTCCCACTCATATAACTCTATAACCATTTCTTCAAATCTCACAGTACAATAATGAGTAAATAATTTAATACCAATTTCAGCCACTCATAATTAATCCCTTTCGTTCAATGTGTATCAGCACATTGATCCCTGTCTTAATACACTGTGTTTTTTTACTATATACAGTTACATGTACCTTCCTTTAGCTTCCGTTTGGATATTACTGTAGGTCAGTTGGGTAAGGAGAGTTGCGTTCACCAGATAGCTCAATCGGGTAGGTTGATAGTAAGCTAACCTGAAATCTAGGGTTGGAATCCTGGCCAAACCCTGCTTGGGTTTTTTTTCACACTCAAAATAGTCCTGTTGAATTATTTTTTGTTTAATTCTTCTAATATTGGTTGTTTTTTCATCCTTTTGAAATTAATTGTAAAAAGACCTGCGAATTAGTTGGTTGTATATATGTTTGCTGAGACGGAGTACAGAGCACACTGTATCCTAGTTGCAGGTTTTGCATTGGTACTGGGATCATTAAACATATCCTTTAAAACTCAAAATCGTCAAATGTGGTATGTTCTTTAACTTGACGTAACCTTGCACAAAACAGAACGTAAATGATATACGTAGTGTTTATGAGCTGTAAACAATTGTATAGATGCCGGAGGAAGGGTAGACTTAACAAATAATTACACGTAAATACATTCGAAACGGTAGAGTGCTTCACTATACAGCGGGAAAACACAAAGCACTGTCAGCTTGAACGTTAGCATATCAAAACTGTGCTATGGCGTTACCCGATGTCTGTGCTGCACAACTCGCTATATGTCTTTTGATTATGTTTTATCATGAATGGGTACCAGCAGTTCTTTTTGTTCAATAACTTGCTGCTAGTTATATTAACTTTTTGTGTATTTTAAGAAGCCCATACCTTGTTTCAACGTTATGAATGGCAAAACTTGACTGACATTTTAATACTTAAAATTTATTGACACACTATGATACGATGTATTTGTTTTTAAACATTGCACCGAGGTACGATTTTGTATCGTCGAGCACGGCTAGGAAAGGGGTAAAATGCCCTTCCAGTTTTTTCTTAAACAGTTTCTCGCTACTCGACGCCACTCCTTCTTAGCCAACCTCGGGGGAAATGGATCAGCCTGCCGATAATCAGATAATATTTTGCCCTTAGTTAATCATGGTCTGAACGTGTTGTAACAGTTACTACATTCATTGTTATGCAAATAGAAATAATTGATACCCCGTGTTACTGTTCTTCTTTGTATGTACCAGTTGCCTCGCGTCCATTTAACAGGTAATCACAAATGAAATCTACAACTACTTTCTCAAACATATCAGTACTTGTACATTATGCTAAACCTCATTTTGTTAAATGTACCAACGACTGCCTGACAAGCAATGTATTGTACATGTAGAATGATATCTGTATGTTTTTAATGTTACAAATAACTGTTAGTAATACAGAGTGTAAATGTAAATTCTTCAGGTAAGTTTGAATGGGTCTTCATTTTTTACAGGTCAATACACGGTATCATATCTTACAGTGTTACTAGAATACAAGTTGTAAAGAGATAACATTAAAACAAGTGTACAGGAATCAACAGTAGGAATATCGTTGCTTGATAAGCACAGAAACGCGTCAACATACATGTTAAATGCTTCCCGTTTCATACGTATGAAATAACATTATGTTGACCTACATATGGTACCTTCTCACGACCCATTGTGTTATATATTCGTGTTAATGTAATAGAAAAATCATAAATCGACATTTATCGTTATTCCAAACTGTCAGAGTTTTCTTTCCCAGCCTACACCACCCTCTACGCACAACAATCCTAACTGTCCTTCCTTCTCATCAGCTGTATTAAAGGTTATATCAACAAAATATGTTGACATGGCCCAACTTGTCAATACTTTGAATCAGAGGAGACAAATATTACACACAAATATTCAATCGTAGTTAAGTGTGTCTACAGTTAAGTACCTACCTTTTGGACGGGAATCATCCTACCGAACCCATTCATAATAATTATCATCTATACAAAACAGCATTGTACCTGCTGTGTGTAAAACACTACTTCAAATGGCAGTCGCCTATATCAATCTACATGCGTATTAGGTTACATAATCACGTGACAAATTCACAATACCTGGTTGTCGGTCGATTAAGTACTGTAGGTTTGACATTTAAATACCTGTGTTATGACTGCACATAAACCATACATAGTACAAAAAGAAGGAAGATAAAATCGATTTATTATATACAGTACAGCAGTACGGGTTTCACAAATCAATATTACACACGATTAACATGTGTTTTATGCTGAACCTTGTCTTTTACATTTATGTTATTTTGATGTAATTTCGTTTAGCATGTCAAGTCTACAGTTTATTGGCTCTAATGACATTTTTGTGTTCATGGGCAGTAAAAAATCAATTTACCAACTTCATAGGTTCCTGCTAGTTATATTTACATTTTTGTCCATACATTGTTAAAACGTTGTAAATGGCAAAACTTTACTGACATTTTAATAATACTTCAAATTAATTGACACACAGTTACACGATTAATTTGTGTTTAAACACTGAAAAGGTAAGATTTTGTATCGTTGAGTAAGGGTAAGGAAACAGGTTAAATACCCTTCCAGCTTTTTCTTAACGCCACTCCTCCTTAGCCAAACTACCTTCATTGTGATACAGATATAAATAAGTGGTACCCCGTGTTATTGTTTTTCTTTTAAATATACAGATAGACCCCGACTCTGATACCGTTCATGGCATAAACAACACAATGATGATTAGTCTTTGAGTCGCTGAAGATCAAGATTGCAAAATGTATTGTACCGGCTGCCTTGCGTTAACTGTCCATTTAACAGGTATTCACAAATGAAATTTACAAATACTTTCTCATGCATGTCAGTACTTGTACATTATGCAAAAACTCATTTTGTTGAATGTACCTGACAAGCAATGTCTTGTACATGTACAATGTTATATATATATTTCTTGAACGTTACAAATAACTGTTAGTAATAGTATCATGTTAATGTCTGCTTGTACAAAAAAGTGTGTATGTCGTTACGACAAATGTATCATTATTCTGGGTGTGACAAGGATGGGCTTCATGTGAAGGTAAATGTAAATCCTTTAGGTTTGTTTGAATGAGTCTACATATTTACAGGTCAATACACGGTAACATATCTTACAGTGTCACTAGAATACAAATAACATTATAGCAAGAGTACAATACTCAACAGTAGGAATATCTTGCCTTGATCGGAACAAAAACGCGACAACATACATGTTAAATGCTTCCCGTTTCATAGGTATGAAATAAAATGAAATTGACCTATATATAGTACCCTCTCACGAATTATTGTGTTATATATTCGTGTTTATGTTAAGAAAAATCATAAAACGACATTTATCATTATTCAAAACTGTCGGGGTTTTCTTCTATCCTACACCACCCTCCACGCAAAACAATCCTAACTGTTTCTTCTTTCTCACCAAATGTATGTCTGATAATATCAACAAAATATGTTGACATGACCCAACTTGTCAATACTTTGAACCAGAAGAGACAAATATTACACACAAATATTCAATCGTAGATAGGTGTGTCTGCAGTTAAGTACCTACCTTTTTGACGGGAATCCTCCTACCGTACCCATTCACAATAATTATCATCTATAAGAAACAATATTGTACCTGCTGTCTGTAAAATCTACTTAAAATGGCTACTTCCTATATCAATCTACATGCGTATTAGGTTACATAATCACGTGACAAATGTATAAATACCTGGTTGTCAGTCGGCTATATCACGCAAGGTTTGATATTTAAACACCTGTGTTATGACTGCACATAAACCGTACATAGTAAAAACAGAAGGAAGATAAAAATGGATAGATGTAGGGATTAATCACAGTACAGTAATTTAGTGATAGAAATCTAGTAACCTGTATACATAATCAGTTCATGCTAACGTTGTCTAAATTCCCGCATAAATGTAAGTCAGACCTCAAAATTATGAACTCGGAGGACTTAAAATAAAATTCTAAACTAAGAGTTTAGGCTCTTTTTGTTGTCTAACTATTCTAAATGTTCAGGCATGAAATCTTTTCTGCGAGTGAATCGTCCGATTTTGAGATGGTGAGGTGCAGCTGAATACTATATTATCTTGTATTACATAACTGAGAACCACGTGTTTATTTATATAAAAAATCAATTCATTCCAAGAAGTAAGGTAGTTTGAGTGAAAGTTTGTGTCCTTGTAATGTGTATTGTATATTGTATATATAAGAGGAAAATGCAAATAAAAAAACTTTTCCAAAAGAAAAGGGGGGGACAAAATGTATACAGTACAGCAACACATGTTTGAGAAATCAATATTACACACGATTAGCCTATGTTTACCCTTGTCTTTAATATTTACATCCGTTTAATGTAATTTCGTTTAATATGTCCAGTTTACTTTTAATTGGCCCTAATGACCTTTTTATGTTGATGGGAAGTTACGAATCCATTAACTCACTTCCTAATTGTGGGTGACAATGCTAGCTATAGTAGCATAAACAGATAAAAAAACGTAATGTTTATAGCATTAAAAAGGACCAGAGATGTTTATAGCAAAGAGGACAAGAGGAGCCTGTATCGCTCACCTGGATATTTAATGTAATTATGACAAAAAAAGAACAATATGAGTTTCCATGTGTAGGGCCAGCAACTGATTGGGTTGATAGGCTAATCCTAATAACATTTTTATTGGTTTCTCCTTGCTTCATACATATGTTATATCGGGTGGTGATCTCGACTGTTTCCATTTTATGACCCGGAGACCAATTCCCTAGGAATGATAACAGAACCCGAGGTGGTTGGTAATGGAAATTATACCACATTACGTCACATCACACAACATCACATAACTGTTTTATGTTTCAGTCTTACAATGATTTTTTTAATATGACTGTTTTAAAAACGAGGGGCAAAATAACCCAAATGATAGCACTATGAAGTCGGCATCAGATCCGCGGTATCACAAGGAGACAAGTACACCAACAAACCGTCTCCAGCAAACATACACATATCAAAACATACACGGAGATACGCCCTTAAACTACCTAAGCTGTAAATAGGACGTTAAACAATATAAAACCAAACCAAACCAAACCCATCAGATGCGTTTTTAAAAGAAATATCAAACAGAATGTCCTGAAATTGCACGACCTGTCAATTCTTAATACCAAAAGAGGAAACGATCACACACAAATATTTGGACTTATTTAAGTATGTAATATGTTAAATACTTACCATATTAGGAGGACACATAAGTGCCTAATCACTAGGATGACCATCTATTCGAGTCGTAACATTTTACCTCTACGCATACCCCCGACAGCCGCCTACGTATGGTTAAGTATATGTATTTGGTTGCATATTCGCGTGAAAAATATACAACTACTGTAGTCAATTGGGTATGTAACGGTTATTGGTCATTTTAAATACCGGGGCTATTTAGGCTCATGAACTTAATGAAATACTTAAAAGAATGAAGATACAAATCGATCAAGACAATGGATTCTAAAATGTACAGTACAGCAGTGTAGGTGTCCTAATACAATATACATACGAGTAGTGTGTGAATGCTCCATTCAAAATAGCGTGTAACGTTAAAATTATTGTTCGTTGAAGCAAATGAACAACCACTCAGTGAAATAAGAATAAGATTATGCCTACAGTTTGCCTACCAGTTAAAGTCGAAGGCAGATTTTCGTCATAACTATGGCTCTACCGTCACCCTGTTTCCGTCATACATACACGTACACAACACACATAGAGGCGTGACGTTAGCTGTTAATAGGACGTCGTTTAACACAATCAAACCAAACCTATGTTCGGCTTATATTACACATATGGAGGCACATCCTTAAATTACCTTTGCTATCAATTATCTTTTCTTTTTTCACTTTCCAACTTTGTTTCTTCGGTTGTGTCTCCCTAGGCATCATTTTTCACATAGCTCTGGTTTTTATAAGGACGCTAAACTTCATACAAATAAATAGAAAGATATTTCTGTAGTTAGTAGATAATTTTAGATGCATGTAATACACCATATTTGGATATTTATACAAGGGTATCCTAGTAAATATTTCCTTCGTTAATATTTCTTACCCTAGTTTTATCGTTGTTTTAGTTCGTATTATGTTTTGGTGTTACTTAATTAATATATCGTTGTTTTAAATCGCATTAAAACATGTTTCGGTCTTACAATGTTCGCTCTTAATTGGCGCTGAAAACCATTGATGTGACAGGGTTTTTAATTCAGCGAGCAAGATCGTAAATGACAGATTATGTTATCAAATTGTCCGTGTTGTATTCTTAAAAAAATACATTGTATAACTTGTGATTACTGAAGAAATAGTGGAATTATTTATTCATTACGAGTCTTTCCTGAAGATTATCCCTTTTTTGTTCTTTTAATCGTTGGGAGTAATATCATTGCAACATGTTTGCATTATCCTCACCATTAGGATATCGGACTCAATTCATCGAGACATGCAGGAACTTATGATCATAACCTGATTAATGCAGTGTAAATAATTATTTAACATTAAAGATGTAAAAACAAACGAGTGATTGCGTATCTTCTATATTTCAATATACAAATAGATCCCTGCCGTATTGTCTTGTTCATGTCAAAACATCACTTATATGATATACACTTTACAATCATTTCGTAGTGGTTGAGATTAAGATTACAAATTTACTCCACCGGTTACTTGATTTTACTGTCCATGTTCATTAAGAAATTTACAAGTAATTGCTCATACGAACGAGTATTGGTACATGTGTATGCTTCCCGTTTCATAGGTATGAAATAATATCATAAATATATTACTATGACCTACGTATGGTACATAATGTACACTCTAACGATTTATTGTATTTTGTAGTCGTGTTAACGACATTTATCATTAATCTAACGTATTTAGGTTTCCAGTTCCCGTCTACACCACCCTTCACATACAATCCTAACTGCGTCTTCCTTTGCACCAGATCTGATATTAAAAAGAAATATCAACAATATAATTATGTTGACATGGCCCGACATGTCACTACTTTGAATCAGAGGAGACAAATATTACACACAAATATTTCAATCGTATATAAGTATGCTAAGTTCCTACTTTTTATGGGTGAAATTTTACTGTACCAAATCAAAATAATTATCATTTATACGAAACAACATGTAACCTGCTGTGTATAAAACGACTTAAAATGGCTACCACCTCTATCAATCTACATGTGTATTAGGTTACATAATAACTTGACAAATGTATAAATACCTGGTTGTAAATCGGCTATATCACGGTAGTTTGGGCATTCAAATACACTAAAACTGTGTTAAATATGCAAATAAACGGTACATAGTACCACGGACGTAGATATCAGGGATTGGCATCACCTCTTTCATTTTGCGTATGTATTGTCCACCTCTTGTATTTGTGCACCGAACCGCGACGGCCTGTGACCTCTCACTGAAGCCAATTTACCTGTAGTGTGCTTGCGTGCTATCTCACAAACCGGTTTCCGGTATCGATAAACAAGTTGTTTACCTAAGTGACGAGAGACCGATAGTGTGGCACTGATTTGACAGGCCAGTAACACAGTGTAATCATCGTGGCTAAAACTTTAGAAAATGAATGCATACATGTGATGATGTCGCAAACTATGCCAAGCAGCAACATTTCATAGTAATTTTGCACAATTTTGTCACTAGTTATCCACTGGTCGCCTATTGTCGCAAAACTCTATTACAATAGCATACATTAGTATGCATAAACTACTAGTCATTTTGTTCCTTGGAAATTATCAATGTTAGGAATAAATTGATGTTTGTAATTGATTGTTCCTTGTTCTGGAGTTACTTCCCTTTGAGAACTTCTGCAATAATACCGTAAATGTCCACCTATAATCCCCACTTGTGTTCATCATGCAACCTTGTATAATTTGTGAATTAAATTCGAAATTGCGATGTATCAATACTATACCGTAAAGTACCTTACAAGTCTTATTGTAGTTTTTTACAGTTGTTACATTTTGTTATATGTTGTTGTTGTAGTTTCTTACGGTTTTGAAGAATAAAGTCTAAAGAAATTGACATGTTTGTCGACGTTATCTATCTGTCAGACCAAAGGGAAGCATATGGATATTTAATGTAATCATGACAAGATAATCTCTTTAAGAACAGTATGAGTTACCATTGCCGGGCCAGACAACTGGTTGTTTGGCTTATCCTGATAACCTGACAATTGGTTTCTCTATGCTTTGTACATATGGTTATATGGGATAGGGATCTCAACTGTTTCCATTTTATGACCCGGAGACCAAGTCCCCAGGGATGCTAACAAATACCGAGGAAATCAAAGTAGCATGAATGCGTTCGTCACACCATGCCCAGCAAATCAGTATATGGTCATACAACTGGTTGTTTGGCTTATCCTGATAACCTGACAATTGTTTTCTCTATGCTTTGTACATATGGGTATATGGGATGGTGATCTCAACTGTTTCCATTTTATGACCCGGAGACCAAGTCCCCAGGAATATAGCATGGATGTGTTCGTCACACCATGCCCAGTAAATCAGTATAGATTTTTTCAAAGCTGTAACTTATAGTAGATAACCCGGTAGTATCGCCCATACAACTATTTATAGAATAACATAATAAATATGTAAGATCTAGCGCTTGGCCTTTCTTTCTGTTAGGGCTTCTTTAGGTATATATATAAGAGATCTGGAATTGTTACTTTGAATACATTATATATTTCACGAGTATGACAAAATACTGATAATTTCTACGAGAGTCGGGTATTACTGATAATTTCCACGAGTGCCAGGTATTATGTCTATAAACAAATCCAAAGGTTTCAGTTAAAAAAAGCATAAATTCTTTTTACGTTTTCACCTGATATAAAAATACAATGTATATTATGATGAGGAGTTGGAAATATTTCGAATATTATATATATATACAACTTCATACCACCTACACAATGAATGATAAATTGGTTGTCGCCGTTTGGCAGCGTGGGAATACTTGGGAAAAGTTGGGAACGACTTAGGAATAACTTTAGATGTATTTTTCCATTGGGCTTATGACAGGTGACAGGTAAAAGTACGAATGGAGAAACCGCTGTCTAGAATAGAACTGTTTTGAATATATCTTTCTACACCTTTCCTTGGTTCAAGGAATTCCTCTGCACAAAAAAAAAATGTGCCCGTTTGTCACTGAGGGTGTCGATGATCATTTGGAATTGATTTGACTTTTGATTAATGGAGAAATGCATCAGGTACATATAGTATTATATAGATTGTAACCAGTTCATCACACAGTATTTTCAGGGTTTGCTGCAAAAACAATTTTCTCAAGATAAACCATAAAACACAGTGTGATAATATATAATTCTAACAGATGAAAGTTTACCAAGCTGACACTAATGTAATAATAATTCAATATATCGCAAAACCTTCGTATAACTGATATATCTAACAAATCCATAACCTCCAAGTTACATTTTACCATTCAACTCATGAAAAACATTTTTTTTTTAGTACGACAAGTCCTTCATCTTCGAGGGATGGTATGCAATCCGTTCACACAATGAATCTTTCGGGTTGATTAGACAAAAAAGTTAAAAATTGTGTGTTCTAAATCAATAATACAAAATGCAAAATGTAAATACAGTTGTATGTCATTTTAGCATTTTTAAATCCGAAGACAAATATATTGGGGGAGTTGCTTCCCCTGAACTTCAATCAGATAACTACCACACGATACATCAGGTGACACGCATACTGTCTATGTTCGATCCCTGACAGAAATGGATTTGTTTCCAATTAATCCTGATCATAAATGGATCAAAATAGGAAACCTTATTCATATATCAGTCAATACATATATATGAAAGTTGTGATAGAACATTTTCTTCGGGTATATTACGCAAAGAAAAAATATCAACAGTGTGAATACAAGGTGGTCACAAATTGATGTTCGCTATTTTACTAAAACTCATAATAGACAACACATAAAAAAATGCATTTCATTGAAATGATACTGATACTTAAAAATAACATTTTGATTATACAGTTTATTTTGTTAAGTACTAAGGTCATTGAAGAACGGTATCTTGGTATAATGCTTCTATGCGATAACGCAGATATAATGCCGACCTGAACCACTGTTCGATTGAAATAAACATGCCGTATTGTTTCGCCATGGTAACTTTGTTAACAAGTTTTTTGTGTTTATCTGAAATGGAACGTTTACACAGGGCAATACATTGTAAAAACTTTAATTCCTTTAGGCAGCGGTGGTTACAATTGTTAGTATGTTAATATTACTGTAATGATGATTTCCCAAATCGCCTTAATGACGTGCAATTTCGTTATATACATAACAAAAGAACTCTTACCTTATAATAAGATCATGTAGACAAAGCAGGAATCATTTTCAACTATGTAACCAATGCCTTATTTCAAAGGCAAGAGGTCAGTATTGAAGTGCAAAGTTCAAGTCCTATCATGTAGGATGATCGCACAGGTTTATACGACACATAGGCTGTTATTCCCTAAGAGGAACATACACCATTTTCTTTCTTACAGTGCACCAAGTTGTGTAGGGTCACGCTTATAACTAATTCTTTTCGATTATTCATGAACATGATTTAAACTATTATACTGCTTCATGGAATTTGTAGATAACCATGACAGTAAATAATTTAATACCAATTTCAGCCACTCATGATTTAACCCCTATCATTTCAATGTGCATCAGCACACTGATCCCTGTCCTAATACACCTTGTTTTTCCCTATATACAGTTACCTTCCTTTAGCTTCCGCTTGGATCGTAATGTAGGTCAGTTAGGTTAAGAGTGTTGCGTTCACCAGATAGCTCAATCGGGTAGGTTGATAGTATGCTAACCTGAAATCTAGGGTTGGAATCCTGGCCAAACTCTGCTGGGTTTATTTTCACACTCAAAATAGTCTTGTTTATTTAGATTTTGTTTAATTCTTCTAATATTGTTTGTTTTTTCATCCGTTTGAAATTAATGGTAAAAAGTCCTGCGAGGTAGCTTTTCTTTGAAGAAACTAGTTGGTTGTATATATGTGTGCTGAGACAGAGTACAGAGCACACTGTACCCTAGTTACAGGTTTTGCAGTGGTACTGGGATCATGTAACATATCCTTTAAAAATCAAAATCGTCAAAGGTTGTAAGTTCTTAAACTTGACGTAACCTTTCACAGAACAGGACGTAAATGATATACGTAGTGTTTATGAGCTGTAAACAATTGTATAGATGCCTGAGGAAGGGTAGACTTAACAAATAATTACACGTAAATACATTCGAAACGGTAGAGTGCTTCACTCGCTATACAGCGGGAAAACACAAAGCACTGTCAGCTTGAACGTTAGCATATCAAAACTGTGCTATGGCGTTACCCGATGTCTCTGCTGCACAACTCGCTATATATGTCTTTTGATTATGTTTTATCATGAATGGGTACCAGCAGTTCTTTTTGTTCAATAACTTGCTGCTAGTTATATTAACTTTTTGTGTATTTTAAGAAGCCCATACCTTGTTTCAACGTTATGAATGGCAAAACTTACCTGACATTTTAATACTTAAAACTTATTGACACACTATGATACGATTTATTTGTTTTTAAACATTGTACCGATGTACGATTTTGTATCGTCGAGTACGGTTAGGAAAGAGGTTAAATGCCCTTCCAGTTTTTTCTTAAACAGTTTCTCGCTACTCGACGCCACTCCTTCTTAGCCAACTTCGGGGAAAATGGATCAGCCTGCCAATAATCAGATAATATTTTGCCCTTAGTTAATCATGGTCTGAACGTGTTGTAACAGTTACTACCTTCATTGTTATGCAAATAGAAATAATTGGTACCCCGTTTTACTGTTCTTCTTTACAATATACAGATATGTGCTGACTCTGATACGAGGATTATAAATCTTTGCGTTGCGGTTAAGATCAAGATTACAAAATGTATTGCACCAGTTGCCTCGCATCCATTTAACAGGTATTCACAAATGAAATTTACAACTACTATCTCAAACATATCAATACTTGTACATTATGCCAAAACTCATTTTGTTAAATGTACCAACGACTGCCTGACAAGCAATGTATTGTACATGTAGAATGTTATCTGTATGTTTTTAATGTTACAAATAACTGTTAGTAATACAGAGTGTAAATGTAAATTCCTCAGGTTAGTTTGAATGGGTCTTCATTTTTTACAGGTCCTTTCACGGTATCATATCTCACAGTGTTACTAGAATACAAGTTGTAAAGAGATAACATTAAAACAAGTGTACAGGAATCAACAGTAGGAATATCGTTGCTTGATCGGCACAGAAACGTGTCAACATACATGTTAAATGCTTCCCGTTTCATACGTATGCAATAACATTATGTTGACCTACATATGGTACCTTCTCACGACCCATTGTGTTATATATTCGTGTTAATGTAATAGAAAAATCATAAATCGACATTTATCGTTATTCCAAACTGTCAGAGTTTTCTTTCCCAGCCTACACCACCCTCTACGCACAACAATCCTAACTGTCCTTCCTTCTCATCAGCTGTATTAAAGGTTATATCAACAAAATATGTTGACATGGCCCAACTTGTCAATACTTTGAATCAGAGGAGACAAATATTACACACAAATATTCAATCGTAGTTAAGTGTGTCTACAGTTAAGTACCTACCTTTTGGACGGGAATCATCCTACCGAACCCATTCATAATAATTATCATCTATACGAAACAACACTGTACCTGCTGTGTGTAAAAACAACTTTAAATGGCAATCCCCTTTATCAATCTACATGCGTATTAGGTTACATAGTCACGTGACAAATGCATAATACCTGGTTGTCGGTCGATTAAGTAGGTTTGACATTTAAATACCTGTGTTATGTATGCACATAAACCGTACATTGTACAAAAAGAAGGAAGATCAAAACGTCACAGGTTTAAGAAATCAGTATTACACACGATTAACCTGTGTTTAATGTTGACCCTTGTCTTTTACATTTATGTTCGTTTGATGTAATTTCGTTTAATATGTCCAGTTTACTTTAAATTGGCCCTAATGACCTTTTTATGTTGATGGGCAGTTACGAATCCATTAACTCACTTCATAATTGTGGGTGACAATGTTAGTTATAGTAGCATACACAGATAGAAGGCGTAATGTTTATAGCATTAAAAGAGGACCAGAGGGCCTTATCGCTCACCTGGATATTTAATGTAATCATGAGAAAATATTCTCTTTAAGAACAATATGAGTTTCCATATGCAGGGCCAGACAACTGATTGGGTTGATAGGCTAATCCTAATAACATGACTATTGGTTTGTCCTTGCTTCGTACACATGTTATATCGGATGGGGATCTCGACTGTTTCCATTTTATGACCCGGAGACCAATTCCCCAGGAAAGATAACAGATCCCGAGGTGGTTGGTAATGGCAATTACACCACATTACGTCACATCACACCACATCACATAACGTTTTATGTCTCAGTCTTCCAATGATCTTTTTGTTAATATGACTGTTTTAAAAACGGTGAGCAAAATCTTGGTCGATACCCAAATGATAGCAATATGAAGTCGGCATCAGATCCGTGTTATCACAAGGAGGAAAGTACACCAACAAACCGTCTCCAGCAAACATACACATATCAAAACATACACGGAGATACGTCCTTAAACTACCTAAACTGTAAATAGGACGTTAAACAATATAAAACCAAACCAAACCCATCAGATGCGTTTTTAAAAGAAATATCAAACAGATTCTCCTGAAATTGCTCGACCTGTCAACACTTCATACCAAAAGAGGAAACGATCACACACAAATATTTGAACTTATTTAAGTATGTAATATGTTAAGTACTTCCATATTAGGAGGACACCTAAGTGCCTAATCACTAGGATGACCATCTACTCGAGTCGTAACATTTTACCTCTACGCATACTCCCGACAGCCGCCTACGTATGGTTAAGTATATGTATTAGGTTGCATACTCGCGTGAAAAATATACAACTACTGTAGTCAATTGGGTATGTAACGGTTGTTGGTCATTTTAAATACCGGGGCTATTTAGGCTCATGAACTTAATGAAATACTTAAAAGAATGAAGATACAAATCGATCAAGACAATAGATTCTAAAATGTACAGTACAGCAGTGTAGGTGTCATAATACAATATACATACGAGTAGTGTGTGAATGCTCCATTCAAAATAGCGTGTAACGTTAAAATTATTGTTCGTTGAAGCAAATGAACAACCACTCAGTGAAATAAGAATAAGATTATATCTACAGTTTGCCTAACACCCTGTTTCCGTCACACATACACACATACACAACATGGAGGCATGACTTTAGCTGTTAATAGGACGTCGTTTAACAAAATCAAACCAACCTATGTTGGGCTTATATTACACATATGGAGGCACGTCCTTAAATTACCTTTGCTATATATTATCTTTTCTTTTTTCACTTTCCAACTTTTTTCCTTCGGTTGTGTCTCCCTAGGCATCATTTTCCACATAGCTCTGGTTTTTATAGGGACGCTAAACTACATACAAAGAAACAGAAAGATATCTCTGTAGTTAGTAGATAATTGTAGATGCATGTAATACACCATCTTTGGATATTTATACAAGGGTATCCTAGTCAACATTTCCTTCGTTAATATTTCTTGCCCTAGTTTTATCGTTGTGTTAGTTCGTGTTACTTGATTATCATATTGTTGTTTTAAATCACATTAAGATATGTTTTGGTCTTACAATGTTTGCTCTTTAATGACACTGTTTAAGAATACCATTGATTTGACAGGGTTTTTAATTCAGCCAGCAATGTCGTAAATGACAGATATGTTATCAAATTGTCCGTTTTGTATTCTTGAATAAATAACGTTAGTGCAGGCAAATTCGTCACATTAGAGAGGGTTTCGGTTAATTATTCGTCTCAAAACGCATGTATCAAAATACAGACGAGCACCAGTACAGAAGAAGATTTGACTGAAAAGCCTATAAATAAACATTGTTGTAAACACGCCTGAATGACGTCACGCATCAACATTTGTGACGTCATCAGGCCTTCCGTGGTCTTGTTCAAAGGTACAGGCAGTTTCGCCACTTTCAAATATTTTAATTAATTTACAAGTAATCTAAGTGCTTAAATGTAAAATGTTGTATGCTTATGTTAAACAAGCCGTACTGATACGAACAGCTCCAAATGTGTGTGTGTAACAATGATTAACATTGAAATACATGGTTTTTCTTAGTTAGTTTTCGGTAACTTGAAGAAACTGATTAATGTTGTTTGAGAAAGATGGCTGGAATCGGCTGAGATGATGTCAATTGACATGATACGCAATAAAGACTCAGTCCTTTACAAATATAAACTTCCAAATCGCTGCCCATTTTTATTTTTTTATCGAGTCCGGATTAGAGGGTCCAGGGCTTTCAACGATCGACCCCCCCCCCCCCCCCCCCCCCCCCCGACTTTTGGATAATTTGTCGCATGTACGTCCCCAATTGTCTTGCACGCCAAAGGGAAACATCTTGACAAATTAAAACGATTTTCGTGGGCTTGAAAACTTATTCAACAAAGACTTCCCGGCCAGGTGTTGTAAATGTAAGTTTTTGATAACTGTCGGTCTCTACGTACAATCAGCATGCGATTGTACAGCAGTACAATGTACTTTCAGGCCGACAACAAATTCCTTTCAGATATAAATCTATAAAATTTCTAGATGGTATTTGAATTTAAGTGTTGTAAGATTGTTGAACGTATGACGCAAACAATACTTTTAAAAAGATACTGTTTGATTGTGTTCTTAATACACTTTGCATGAAAATGGAACCTGACGAATGATCAAATCGCGGATATTTCCGATCGTCATTTCCGTAAACACGCATTGGATCGTCAGTACATTGTACATGTACCAAAGTACACTTGTAGAAAAACAATTTACTTGAATTAACTGCAATTAGCGTTAAGATATGGGTATTTTCATTTGTCTGTAATAAATGTACACTAAATAACAACCAACTTGCCTCAGGTTAATGAGTTTAGTTGACGAGATGTCCGTCGCACAGACCAAATTTTTAAGATTCGTTGTGTTACAAGATATTTCATAACAGTATAACTTTTCCCTTCTTATACCTCGTCTTGTCAAAAGATTTGAAGGCTTTAACTGTGTAGAAGACTATGGTGACGTTATTTACGTCACATCTTATGTATTATGACGTCATATGGCATTTTCGTCACAGGGTGGGGAATTTGGGTGCATGGCGTTACATTGTATAACTTGTGATTACTGAAGAAATAGTGTAATTATTTATTCATTACGAGTCTTTCCTGAAGATTCATTTGTAAAACATCCTTTTTTGTTCTTTTAATACCAGTAATAACATTGCAACATGTTTGCAGTATCCTCACCGCTAAGATATCGGACTCAATTCATCGAGACATGCAGGAACTTATGATCGTAACCTGATAAATGCAGTGTCAGTAATTATTTAACATTAAAGATGTAAAAACAAACGAGTGATTGCATGTCTTCTACTTTTCAACATACAGATAGATCCCAACCCTATTGTCTTGTTCATGTCAAAACATCACTTATATAATATGCATTAATCATTTCGTAGTGGTTGAGATTAAGATTACAAGTTTACTCCACCGGTTACTTGATTTTACTGTCAATGTTCATTAAGTAATTTACAAGTAATTCCTCATACGTACGAGTATTTGTACATGTGAAATGCTTCCCGTTTCATAGACATGAAATAATATCAAAAATATGTTATTATGACCTACATATGGTACATGATGTACACTCTAACGATTCATTGTATTTTGTAGTCGTGTTTACGACATTTATCATTAATCTAACGTTTTGAGGTTTCCAGTTCCCGTCTACACCACCCTTCACATACAATCCTAACTGCGTCTTCCTTTGCACCAGATCTGATATTAAAAGAAACTATATGTTGACATGGCCCGACATGTCACTACTTTGAATCAGAGGAGACAAATATTACACACAAATATATTAATCGTATATAAGTATGCTAAGTTCCTACTTTTTTGGGGTGAAATTTTACTGTACCCAATCAAAATAATTATCATCTATACGAAACAACATGTAACCTGCTGTGTATAAAACGACTTAAAATGGCTACCACCTCTATCAATCTACATGTGTGTATTAGGTTACATAATAACTTGACAAATATATAAATACCTGGTTGTAAATCGACTATATCACGGTAGTTTGGGCATTCAAATACACTAAAACTGTGTTAAATATGCACATAAACGGTACATAGTACCACGAACGTAGATAGCAGGGATTGGCAACACCTCTTTCATTTCACCATATGTATTGTCCACCTCTTGTATTTGTGCACCGAACAGCGACGGCCTGTGACCTCTCACTGGAGCCAATTTACCTGTATTGTGCTTGCGTGCTATATATCTCACAGACCGGTTTTTCGGTATCGATAAACAAGTTGTTTACCTAAGTGACGAGAGACCGATAGTGTGGCACTGATTTGACAGGCCAGTAACAAAGTGTAATCATTGTTGCTAAAACTTTAGAAAATGAATGCATACATGTGTGATGTCGCAAACTATGCCAAGCGGCAACATTTCATAGTAATTTTGCACAATTTTGTCACTAGTTATCCACTGGTCGCCTATTGTCGCATAACTCTATTACAATAGCATACATTAGTATGTATACACTACTAGTCATTTTGTTCCTTAGAAATTATCAATGTTAGGAATAAATTGATATTTGTAATTGATTGTTCCTTGTTCTGGAGTTACTTCCCTTTGACAACTTCTGCAATATTACCGTACATGTCCACCTATAATCCCCACATGTGTTCATCATGCAGCCTTGTATGATTTGTGAATTAAATTCCAAGTTGCGATGTATCAATATTATACCGTAAAGTACCCTACAAGTATTATTGTAGTTTTTTACAGTTGTTACATTTTGTTATATGTTTTTGTTGTATTTTCTTACGGTTTTGAAGAATAAAGTCTAAAGATATTGACATGTTCGTCGCCGTTATCTATCTGTCAGACCAAAGGGCAGAATATGGATATCATGACAAGATAATCTCTTTAAGAACAGTATGAGTTTCCATTGCAGGGCCAGACAACTGGTTGGTTGGATTATCCTGATAACCTGACTATTGGTTTCACTATGCTTTGTACATATGGTTATATGGGATAGGGATCTCAACTGTTTCCATTTGATGACCCGGAGACCAAGTCCCCAGGAATGACAACAGACCCCGAGGCAATCTAAGTAGCATGGATGTGTTCGTCACACCATGCCCAGCAAATCAGTATGTGCTTTCAGGGTTGGGATCTCAACTGTTCCCAAGAAAATAGTCATGGACTGAGTCGCCAGGGATTAGGCCGGTCGCCAGTGCAAATGGAGGTAGCATGTATGTATTTTAAAGGATCCCTGAGAACAAATCATGTTAAAATCCTTAATCTGTTCTCAAGGAGTAGGACTCTAATATATTTGACTTCATTTCATGTACTTTGATCTGTACAGTCCTCAGGTTATCCACACCCTTGATCAACGTTAGGATCCCTAAACCCAAGGATGCAACAGACTATACATTAGATTCAAATGCCCTAACCAATACTCAAGGTTTGGTTTGGCTTATTAAAGCTAAACGTCCTATCAACAGCTAAGGTCTTTTAAGGACATGCCTCCATGAGGGTTGTGTGTATGCATCTGGATGCAGGGTATGTTTGTGTATTTTCCGTCCTTTTGATAGCGCAGATATGATGCCGACTTTATAGGGCTACGTCACTGAAATGCCACACCGAAGGAACCCAGCATAGCATTTCGTCCGGTCACATTATACCGACAACGGGTTAACCAGTCTTCCTACTTCTAAATTGCTAAGCGTTAAGTAGGAGTAGAAACTACCATTTTTACAGACTCTTGTATGTCTCGGCCAGGGGACAGAGCCCAAAGCCTTTATCCTTTATGCTGAATGCCAAGCAGGGAATAGGGACTACTTTTTTAAGGAATCTGTGATGTCCCGACAGAACCCACGCTTACCTAGTTACAGGTTTTCAGTGACACTTGGATCCTTAAACATATCCTTTATAAAGCTAAATCGGCAAAGGTTGTACATTCACGAACTTAATTATGCACAAAGCGAAATGTAATTTTATATGGTTTGGTTTAGTATTAAGCATTTATCAACGGCCTTCCCTGTGTGCAAGATGCATGCGTGTAGTGTATGCGTGTGTGTTAAGCATATTAATATTAATTTTTTATTTTTAAATTTCATTTTTTCTCTCAAAACTGTAGGCTCACATTGGCAGACAGTATAAATACTTGTACTGATGGTATCGCAACTTCATACATATCTATAGTCTGCTAATGTTTAAGGGCTATACTACCCTGCACGTGATGCATGCAAATTTTGTTTGAGTTTTAACCTTATTGTATGATTAAGAACTACAGTCACGTTATTATTCCGTAATTCTTTTGTTCTTTTCAATAAATGATCTATCTTTCAAGTTATTCTATTTATCATTCATGTAATTTAATTAACACTATGATAAGATAAGCAGACATCGATATATATCTTTTTATTGACATTCAGAAATAATGTGTCGATGCCAGTAATGATGTAAGGTTTATATCACTCATTAGGTTGGGTTTAATGCTGGGGACGGTGTCAATAGCTACACTGTGAACAGCTCTGACTACACTGACGTCATCAATCTTGAACACAAGTCAAACACGGGCGTACCTGGCAAATTTATCTTCCGCGTCGACGGGGACACAATACAACCGGCTGGCTCGACCGGTAAAATATACTAAATATATTATGCAATGGTTATTTCTGCATCGTCATCGTAGCTTTTAAACGAGTCAATTAAAAGATAAGGACGTATTCAGTGATAGTTTTAATTGTGTTTGGAATAAGTTGAATAATATACTTTGTGGTTGTACTATTAAACAAATATACAACATGCGTTTATTCGGTATTTAATAAACAAATTATTGACCTCATGTTAGTGTGACAAAAGCATTGTGAACCACTGACGGGACGATGATATGACCTGATTCGGGTAGACAACACTTGATGTCACTCCCAACTTGAAGTCCATAATTGTATACCATTAATTTTATTATTATCAATACAAACAAATTGAATATTGAAAATGAAAATAGTTTCACATGTACATGTTTTTGATGCATATTGTTCTATCTATGCCAAAGTCTACCATCAACGCTTATTAACTTCATTTACTAACTGCAATTTTATATAAGGGCATAAATTCGTAAAGAATATTTACATCATATTATTGTGTATGCATGTATATGACTATCTAAGTACCATACAGTGATGATTAGGTATTGTATCACACCAAACGAACAGCTAAAAGGTAAGTGATTAATTAATTCTCATAAATGTTTACATACTCGATCCAGATTTGTAGTTTCATTTTTCTCATTTTCATTTACTCGTGTCAAGCCATGTTAAAATTCAAAAACTCTTCAATATTTAATTAATATATACATGTTCTAGCATTTAAAGTCAAGCTGTCTTACCATTATATCTTTTTTACATTAATTTTCGTTACATTTCATCAACATTTTTTTATTCATTATAATGTTAACATTAATATTCCTGAAGATATTCAATAGGAATGATTCAAGTATTTTTTTCCTTCTCACATTAAGTATAAAATTACAGCTAATTTTAAATCACCTGTTGTACTTTTTAAGCGAATAATGACTGTATATGTGCCGTTGTCGTGTCCGTTTCCAGTGCATTCGTGTTTTACATCTTGCTGATGATTTATTATAAGTATATGATAATGTATTCCAAAGTCTATAAATTGTTATCTACATGCTGATGTCATTTGTCAATTTTGATGATATTGTGTTCTAATCATACATATTGTTCAGTCGATCAACAGTCATCTTATACAGTTTGTATTACAATATTGTAATGTGTTATGATTTTACATGTTTGAATATTATATGATAGTTTGTCTATAAATTATCAAAATTAGAATGCATAATAACTTCTTTATTTGATTTTCTGTCTATCTACAGTTATCTTGTACTGTATTGTATTGCAATAAAATATAATGTGTTATGATTTTAAATGTTTAATTATTATATCATAATTGATAAATATATTATCAAAATTAGAATGAATAATAACTGCCTTTTTATTTTCAGTCTATTAACAGTTATCTTGTACAAACTGTATTACAGTAAAATGTTATGGATTATGATTTTACATGTTTAAATATTTTACCATAATTGGTAAATATATTATCAAAATTAAAATGCATTTTAACTGCTTTATTTGATTGCAGGTTTCCTAAGTGGTACAAATGATAAAATAGCGAAACACAATGTCTTAAATATAATGGAAAACCAATATTTCGTGTCAGTAAAATAAGCTATGATTTCAGAACTTATCGCAGTTTTTGCTTTTTTTATTTTTAAACATTATTGTTCATTTCAATATTAGACATGATACATGTATTTCCACGCAGTTTTTTCTAGTAGACCTATAGGTTCCTTATTTTAATTGAACTGAAGTTTTTCCCTACTGGCAACAATCAAGCAGCTGGTTTTGACAGACGGCACATACAGAGGAAGAAGGTAATCACAAGTTTATGATATCCAGTTACAAAAGTACACAACCCTGTTTCCCGAGGTCTTTTCACGCTGGGAAAAGTTTAACGTGAATTTAAGATGATTAACCAATGGTCCAAGAAATTTCATCAACGGCGGTTTTACACAAATCATCACTAAAATATCATGACAAGGAAACTTTTAAAGAATTCTTCTTATATAAATAAATCAAGTTTATTCAATCAGGATATTCTCATTTTTGTACCTGCTGCATGACTGGTTAGTTAATGGTCAGAAAAATGTGACGAGATGGGTTGTTACCATGTCCGAATTATAACATTATAATATAAATACAAAACCCTTGTGAAGCCCAATCATTTGTGTGTACCTTCTTTCTACGACCTTATATGTTATGATGACGAAAAAATGCTGGATAGACCATCATAGTTCCAATGGAGTAGCAATCTCGTCACAAATTATTATTAATACTCTGATGATATCAGTTATCATGTTTCATATATAGTATCTGTTACTGATATATTGAATCAAATTTATTATGACGGAAAACACTTTGAGTATAGTACAACTAAAATGATTGTCAAGACTTGTCATTAACGTGACCTTCAAAAATACACAAAAGTAGTTAGGTCTTGAAATAATAATAATAATAATTTGAGATTCTTATATACCGTTTTATCACAACCTAGTTCGTAGGTCGTCTCAAAGCGGTTCACAAATTATGTGGTTATAGGGTCTTTGCCAATCGCCTTCTCAACTCCATGGGGAGCATACAGCTGACGTTGCCATTGAATCGCTCATAGCTATCATGAAACAATTCAAGCACTGCCCAACAACGTACTCATTTACAGCTGAGTAGAATGGAACAAGCGGTGTAAAGTGTTTTGTTCAATGATATAACCACAGTGCCGTGACGTGACTCGAACACACAACCCTTCGGTCACGAGTTCAGCAACCTACCACTAGACACTAGAAATAGATAGATTACATGTTAGAGCATTCCCACATTTGGTCGTGAGTAAAATGGTTGTTGAGTTTTATCTTATAACATAAATAAAAACATCACATGTGTATTGAACTGGATGCACAAACTCTCATAACAACATACATGTTATTGGTTTCTAAATATTGTATATGATTTACATACCTACTCGTACTTGATTGTAGATTGTCATCTACAACAGATGATCAGACAATAAAAGAGAAGGAGGATCTTCCATCATTTACAGTCTGCTCTGCCATTCATTGGTTGTTACCGTCATATGCAGCAGGGACATTCACTCTGGTAGGTCGTCTTATACCTTATACTTTTATCGTAACGATCAAATAATTTGAATGCTATTTGAAAGGTGTTCCAGATAATTGATATTATCTGTTGTTCCAATACATTTTATCTTTTAAACACCACCGCTGGGTTGTGTAATAGTACATTGTATTGTTGAAGATGTGAGTAAAACGTGATTAGGTTAGACTGACAATATCAGTTAAATTAAAACACATTTGTAAAATGTACTTACGTCTCAATATATGTCCCGATACTTGATATAGCTGTTTTATATAAATGTTCCTGATACCAGATATACTTTTTTGTAATATGTCGAAAATAATCTAAAATCGAATAATATTGGGTTTTAAGGTGTCATCAATAGTCGATAAATATTTCTATTGTATAAAATTTTATCTATACATCAAAGTATCGATATAATGCCCCTCGTTTCATTTGCCATCCCTTTTTTTACCGCCAGCGTATTTCAATGTCCCTCTTTTTGTTTTCTTTCTTCAGAATACCTTTATACAGTCCCCTCAAGTTATTGCCAAACCCCTTTAAACGCCAAATATTCTCTGGACAAATGATGTCGGTATAACGGGTTTTTTACTCTACTGTTTAGAACATCACGTGTTCGATATAATGTCTCTTTGCATGCTGTACTTGTTGTCGATTAACTACATATATTAAATGTATTTACATTTTGTTTTTAGGTAAAAGTTAAAGATGTGCACGGCATCTCTGGTCCACTGCGTCTGCTGAAACCGAGAATTGTAAACAGCTGACAACCCACTCTGAAACCGTTGACATTTTATTCGTACAAACGTTGATAAGATCTCTACTGGTGTACAATCCATTAGCATATACAAATATTGCTATACTGAATAAAACAAAATAATTACGAAGTAATGAAACGATTGTATTTTTCTTAAAATCGTTATATTCTGATAGTAATTCAAGATAACTCCAGCGACGAAAAACGTACTTCTGATAGTCTTCTTTGACGTTGGCTGTTTTACTACTTTATACCACCTACATTGTACCAGTAGCTATCCCGGGCTAATATGAGTTTATAAGATTTTATCATAAGAGGATGTTTGCTCGCGCTAGTAGACGTCATGAACCTGAGGCAGTATTCACACAACTGTTTACCACTTAAGAAAATAGTATGTTATGACAAGAATATTGTAATGGAATATCTTTCTACGTAACTTTAAGGTGCATGGTATTCCTCCGCGTAAAACACCAACCTCGATAGTCATTAGGCGTAGAAGTCGGATAAAAGAAATGAAATGTGGATTTTTAAACTGAGAAATATATATGGTAGTAGTATATCGATGATTAACAGTTAATAAACTGTGGATAATACTCTGAGCCCATTTACGCTGGCCTCTTAATTTTATCAATGGGCTCGCAATAAGGAACTTGTTCTCGTGACAAACCCTGAAAACACAGTGTGATAATCTATACTTATTACTGACCTTTGCTTGAGAGATTTACACTAGCAGGAGCGTACGCCAGCATTGACATACTCTCACGAGTTTTACACTATCAAAAACATACACTCGAGTAGCTCACATTAGTATTGATTTACACTTCAGAGGTTCCAACTTGTATTGTGACTCTTTTCGGAGACTTACACTAGCATTGAAATACTCGGAGAGACTTACACTGGCATTGAAATACTCGGAGAGATTTACACCGGCATCGCAATACTCTAGAGACGTTAACACCTTCCTTAGAATTTGACGTTTGCATTGACACTAATATGTTCCAATATTTGGCTATAGTATAATGCATCATATAAGAAATAAAGTGACTTACATAAATATGTTTTATTACGAATTACTGCTTATCTTCAACATTTGATATCTTCACTAGTAATTGTGACTAAGCATGGGTACCTCAAGAAGAACGTTAACATTATAGGATAAACAATGTCTTTCTGTAACAATAATACGTCACTTTATTCAACAGCCTCGTTTGGCATACGTAACTAGCAATTTATACCATATGTCATCATTTTTTAATAATGCCTTCCCTTTTACATAAAAAATGGCATACGTAACTAGCAATTTATACCACATGTCATCATCTTTAAATAATGACTTCCCTTCTACATAAATATAATGTGTCATTTGTTTATGATATAAGATGCAATTTTATTCTCTATAATTGTGTATTATTCATACTCACTGGGATGGTATGCGCATCAAGTTGTGATGTTTGCACTGACAACAGCTTGGAATGTCAAAGGAGAAAGGGGAGTAATCCGTGCCTATCACATGGTACTTTATATTATCATTTACTATCATGGTTCGTGTCTTATAGCTGCATGTCATTTTAATCAGGTTTATATTTACTGACTTTGTACTAAGAACCGTCTGCGAATTATGCCAGTGATATCTGTCTAGCAAGTCGTAGACTAAATGTCTCTTTCATTTCCAGAGGAGTGGGATATGGATATAATAATAATGGTTTTATAAAATAATGGTTTCATAAAATAATGGTTTTATAAAATACCTACTGGTTCTCTCTATGTGCAATATTGCCTTTTTAGACCAAACTAAATCACAAAGAGGACAATGTCTATGTTATTGTACCTAAGCTTGCTTGAGTTTAATGTTAGTGTGCAGGTACATGTACATAAACAAATGTTACCCTGTTTACACTTCAGTATAAGTATACACAACATACGTGTGCGTGTGTATTTGTGTGGTATGTGAATATCTTATAAATGTACTTGTGCAGGGTATTGTTTGTCTGAAAATATGGTGTCTGTATTAGAACATTTTTTTTATAATTGAAAACAAAAGACTTAGAGCGTTGTTAACGGATGAGCGCCTCTTTAATGGCGGTATGAGGTTTCCTTATGCACACTACATTTTTTAAACTGTTTTTAAACTGTTTTAGATTGAATCTATCTCACTTAATTACATTTTTTTAGCGAGGCCTACCCCTGCTATCCAAAGTTGCGCCTCTTGATATTATCTCTAACACACCTCTCTATTACACACCTATTGTTTATCCCTTTCTTATCGTGTATGGATGTAGCATATTGATTATGCAATATCAATTATTATTTTTATTAAAAAGCGTTGCTTGATAATATAGCAGATAAAAGTTTTAATATATAACTTAATAAGGGTATAAAGCCGATTATTCAAGCCAAATCAAGATGAACACTTGAAAAAAAAAATAACATTAATATTGTAAAGTATTTCCTTGATTGCGTAACAACCTTTCCCATTCAAACGTCGATTTAAAAACAAGAGTCCCAGAGGCCCTGTATCGCTGACCTTGATCTCAGCAACAACCGCCCCTCATTAGGTCTCTTCTTTTTGCTCCCATGAATAGGGGTGGATTTAAAACATTAACCTCAAGTTCCCCTATTGGGCCAAATCCTTCTGCCCCGTAAAAGCAACCCTCTATTTATAACGAAATTGAATCCCCTTGACCAAGGATGTTCTACACAAAATTTGGTTAAAATCTCTCCGAATAAACTGAAGGAGAAGGACTTTAAACATGCATTACTATGTTCCCCCTACTTGACCATTCCCGTTTGCTCCAAGGGGGACCACACTCTCTGTTCAAACATGTCCCCCTTGCAAAGTGATGTTCTGGACCAAATTTGGTTAATAACTCCGATCACACGGAAGGAGAAGGATTTTTAAGATTAAACTCAATTTACCCTAATGAGCCCCACCCAACTTCCCCCTCCCTCCCAGCCACAGCCACACCCTTTGTTATACAAAATTGACTTCCCTTTACCAAAGGATGCTCTGCACCAAATTTGGTTAGAATCCCTCTAATGTTACAGAAGAAAGATTTTCAAAATTTAAACCTTACATTCCTCTATTGGGCCCCACTCCTCTGCCCCCAGGGGGGCCACACCTACCGTTTACACAATTGTGAGTGCCTTTTGCCTAAAGGTGCTTCATACCAAATGTAATCAAAATCTACTGGTCCGTTCAGAACTAATAGCGTTTTAAAGGAAAAGTTGACGGACGGATGGACGGACGCCGCGCCATGACATAAGCTCACCGATCCTTCGTACCAGGTGAGCTTTAAAGTGGATACTTTCACTTTGAATAGGTTATTTCTATGCACAGGCTATACTTATATCTACAAATGCTATTTTACTCTTTTAGTAGAAAGTCAGAACAATGGGTCACTTAATTTAAAGTTATGGAAATGAAAACTTTACCGGTTTCAGAATTTACAAATATTATTACCATACATAGAATAAATATGTAGCATAATTTATAAGCAATAATATTTGGTGGACTGATACTATAAAGTATAACACGAGGAATGTCAAGTGATCTTTTTTAAAAGCTCAGTTTGGACTCCAGTTTTGAGAAAGAACCCAATACTGTTATCAAAAATTCTAGTAAATAAGTACAACCACACCTACGAAGCAGTATTATAATGGAACAAATTAGCTAGATATAAATGGTGATTGTTCAGGCTCTTGAGTAAGTATAACTTCATGTTCTGAGCAGGAGTACTTCAAGGAGCTCCAATTGGGCTAAATCAGACCCTAGGGACCTCAGCCCTTCATTTTGTAATCCTGTATGCAGTCTAGAAACGTTGTTGCAAAATACGGAAAAATCGCTGCGTGAGCCAAAAATGGACCCACCTTTCAGAAAGACCCATCCAGTATTTTTGGAGATATAGCGAGAACGAACTTCAATTGTCAAAATCAAAGATGACGGCCTGGTGGCCATCTCGTTTTAATGAATACATTCTTATAGTAACAGGCACTTCTAGACAACTTGATGGAAAAAAATTGGGATAAAATCCCGTAATCCCTCCCTATGGTAGAAGACCGGTGTCACCCACCGTTTATACAAAATTGAGTTCCCTTGGCCCAAGGATACTCCAGACTAATTAGGATAAAATCCTTTAATCCCTACGCTACAAGAAGAATTTCAAGTTTTACCTCTTATTTCCCCCGCTCCTCTGTCCCCATCGGGGTCATACCCCCAGTTTATAAACAAAAATGAGGCATCGTTGCCTAAGGTTGCTACATATCAAATTAGGATGAATTCCCTTCAGTCCTATGCCACTTGACCGATTCCTCCACCTATATGCGTAACTATTTTTACGTTAGAAGTGTAGTGTGGCTGTTTACGGTGCAAGTCACCGTAGTTCCAACATCGTTTTACGTAATACGGCTTTGTTAGAATATAACTGCTCAGACACTGAATAATCTGTAACCAGCCATTATACATGTATGCTTCTGTTCAACAGTTTATGATGTATGCTTTTGTAAGGAAGTCAACTATTTTTGTTGTTGTGACATGTTGCTGTGTAGGGAAGACAAACTGTTATACTGTAAGTGTACTGATTCTATCGGCTTTGGTGCTACGTCTCGTCCGCTAGTTCATGTCAACCGCTACTTCAGAAAAGATATTCAAGGATATTGTGATTAAAGAAGCCATTTTGTTTTGTTTACACTAGGTTAGTAGAATGGCTAATTAAATATGTCCCTTAATGTTGAGAATATGAAAGAAAAACCTCAACAAGGGAAGGAGGTATTCTTGATTGTCTAACCCGATAATGCGTGTTTAAACCTGCGGGTTAGACATGCCAGGATATCACATTACCACCGAATTGAGATTTCCCGAAATACCTTACTGTATTGAATGATTCATCATTTAAATTCATCATGTTTAACAAAATTGGTTTTCAGCATATTTCATCTGTTTTGTCCAGATTTACAAATGAATTATCCAGTTAAAAGCTGATTGTGAGGTATCAATGTATTGCTCACGTGATGTCATTGTATACTTGACTTCCAAGTTCTATCTTCCAGGTGATATCTTTCTCTTCCTAGAAGGTGATAGAAGAACCTCAAAGAGGGCAAAGAGGAGAAATTTACGTAAATTATAGAGGAGTAGTATTGTTAAATTAAGGGCTTACAAAGAATAAACAATGTCCTAAAAGTTGATGAAATAAATATCTGTATTACTTGTAAAATTATTCTATAATGTATGTGCATGCGATATGATGAAGGTCCCAATTGGTTTCGTTGGTTATCTCGTATGGACTGAATCAGGTTCGTTTACGGTCGTTGCATACGTTATAGTGTTATATGCTTTCTAGTAGACATGACTACTGAAATAATAATAAACATCTGTGTTTTAAAATATTAACATTTATTAAAATAAAATATAATTATCACAAAATCTTTTGACACGCAATGTAAAATATTATGAAAATATTAAGACATGACATGAAAATATCGTTAAAATATTAAGACCTGCCTTGCAACAGCAAAAGGGCCTGTGATATTTTATGATATCATGATAGATATTTGTCTACAAAACATTTATTTAAATAGCGATAGACTTCGCTATTTTCAACATGTCACGGTTAATGCTTGCTTATGCCCCCATTTCACTAGGCTACGACACACTAACCCACATCGACGTATGTCTGTCCTATGTGCATCCAAGTGCATCGCAACTCTGACACTCATCATCGCACCATCAACGCAGCTATTGCCGCACACCGACCGACACCAGCCCATTTTGACCGAATACTGACGTAACTCTGACCGATATGAATCGTAGATGTGCCATTTGTGTTCGAAAATGTTCGAAAATGTTCGAACAGTTTTGCGACAGCCCAAACTTTACTGACCGACCCTGATTGACACTGACGCAACGCAAGTGAAATGGGGGCATTACACAAACATTTGATTAGAGACGTTAAAGAACATTAGGTTATTAAAATGTCCCTTACGCATGATGCCTTGGTTGGTAGCACTAAGATTTGTATAACTTATACCAAATTAAAGCAATTCAAATGATTGTTGTTTTTATAATGTCGTATATGTAACATGACAGTTTTGTTCAGAAATACACATTTTGTAGCTGCGTTATAATTAAAAGTGTTTGCCTTTTAGTGTCACTATGCATAAAGTTTTGTTCGAATCTACCCAGCGAAGTTTATTTTTCTCTCTCTTTTTTTCTATTCAAACAACGGAAATAATAAATTGTAAAGTACAGAATCGACATTTTCAAATTTCTAAATTGATTATTTATTATCAGTTTTCACCCACAAAGTTATGGTGTATTTTGAAAGTAATGCAAGACATTTGTTGTAGTTTCTTGTCCTATTAACAAAAATAACTTTTAGTACTTTCATATCAGTGACTTCTGTAATAAGCATACTATAATAATCTGAGATCTTATGTTTAACAGCACAAATATTTGATTAAAGACAACAAATGAATCCCGAACTGTTTGATCTTGTCATTCAAAATCAATAAATTAACCAATAGCTAAAAAATATAACCCGAACTGTTTTCACAAATTAAGTGCTTGCCAAGCCAATCATTCAAAACACATCTTAAATCAGCAAAGATTACACTATATAACAATAACTACATCATTTTATATCTGATTCATTAAAAGCTAAATCATTATACACATTGTATAAACACTTGTACTAGACCAGAATGGCACCCGAGGAAGGGAAACACGGAGTAGATTTACTAGTGTAAATACCGATATACAAGGCCCGTTTACAGAACAGAAAGAGTCCAAATTAGCAAGAATTTAATTGTTATATTTAAAGAAGATTTTTCCATGGACCAAAGCATGTGGCCTGTTTAGACAACTATTCGGATTGGACAGTGTCCAGTTTATACAGATTCGATTGTATACGCTTTCTTACTCCGGCATGTATCTTCCTTTATAAATCTTTTTTTTTTTATTTGTATAACATGAGAACATTTCATTACATTTTAGTCATATTTGACAAAGTTATTATGCAGAACAATATTTCAATCATAGCCCAGTATGCTAATTAGATATACGTAGAATTAACTTAACTTCAAACTACGCCTCAGCTTTTGTGTATTGTACAAAATAACGAAGTTTCATAAAACTTGAACAATATTGAGGCATGCTATCTTGCGGAAACACAAGTGAGGAAATCGACCAATCAAAACGTACTTCAATTCTTTATGCGCGAATTTCGCGCTAGTTCAAACTAGTTTTTATGCCACATGGTTGCCACGTTTTATTAAAATCTTACAATATTTAAGCCGGTTATTTTGTGGAAACCGAAGACCAATCAGAGCACAAGACACTAAATACGTCTTTTTATATCATTCATAGTTACTATTTTTATCAAAATCGAGCAATATTTAAGCAATTGATCATGTGAAATCTAAGTTTGGAAGGATGGATTGATCTTCCCCCAATCACAAACTACATTTTAAGGGTCATCTCATCAGGATAGATATATGTCATGTTTATCTATCTCAAATTAATTAATTTTGAAATGCTATAAAGACATGAGGTTTACTTTGTGTCTTTTACAATCTGAATCTTAACTTGTGAGAGTTAGATATCGCACGGATAGGCTACTAATCAGGTTTTGTTTCTACTGTACACATTATTAGTCTGTGTATAGGGGATAGTTTTTATTCGTCACTATCTTGATACTGGGAATAGATTTTAAAATAGATAACCAAATTGTTTGTAACGTATTGATTTCATAAACTTGAAACCAGAATGAATCGCAAATGAGCTTTAAAAACATTTATGATGAGAGCTATTTGAGACTAATAAAAATTAGATCGAAATGGGGCGTATTGGATATTCTATATATTTTATAATTATCTAGTTAGTATGTAGTTAAACCTTTCGTCGTGATGCATTTTCTAATTTTTGTCACGTGGGTCACGCCAATATCACTACAAAATAATTATTGCTGGAATTTACCGGTAACAATCTGTTTTATTTTCCCCTAAAAACAAACCACTATCTAATAATTGTATGAATAATTAATATGTCAATTCTCCAATAAAGGACAATTACTACAATACATATCAAAACAAATGAATTTAAAATACAACATTAAATTGAACATTTGCAAGCTCGTCAAATTGAATATACAAAATACAAAACAAAAACAAAAAAAGAATTGATTGTTACAAGATTTTAAAATGAATATATATACAAGAATAATTTGTAGTTCTTTCTGAACATGAATGATATTTACCGATCAGACAAAAACTATAAATAGTCAATCATCAAATAAAAATATATACATGTCAGTATCAAAAATAGGTAACAATTGATTGCAAAATATTTGAAAATCTAAACTTATAAGTTTTAGATTAATAAGAAATTGTATATATGTATAAAATACCGCTTAACGTAGTTGGCATAAATATTTTGCCATTTTGATGATAGCTAAAACAATGTTAATCAGTAACGCGTCATGATCGCCTGGCAATTCCAAGACCTCATATGTTGACATATGACTATCCCGATCCATACCGTCAAAGCCTAACTAGCAAGCTTCTTATTTAGACAGACCTACTTCTATCAATCTAAAGCCTTCACTTTGTAGACATTCTGCCATCACACTCTAACACATACATTAACGTATATTTTTCATAAGTGCTGTTTTCGTCAGACCTCCCTATTAACAAGCATGTCCTTTGTTCATTCATAGCCCAGCTACCAAGTCCTTCATATCTAGACATACAACTATATCATTATATACATGGACAATTCTCGGAAGAATGCATAATTTGAAACACAAAAATCTGAAATATAATTTCAATTAACAAGATAATACATAATTAGTTTACACCGCTTATCCTATTGCGAGAACAAGACTCTACACTATAATCATTCTTCTATTAACTGTACCTTTTACTAGGATGCATTTGGCTCGTACATTGTTTGTAACAAAATATTTTTAAGCTGGAAACCCACACCATATAACAATATTAGACAATGTCTATATGTCTCATTATACCTTATCAACATTTCAAGAAATTGGAAGGTAAGTTTGCTTTGGTTAAACACTGTTAATTACGTACTCGTGATCTGCTGAATCTCATAGACAAACATATATATTCGTCAACACTTTTTGTGATCGTGATAACCTTACTACATCAGCTAAATATAATTTGTTTTTCATATTATGTTTCCATGGTAACTCATAACACACATACTCATTTGGCGATTTCGTTATTTACATAAATGTACATTTTTAAGAGATACAGAATGAAACAAATAAGTAAAACACTTAAGAAAAAAACATGTTTAAACAATGTTCATTATATACACAATGACTCCGATAAATAAAAAAAAACAAAAACAAATGATATACAGCACAATACTTTAAAATCGCTCACAGGAAAAGATGAAAATATTGAATAATATTCTAAGCAAAAACACACGTACAGCGTAACATCACGTACAACTAATCAAAATCTTACATCTTAGACCCATACCCTACGCTCACGTTTAAACCTGTCCAATTAAAACCCAGATATATCTTCCATTATTTTGAAAGGTGTTTAAATCCATGTCATTGAAAGTTTTGGCCATTGTCCTTTCTGTACAGCATTTTTTTTTTACTTGCATGAGTAAGGTTAGATTACGTAATAGTTATTGCCTCATCACTTGCATGCGTATGGCATGTTACAAAATGGCCGCCATGTCGAAGCTTTTACGAGGCCGAAAAATAACAACACTTTGTTGGCTACCTTTTCTTAACATCCCCACCAACTTTCAGCTCAATGGCACCAGTAAAGTTGGAGAAGAAGTTTAAAATGTGTTTTTCAAGATGGCGGTTATAGCGGTCATCTTGATTTGTGGACTGACCAGAAAAACAAGGAGAGGCCCATTGGGCCTGCATAGCTCACCTGGTATTAATCTCACAATTGTAACCTTAAAAGTGGACTAGAATAAAGCTACAGGCAAAAAAAAACAGTGTCTTGACTAACGATTAAAACACATTTGACCTCTGTGACCATGAAAGTCAAACATGGACATTAAATTGAACAAACTTCAAAGCCCTTTCTCCCAGAATGCAACTTGCGAAATATCACCACCTTATACATTTTGTTTATTGGGAAGATGACTTTTCAAGATATATGCACTATGGACCAGATGTGACCATGAAATAGTGTGACCTTGCATATGGGCAATGAGCTAATTACGTAACCATTCATGCCAACATCCTTCTGGCCAAATATCATCAGCCTGGGCCTCTTGGTTATTCAGAAGAAGTTGTTTAAAGGTTTTTGAAACAATTGACCCCTGTGACCTTGACTATAAGGTCATTTATTTGAACAAAGTTGGTAGCCCGTCATCCCCGCATGCTACTGACCAAATAATATTACCCTGAAACTTTTTGGTTATTCAGAAGAAGTTATTTAAAGATATCAACATAATTAACCCCTGTGACCTTGACAATGGGCAAAGGTCATTCATTAGAACAAACTTGGTAGCCCTTCATCCAAGCATGATACTGGCCAAATATCATCACCCGGGCCTTTCAGTTTTACAGAAGGAGTTGTTTAAAGGTTTTTAAGACAATTGAACCATGTGATCTTGAATATTGGCGAAGGTCATTCGTTTGAACAAACCTGTTAGCCCTTTATCCCTGCATGCTACTGGCCAAATTTGATCACCCAGAAGCTTTTGGTTATTCAGAAGAAGTTGTTTAAAGATTTCAACATATTTGACCCCTGTGACCTTGAATATTGGCGAAGGTCACTCATTTGAACAAACTTGAAAGTCCTTTATCCAAGCATGCTACTGTCCAAACATCAACACCTTAAACTTCTTGGTTATTTAGAAGAAATTGTTTAAAAGTTTAAACATATTTGACACCCCTGTGACCTTGAATATGGGCGAAGGTCATTCATTTGAACAAACTTGGTAGTGCTTCATCCCAGAATGTAATTGGCCAAATATAATCAGTCTGTGCCTCTTGGTTATTCGGAAGAAGTTGCTTAAAGTAAAAAGTTGACGCCGAACGGACGACGCACCATGCCATAAGCTCACTTGGCCCGTTGGGCCAGGTGAGCTAAAAAGTATTCAAAAAATAAATAATAGAAAGTAATTCATATGGCAGTTTCTCTAGTCCGAGAGTGCTCCAAGCTCTAGTATTAAGTCATACTATCTTATATCAAACTACTTTTTAACAATAAAAAAGCAAAAAGGAGTACATATATATTGATATCTCTAATACGAGAGTGCTCCAAAGCTCTAGTATCAGAAAATGTATCGTATGTCAAAAACTATTCAACTATCAAATAAATGAAAGCAGTACATATGCAAATCTGTCTAAAACGAGAGTGCTCCAAGCTCTGGTAGTTTTTCTGATATCTAGCAATAATCTTACAAATAAAAAAAACAGAAGAAAGTACATCTAGAACATTCTATTATTTATCAAATACGATAGTGCTCCAAACATTAGAATGATGAAATACCTGATACCAAACAAATATTCGATATTTAAAACAAAGTAGTTCATATGATTGTTTATCAAATACGAGAGTGCTAAAAATTGTAGTATCAGGAAATTTATTTGATATCTAAAAAACATTCAACAATCAAAAATAATATGATAATTGCTCTTATACGAGAGTGCTCTGAGCTCAAGTATTAAGAAACTAATTTGACATCACATAATTATTCAATAAATAAATAAAACAAAATAGTAAATATAATATTTTTTCTAATACGAGAGTGCTTCAAACTCTAGTTTTTGGAAATCCAGCTAATGTCAAACGAACATTCAACGATTTAAGAAAAGAGAATAGTTATTGTTACAATTGTTTTAAAACGAGAGTGCCCCAAGCTCTAGCATTAGGAAATTCATCCGATATCAAGAAATTTTCAACAATGAAATAACAAAAGGGAGTACATATGATAACTTCTCTAATACAAGAGTGCTCCAAGCTCTAGTATTTGGAATGTTATCTGGAATAACAATTAAAAGACAGAAAGTAGAGCATTTCTCTTATACGAGAGTGCTGCCAGCTCAGCTCTTGTATACGGAACTTAATATGTTGTCAAACAATTATTGAACAATTAATTAACAGAAAGAAATAAAATGTACATATGCTTATTTCTCTAATACTAGAGTGCTCGAAACTCTAGTAATATGATACTTAAATCAAAATAATAATGACCAACCTAAGTACTATCTTTACTGCCTTTAACAATTTCTCTGAATACAAGAAAGCTCCGAAATTTAGTATACAAAATATACCTAATATTTTATAATGTCACTCAAACTAACATCAAAACAACTTTTTAATAATACACTATCTAAAACACTTTTTTCCAATGCAAGAATTTTCCAAGCCGGAATGTTAGGAAAATGTATCCAACATCAAAAATAATCTTTCAAAAATCAAATACCGATGTAACAGCCAATTCTTTCCCCCAGGCTGAAAGCTTCCTCGGTGACAGAATCAGCTAGCTGATTTATCCCTCGGTGAAAAATCAGCTAGCTAATTCTTTCCTCCACAAGATCGTTTTTCCATTGGGGGGAAAAACCATCTACCTGATGTTTTAGCTCTCTTTAAAAACGTTGGTATTGATTTTTAGGGAGGGGGAAACTGTTGGCTGCTTGGTTATTTTTCAATTAGGTTTTGTTATTTAGGGTAATAACTATTAGCTGGCATATTTACCCACTTGACATTGCTTTGTGGGTGGATGGTGAAGGAGGGGTATTTACAGACAGATTCCTTACCCCTCTGAATTATTTTACAAAGGAGGGGGAAGTATTGGCTCGCTGATTCTTCACCTGTTGGTTGTGTGTGTGTGGGGGGGGGGGGTTAAGGGCAAAACTATCAGCTGGCTGATTCATTCCCCTAGCCTGTCCCCTGCTGTTAATTTTGAGGGGTAGGATATAGATGAGTGTCTATAAGGCCCTTTTTTGGGCCCCGGTATATTCGGATTTTTACCTCCTTATTTTGTTCAAAGATGCCCTATTGTATAACATGCGAAAAAACTAAGGTAAAAAATTGACCAAAGTTGGTTTCTTGGAGTACCAAAAGGAGAAGGGTAAATCACAAATAAAGTTTGCTGTTTTCAAAATGTGCTTTGAAACCAAAATAATATCATTTCTGTTTTTGAAAACATGTATAAATTAGACAAGCATATGTAACAGAATGAAAAAATGACAGATATTAAATCGTCACTTAAAGATTGCTTATATAACACCAAGGATTAAGTCAGGGGGTATTTTTGGTCATTTTCAATTGAAAAGTAATTTGTTTTCTCAATTATTTTCTTTTCTAATTAATATTTTGACTCGAAATTTACAACTTTACTCATTTAAGTAGACTTACATAAATTGCATATTTACTACATACTTTCCTTTTGTTTTATAGTGAGTTATGGCTTCTGGACACATCTCAAAGTTGGTTATTTCAAAGATATAGCCAGAAAGTTTGACTGGGCTTTATGAGCGCCTGTGTGAGATATGTCTAAAAATAGTAAATCATCTAAATTGTGAACTACATGTGGACAACTAAGTTTGTTGACTGCAGCCCATTCCAATGCTGTACTGAATTTATCAAAGTTTTAACAAGATGGGGAATATCCCATAGGTAAACACGTACGAAATAGTATCTATCCTGCCACATAAATCCAAGAAGTTCAAAATCACATGAATGCATTGGAATAATTCTATAAGCTGACTCAATATCGGTTTTAGGCATGAATGCCCCTCGACCACAAGACTTTATCTTAGCAGTGATTTTTCTGCTTAGCGATATCTTTATCGATAGTTGCATACTGAACAGTAGTACTTTTCTGGGGAATGGGAGGGATGAATCCATTCCTGAAATCTTCAACCAGATATTCTATATTTCAAATCGTTTTCATAACCTGCAAAAAATAATAAACCTGGAGCTTTTTGTAATTGACAGGTGTAGTAGGGCTTCGCCCATAAAGATTACTAGGATTTGCTATTCTGACAGTTTTGTGAAGAGGGAGCTGAGGTGGAAGAGGAAGATGTGGTGGCTGATCTGTTTCCGCTACCCTTATTAGTGGTCCTAGGCATGGTGTCCTGCAGAGCATATTAAGTTTCAAAAGTAAAAACACACATTAAACCTCAAAACTGATCTGGCATTAAATCTTTTCTATGGACCAATAAAAAGAGTTAGATAAACTCCAAGTAAGATCTTTCATAGTAGACATCGACATTGAGGGAAGCCCAATATGTCTATGGTTGTATGAAGTACCTGTGGACAGGTGAGCCTGACAGGTATATATATATAGATTAATATTGGTTACTTAATACAATAAGTATAAATATGAAAAGTGTTACTGTAATCACTATATCTGAATTGGGGTAAAAATTCAAAAATAAGAATTAGATCGAAATGGGGCGTATTGGATATTATATACAAGATACAAGATAGAAGAAACTTTATTTAACGTCGCATACAGGTAACCAATGAACGTTAGCTCTTGAGAGCTATTATTGAGACAAAATATGTAAAATAACAAAAACATATTATATTACAAGTAAAGGGAGATTATCACAGAAAAAGAAAGTATCCATATCCCAGGTTTCTAAGTGATTGAGAGTCCCCTACCTACAAAGGCCCCCGGGATATTACCATTTTGGAACAATAAATATATAAAAAAGTGTTAATATATGAAAAGCATTAAATGTGATCACAGATAAATAGTATTCAGAATAAGTAAATCAAAGACAGTTAATAGTGAATGAATACTTGTATATCACACAAGAATTACTTAAGACTTAAGATTAAAACACTATGAAGTGGAATTTACATACAATTCTAATATAGCAAAGAACAATAATTGGCAGAATATACATTATTATAGTGTGAATTAAAAATGATACCGAAATCAATTAACAAATTTTTTCAAGTTTTGCAAAAGAATATTTTTTAGAATATATGGAGTGAAAATACAAATAAGATGCTTCAAAAATATAGCATATAATTAAAACATATAAGGAATGAAATAAGACAATAAAAGTATCACAAAATCCAAAATGTCAGGTGGCAGAGGTAAAAGTAATAATAATAATAATAATAAACTTTATTTATTGAGGATACAAAACCTGTTTAGCAAAGCTAATCTTCCACAGGGTCGTCTGTTAGTAAAATTGGTTAGTTAAAAGACAAAGTAGTATCACAGCAAATAAATGAACATAAAATAAGTGTTGGTCTACTAAAACAGCAATTCATATCACAGTTATTTCATAATTTAAACGGTCGTTCAATAAAATTACAATAACATTATCACAGAAGCACGAAATATATTCCGTGCTTAACCCATTATGGTTTTCATTAACAGACAAATTGTCTAATTTACATATATGCTAATGTAGCAAAAGCTAAAATTTGACAGAATACACGCTAATATAGCGAAAATAAAACAAATCACAGCTGTATCTAAAAAGTATAATAGTAAAAAAAAAACCAGGGCACAGTATGAAGTATCACTCTTTGCAGATATTGCAAAGGCAGATGGGGCCATCCCAGGAATGGACCAGCCTCCTGAATTCTTTGAAGTTTTCAACTTTTCGGAAGTCATTTGGGAGATTGTTCCACACCCGGGCGGCCTCAAAAGCAAACGATTTATGTCCATACTTCACAGTGTTCACCCCTGGCACCTCTGCAGTATTTTCTTTCCTTAAGTCATAATAGTCATAATACATTTTAAAATTATCTTTTTGTATGAAGTTTACCTTTTGTCGTAATGCAATTTTATATCTTTTTACGTGGGTCACGTCAATATCACTACAAATTATTGCGGAAATTTACCGGTAACAATCTGTTTTTCCTTTCCCCTAAAATCACACCACTATCTAATAATTGCATGAATCATTAACATTTCAATTCTACAAAAAAGGACAATTACTATTATACATATAAAACATTTGAATCTAAAATACAACATTAAATTGAACATTTGCAAGCTCGTCAAATGTCATATACAAAATACAAAACAAAAATAAAAAAAGAACTGATTGTTACAAGATTATAAAATGAATATATATACAAGAATAATTTGTAGTTCTTTCTGAACATAAATGATATTTACCGATCAGACAAAAACTATAAATAGTCAATCATAATATATGTATATATATATATATATATATATATATATATATGTATATATGTCAGTATCAAAACCAGGTAACAATTGATTGTAAAATATTTGAAAATCTAAACTTAAAAGTTATAGATTGATAAGAAATGGTATACATGTATACAATATTGCTTAACGAAGTTGGCATGAATATTTTGCCATTTTGATGTTAGCTAAAACAATGTTTAACAGTAACGCGTCATGATCACCTGGTAATTCCAAGACATATGACTATCCTGATCCATACCGTCAAAGCCCAACTAGCAAACTTCTCATTTAGACAGACCTACTTCTATCAATCTAAAGCCTTCTCTTTGCAGACATTCTGCCATCCCACTCTAACACAGACATAAACGTATACTTTTCATAAGTACTGTTTTCGTCAGACCTCCCTGCTAACAAGCATGTTCGTTTTTCAGTCATAGCCCAGCTTACAAATCCTTCATATCTAGACATACAACTATATTATTATATACATGGACAATTCACGTATTCCCTATGGCGGGATCGTATATACGTGATCAGTTCTGAACAACTTATCATACATGGATACTTTGATACATACAGTTTGTTTACATATACATGTTTTTTTTATGTATAAGATAACAAAAATAATAAAACAGTCATGGACCTTTTCGATAGTAAATCATATCAGATATGAACATGCAAAAATGACAAAATCTCTTTTTTCCAGGTTTATATAACGTCATATTCACAATCATAAAAGTTCAAAACAGTAGATTATAGCGCTGTCAATACTGTCACACTCTTACAAATCAACCTATTATTTGTAGACATTCCATCCTCTCCGTCCATACCGTCAAAGCCCAGATAACACATCTCAAATTAGTTAAATAGCAAGCCAATGTTACTGTTTGTCTTGCAAGAATGCATAATATGAAATACAAAAATTAATAAGTTCAATTAACAAGATAATACATAATTAGTTGACACCGCTTATCCTATTGCACGAACTAGACTCTACACTATAATCATTCTTCTATTAACTGTACCTTTTACTAGGATGCATTTAGCTCGTATGTAACAAATGTGTTTAAGCTGATTTCACTTTTTACAGATATGTATCCAAATTGCAGGGAAACCACGCCATATAACAATATTAGACAATGTCAATATGTCTCATTATACCTTATACACATTTCAAGGAATTGTACTCGTGATCTGATGAATCCCATAGACAAACATATATATTCGTCAAAACTTTTTATCGTAATAACCTTACTACATCAGATGAATAAATTGTTTTTCTTCATATTATCCTTCCATGGTAACTCATAACACACATACTTATTTGGTCAATTAACAGTACATCAACACAGTCTCCCTCAATCACAAAACTGTGCGTGCTTTCATCAGGTGTTGCACCCTTCTGAAGAAGATATAATGCACACTCATGTGAACCATTAGAGCAAGATTTATTAAGCAGGGTAAGTCTGATCCATTTGCTCAATTTTTCTTCACGTTTTTCATCATCAAGCCTTCTAAGAAACCCTTTCAGGAAATTGATATCGGCCCATACATCCATCAAAGTAATACAATGGTACATATACCAAATGTCACATTAAGCAACTTCTTGGTATTGAATAGTAACGATAAGAAAATGTACTTCTGAATTTTCATCCCCGCGAAGCTTCGAAAGAAGATGCGTTTCTATTTTCTTCAATTCTTTCAAATCCTCTTTACACACAACATTAGTTCCAAACAAATCATCCAAAAATATAGCTAAATGTGCTTTGTTGGCCAACTTATCCAAGTCTTTGATGTAGTTAAGTTGTAGTGGTTGCCTACCTCTTCGATGTTTCCCATCCTCCTCAGTGGTACACAGCTTAAGGAATAGCTGATATGCAATCGCTGTTTTCCGGAGTTTCCCTTGATCATTACTACATTGAGCTAGTTTTTCAACAACGTTTCCTTTGCATCGACGAAACCTTTGGTGTCAACCCACAGTTTATCGTTTTCTTCTTCTTACAGCATCAGTGTGGTAGATTCTTCAAAGACAATTAATTTTTCATAACAATATCATATAGATTTGAACAAGAATTTGTTGAAAATTATACACACAATTAGGGAATCAAATAACTGCAGATAACCAGGGTATCGTATACCAAAATAAGCGTTTGCTAGAATTCTTTCATAAAAATAATCTGAGACATACATGGATGTAAAACATTTTGGTATGCTGACTCATTGTATAGGAATATAATCATAGGAATTGTGTATGAGAATATATTTATCGTTAAACTTATGATAATACAATAATTAAACATGTGGTATCACTCCAGATTAATATATTGTATTTAGTTAAGAAAAGCAGATTCTTTTAAACAGTAACGTCATTAGCGATAAAAATTTAACTCAACTATCATATTTGCAAATTCAGTGTGCACATCTTTAACATATTCCAATAAAACATCAAAACGACATTTCACAAAATTTTAAATAAGCAAAACAGTGTTGAAGATAATATATTCTGAGCTTTTTAAAGTTACATTTAATTACACTATCAAGTCTTTTAAAACAAAAGAAAAAAAGTACTTAAATGCACAAGAAATTTAAGTATTGTAAAAGTAAAATCAGACGGTATTTGTTTTTTAAATGTTATGTAACAGACTTTACATGCACAACTCACCTATCAATTTTTGTCTGTTAAGGTTTAAATCTGTAAAAAAAAAAAGTAAGTTCATAATTTACACAGTTGTTCAAACCATCATTATATAGCAAGTGCAATGTCCAAATCTTCATCAAGGTGCAAGAAGCATCATTATAATATTGTATCAATAGATAATTCTTTCTTAAATATTTACGATGATACAAGTATTTTAAAAAGAACTTAAAATCGTCTGACTTGAAACATATACAAATAAGATAATGTGAAATATTACTCATTTAAAAACAAAACAAAAGAGGCAATAAAATATCGAAATACAGCTAATTTAAGAGTTCTCATAAAAAATAAATAAAAAATAAAGCTGAAAAATTATGACATATATACACAATAAAAGTTATATATGTCTTCTCATACAAATACATCTACACAATACCACTTAACATATTGAAAAATTATCAAACGATGTGCATTAAAATTATTAAAATGAACGGATGATTCATATCAATCTATAAAAACCATACGCTGAACAATATGTTTAAATTACCTTCAATGTCGCTGGAGCTCTTAGAGGAAGTTTTGGCGGTATGTTCAGTGCGTCAATTTCTAAAAGAACACACGAGGAAGAATTATATAAACAGTGGATGGATAGGATATACACATTACACCAAGCGAAACACGAGGAAAGTATACACATTTCACAAAACACTGAAGATTGAATAACATATTACATTGTGACAAATATACTGGAATCTTAAACAGGATATATGGCTGTGTTAACGCGTCTTATTTAAATGTACAATCCTAATGACGCTAAAGCATAATTTTTGACTTTAGTTCTTTAATAAATGTAACTGTTTTCAATTTTTATCGGTGTTTTGTGGAGCTTTCAATAACAACAATTGGAAATGATGTATGTAGGTTTGTTGGCGTGTCGACCCTGCATATCGTGGATCAATAAATGAATACACCTGCTGTTACCCTCTGCATTTTAATATAAGAGGCTTCTTATATGGGGAACCCCCTGCAGAAAAGGAGATTTGCTTTTGTGCCCTGTTATTGACACTCAATTGATCTTCACAATTAAATTATTTATTTTGCAATTCCTTACCCTTGCTTGGCATCATCTCACTTGGCTTTAATGTTGAAAGTTTGCCCAGATGAGGAGTCCCTGCAGGTAATAACACATGTGTAACTCATAAGACAACATTTTTTTTGTCAATATTACATCAGTAAATGCAAAGCATACGTGATGATTCTATTTAAGAAAATAGCGCGTGTTTGGTAATATTACGTAGTATCACATAAACGCTGAAGAAGTCATATTTAGGGACTAAAATTCGAATATGTATCAATGCTCAATATAAAGAGGATATTCAATGGTTTCCCGTTGAAAATAATGCTCGAGTCTAAAGCTACGTACCCAAATCGAGATTTTTTTTGGATAAATAACAATGTTCTTTACACCATAATATCAGTACAAAAATGTTTGTTCATTTTTCATCAAACGATACTATCCACTTTTCATTGCTATTACAAATTGATATTTTGGGTTCGTGGTTCTATAAATAGAATGCGAAATACTTTCAGGGTAGCGTAGGCCCTCGAACCGTAAGTGTACCCTGAAAGGGTCAGTTCGGTATTTTGGCTTATATTAGGGGATACAAGTTCAATATCAGCAGAATAGTAGACATATTTCAAATATTTTAAAATCAAACGGGGTTCTGATAAATTTCTCCTCCAAACCATTATTAGTTATGATAAAATAGATTATTGAAAATGCTATCCAAATAAATAGCGTCGCAAGGCACGTAAATCGGGAGTTTTGTTTCGGTCATTATTCTTACCTTTAAATTGTCCATGTAACGATAATCAGCAGCCATTAAAGCTTAATACAGTTTAATTGTCATAATAAAGCTGATATATAATTAAATTGTCATATAAGTATTATCAAATGAACACTGTATACATAAAAGTATTTATTTGCATTGAATGAGTTTCTGGTGCCGTTTTCCCATAAGTGTCCCGTTTTGGGTAATGCCCCGATTTGGGTACAAAGACGGTAGTGTATGTTGGAAATATGTACCAATACAAACACTGTTACAACCGTCGCTTCATCTGTAAGAGGAATGTATCGATGTATCACAGAGTAAAATATATCAGATTTATTAAGTTGAGGAGATTGGATATTTCATTGGATTTATTTTAAATATATCGATATATCTGTCTATTGTTATTACCTTCGACGTCACTGAGACACTTTGACGCCTCTTCTAAATTATGTTCGGCAGGTAAGTTTTCTGGAATAAGAACAGGGATCAGCAATTGATAAAACAATGAATGAATATAAATGATCAATACATCATGTCAAAGAGGATTTGACTCGAACATTTCAGTCATGTTTATTCAGCATTCCTCACTTGAGCGAACGTTCAACACTAAGGCAAAAAGTAAGGTATTGCTTAGCAAGGCATTAAGGGCTATATCAGTTTTTATGAAGTTGATAGAAAAGTTATTTGTCCCAAATGTTGCAATAGGGGATGTAGATAAATTTTGGTTACACTCATGTCCTCTTAGAAAATTACACAGAAGAAAATCCCGATTCTGTTGAGAACCCAAAATCAGTCGCCTTTTACGGCACGCAGTGGAATACACCAGGCATATTATTACCCCGAACCTGCAGGGGCCCATTGTAATGTACTGAAAAGTATATGTATATGCTACAATGTAGATAAAGACCTAAGTCTCATTCAGCATAAATAAGGCGCGGACTTCACAAAGGCGTATCAGCAGACTTACCAGTTATATCTGATGGCGAATCCTTCGTCTTAGTGCGGCCTTTTTTAGCTAGAGTTTTTGGATCAAAGTCCTGCTTAGGGAGTGTCTTGAAAATAGAATCCTTCGAACGGGGCTCCTCTCCGGTTTTACTTTCCAAACGAATCATCTTTGGTGTTTCCAGCGTCACAGCTGTAAAAATTAATACACAGTATATTTAATTAGCTCATCTGGAGAGTTTATGCCATGGCACGGTGTACCAGCGTCAACTTTTCCTTTAAAACGCTACTAGTCCAGAACGACTGGTCACAATTTTTGACCATGTTTTGGAAATTGTAATCATAATAGGTTGATATCTACATCCTATAACAAAATATACAATTGCTACGCGTGAAGAGATAAAGACACTTGTACTAACAGGAATGTTCTGTGGGTCCCTTTCCACACCTTTGGACTTACTCCCCGAGTTATTACTTAAAAACAGTTAAGTTCCTAACCTTATAATCCAATATACAATTGTTAGGCATAAAGAGACGACTTCATTCATAATTTTAGGATTGGCCCTTTAGTCTAATCTCACCCCTTGCTATTTATTCTTTTGGGTCATTGCTAGGAAACCGTTGGTGTTCCCACACTATATTTATAATATGTTCAGTTACAAGGGATGAAGAGACAAAATAATCATGCTACTTAGACTGGACACGGGTAAAGCTGTATCCTTTGGAACATAATTCCATGATAACAGTCGAGATCCCTTCTTCATTTCAAAAAATACAACTGGCAGGCTTGAAGAGATGAATATGTTACAAGGATTAGCTCAGGAGTACAGCCCCACCTTGGTAATAAGCACGAAATACTTTAAATTGCATATCTTCCCAAACGTCACCATCAAAAAGAGAGCACTCATTGCAATAATTGAGATCTTTGTATTTCTCTCTACTTCTAACTACCTTTCATTTCCTAGCGCCATGCTTTAGCAACACCTCACTTTTGGCTCAAGTGTCGAACGTTCGCCCAGGTGAAGGAGGCAATGGGTCTGACCCCATACCGGAATATACCAAATTTCTTAAAAATGGTAGTTGTTATTCCCTGTTTAACGTTCAGCATTTAGAGGAATGGCAACAACTGGTTCGCCCGTTGTCAGTATAATGTAACCGGACGGAATGCTGTGCTGGGTGCCTTCGGCATGGTTTTTCAGTGAGATAGCACAGAGGAAACTACGACACCTACCCTGTCGCCAGTACACATACACAACACACAGGGAGGCACGTCCTTAAATGACTTTTTAGGTTAATAGGACGTTTAACAATATAAAACTAAAACTTACCCAGAGGACGTATTGCTAGCCTGGATATCACAGCAAGAAAAAACAAATTGCAAATATTTCAACATATTGAGTCTCCTTGGCTTACGAATGTTCAGGCTAAATAGTTAAGAAAGTTTTTCTTCTGGTTACCTCTACTGAGGCCTGTCCTGCTACATTCTGGGGAGCCAGACCCATCGTTTATTCTGGCTAAATATCAATACCCTTTCAGGTTATTCAGAAACAAAAATTGAATCTTTTTACTACTCTATCCCCAAATACTCTTGGCTAATTATCATCACCCTGTCACTTTTCGTTTGCAGAAGTTGTTTAAGGTGGGTCCATCCTTCTCAAATTTAGCGCCACTGCGCAGGAAGTGTAATCAACAATTACTAATAACGATTAAGAACGTCAAAAATTCCTAAAAGTATCCAGTGCGACTATCTTTTATATTTAAATAATCGTATTTAATGTGATATTGAACTCCCGTAAATAAGACCGAAAGTCGTTTATCCCGGAAGTTTACCATCACAGATGATGGCTCTATGACAGCTGCTGAGGATGAAGCATAAAAGTGAAAGAATATGTACTTTCCGTTGTTACGGCTCACTTATCTACATCTTGAATAGAACAAACGATACTCAGAGTGTATCATCACTTGAACGGAATAGGTCATTTCGTACGATGGAATAAATATGACCGTAACCCATCACAATGACGGCGACGGTGTAATCAACAATTACTAACAACAATTAAGAACGTCAAAAATAACTAAAAGTTACCCAACACACTGACGGCGACACTTCTCTACTGACTACTGTAATGAAGGTATTGACGTTGCAAATTTCATTCGAAGCATTACAGCAATTCCGTCTTGACTGTTGACAGAGATTCCGTTCAGAAATAATTAATAAATGACCGTGTAAACAGCTTCGAGTGATACGAAAGAACGTCTGAAAACTGCAACTGAAAACTGAAAATTAATGTCTGAGTTACAAATGCTCTGATTAGGTAGTAACAATAGCCATGCTCAGCTTTCTAGATTTAGGAAAAGCAGTGGTAGGAAATACATTAATACATTACAGGTAATTTTCCTTCATTTAAATTTGTTTCATGTGTTGTAGGTTAATTCAGCTTTCAGTGCATTATACTCTTTTCCTCTCTTCATGTAATCTCTGTTTTAGGGGTTTGAAATTTTGTTACGAATATATTTTATCAGGTTGCATTTTTACTCGAAACATCAAAAGTGAATTTTTAAAAGATGCATAATTTGTTTTTTATTATTACAGGAAGTAAGGACAGAAAGTAAAATGCAATAAGCCAAATCTGGATATATCAAATCATATAGAATAATTTATAAGGCCATAGGTCATCATAACAACGAGTCCACTATGGATAACCTGACCCACCCTCGGCCCTTCATATGTGTCGCGGTTATTGAGGTCGGTCTTCACGGATCATGTGTCTCGTGCGACTGTATGCACGTACTATATCTCGGTTCGATAAATATTTCCATATTCTGATAATGCCTACAGCTCGGTTTTTACTCAAACATGCATTTAGAATGTGAAAACATAGAATATACATACATTATGAAACATGTCTACATGACTTCACTGTGATATCACAAGATGGTATCTTTAAGAAATAGGCACGTGTCGTCACATGTATACAACGATTTCACGTACACTATAGATAGGTAATCTGAGCTTATAATATTTGTTTAAGTCTAATTAAACATGTACCGGACTACCAGTGACGACCGACATCGGTTTGCATGTATATATCAGTTGTAGTTAAAATTTCATTCCTGAGGTAAAAATAGAAATTAACAATATCATCAGTTTGTCCCACGCAGATTTTTCAAAAAATAAGATTTTGTTTATGTTACTTTTAGTCTTGTATATAATTATTTGTGTAATGTTTAGTATAGTGTGTCTCCACCCCAAGTAAAGTTTCTTTTCTCATATCTTATCTTCCATGTGTATCTTGTACCAAATAGTGTTATACCACTTAGACAACGGTTAATGTGTGTGCAACACGTAATTAGACTATGGGTACATGACGTACATGGAAGTAACAAATCTAATGCACTCAAAACTTTTATTGAGAAAAATGCACATTTAAATCCTATATTGGTAATCCTATTACTGTTGTGTAATGATATTGAATTAAATCATGGGCCTCTGCGCAATCTTCAAATTTTTCATCTTAATGTAAGATCCATTAGAAACAAATTGGATAATGAACTTTCTGAAAATGATATAATATGTCTTACAGAAACACATCTTACCCCATTAATACGTGATAGTGACCTTGGTTTAGATAGTTTTTCATGTGATTTTTATCGAAAGGATAGACAAGAAGGATTATTAGACTTAAAATAAGGCAAAGAAATCGTATCCATAATAAAGCTGTTAACACGAATTCCCCTTTTCATTGGGAAAGGTATAGATTAGTTCGAAATGAAACAATTGATTTAATTAGACTTACAAAAAAAACAATTCCTCTTGAAACTCGAATTCTCCCTTAATAGCAATAGCTTACCACCTGACAAGTGGTGGAAAGTAGCGAAATCTCTGTTTAAAGCCGACAATAAGCAAGCCAGTGTCCCTCCTTTAAACGGCAATGGCTCTTTCCTTTAAAATCCCTTTGATAAGCAGAATGTCTGATTTTCCTTTCGTAATTGATAGCATTGAGTTCACCCAACAGGATATAAAAAATCAACTTTCTACTTTAAATGGGAAGAAGCCCGCTGGTCCTGATGGAGTGGTCCCAAAACTTATAAAACTACTAACACCTTCTATCGCTCTTCCTCTTACCCTCCTTTGTAATAAAACCAAGGAAACCCCCTCAATCCCATTGTCCTGGAAAGCTGCAAACATTAATGCTATTTATAAAGGCAAGGGTGAGAAAAATGATGTTTCTAATTATCGTCCTTTTCCAGTTACCTCTTGCTTTAGCAAAATAATAGAAAAAGTAATTTTTAAATATCTATACAACTATTTGCGAGAATATAAAATCATTACTAAGAACCAGTCAGGTTTTATTCCAGGAGATTCAACTGTGAATCAACTTCTTTCGTTATATCATATGATTATGGATTCCCTTGATAAAGGACGAGAAATCCGCTCTGTATTCTGTGACATAAGTAAAGCATTCGATAGAGTGTGGCATGAAGGGTTATTATACAAACTAGAATACTATGGTATTAAAGGAAACTTGCTAAGTTGGTTTAAAAAATACTTGTCAGATAGAAAACAACGTGTTTTAACCGAGGGCATTTTCTCAGAGATCTGTTTTAGGTACCTTTTTATTTCTTTTATATATTAATAATATAGCCGATATTGTAACTAGTGACATAAAATTGTTTGCTGATGAAACATCCTTAAGTGAAATATTTGAAAATAATATTGAAATAGCTAATAAAATTTCAGAAAATCTTTCAAATATTAGTACTTGGGGTAAAAAGTGGGATATTAATTTCAACCCTTCAAAAACTGTATCAATGATATTTACTAGGAAAAGAGACTCGCTACATCCAGATATATTTTTTAACAATAGCCCAGTTCAATCCCTTGCTACTCACAAACATCTAGGAGTTCTTTTGTCTGAAGATGGTAAATGGATTCACCATGTCAATTATATATATGAAAAAGCGTTTAAAAGGGTAAATATATTAAAATCACTTTAAAAAAGCGTCTCAATGAAAACTCTTTTAAAGATATACAAAACATATATTTTGCCTTTATTGGATTATACAGACGTCTTGTGGGACGATTGCACGGAACAATCTAAACAACTGCTTGAGTCTGTTCATTTAGAAGCTGCTAGAGTCATAACAGGATTGCGTAGAGGTACCTCTCATCATAGATTATATAAAGAACTTGTCTGGGAATCTCTCTCAGATAGACGACAAAAACATAAATTAATATTAATGTTTAAGATACTTCATGGCATGCCCCCGCAATATCTGAAAGATATAGTGCAACCATTTATATATCACAATGAAAATGAAAGATATCCATTAATAACGACTAGATATTTCAACACTCCAATATGTAGAACAGTAAGCTATTATAGTAGCTATTTTCCAAGTACATTAAGGGAATTCAACTCATTCGCACTTAATTTTGATTTATCCAATGTAAACTCTCTATCATAATTTAAAGCTCTACTCTTTAAAAATAATGGCAATCGAAATATAAATATAATTATATGTCAACATAGAAATGAAGCCAGCAATTTGAACTCTGACCTTTTTCTTGACCATTTAAAAAACTCTCCAATATTCACATTCAACCTTGGTGAGAAAACTGCGGATCATTATTTTTTTATCTGTCCTCTATTCAACCATTCTCGATTGACACTTAGAAATCAGCTGATTAACCAAAATATAACCCATGACCATTTGAATATAAGCACATTACTTCATGGATGTCATGAATGTGATGAAGAAACCAATGCATTTGTACTACAATGTATATCAGAGTACATTATCAACACTAAAATATTTGTTTAATCATAACTTTACCTTGTACGGTGGGGACATGGAGACACACTATATAAATTGTTCATATGTTTGTTTGATGATTTCAATGACTGTACATATAACATACCGAAGTTGTAAGGAGAAGGTTTATATAGGCTTTGCCTGATGCTCTATCCCTTTGCATATTTTTTGCAATAAAATTTGTTGAAATGAAATAGTAACAAGGATGGAAAATGAATAGATAACAAGGCAATAGCAAAGTAACAAAATTTAATTTGATAAATGTCAGATCAAATGTGACAAAACCTATTATACTGAAATCTATCATGTGAACATGAATGTGTAATAGCTGCTGCAAATGTCACTTTTAGTATATTTAGTCTCTGTGCTGAACCAAGCATTCACCAAGATTGATTTCTGGTGATATATTTATCAAGATATTAATAAGTTATAAAATGACTAAAATACATAGTAAGTTGTTAACTTAGTAAATATTAATATTTTGCCAAGAATTTATTTTCTCTCAGGAAATCTGGTTCAGATTCATCATTCAGAATCTGATACTACACTTGTAGTTTATTCTCAAATTCAAGATATGTTTTCTTGTGTTATGATTGAGAGTCCACAGAACTACATCATATTAGATTCCAAAATCTGCATACATGCCCCTGACTCTGTGCATCTCAAAAAGTAAAAGAAAAAATCAATCTAAAAAGTAAAAACTTTGTACATTAATGTAAACTGGGGGAGCTGTCTTAGATATATGTAACTGGAGATGGTATTCAACCTGGCCTTGAAGCCTTCCAATGTTGATGCCTCCACTACTGATTCTGGTGCAAGACATTCTTCTAGTTTGTTACTCTGTCCTATGTAGATCTTATATTAGCATGTGCTGACCTCAAGTTGTGCAGTCACCTGTTGTGAGCTATACTATTGGAACTGCTTTAACAGCCTGTATGTTTAGATGATGGTCAAATAAGATATTGACAGTTAATGCTGTGTGACCAAAAGAGTTATAACAAGGTAGACAAGTGCTCGAATGTATGAAAATACAGAGTTACAGTGTAACACTAACAGTAATATGTCTAACATGTGTAATTGTTTACATCTATGCATTGAATTGTCATATATTAAAATCAGCTTTTTACAAATTTTGAATGTCAGAAGTATGTAATGCTCAGTAAAGACATAAAGTGTAAGACATATGACCAAAATAATTTGCGAAACTTTTTTTTAGTTCCGGAAACTTGTATCGCGGAAACGACATATTCCGCTCGTAGTCTGTACCTCTGTAACACTGTTTTGTATTGTCTATGTTACGATAAATATACAGCAATGATTAGATTTAGACTAGGTAATGGTAGCAAATATTTGTTCAATATGAATTGTATATACCGACCTGGATATACATAATCTACACAACAAACAGTGAAATCAAGCACCACTCGTTTGGAATGGTGCGCTAGCATTGTGAACGGAAATACAATTTCGTGTATAATACCGGACCCGGCGGCGATCTGAAGATATATCGATCTGGAATACGGATCGGAACTTCGAAACATTTTTATTTTTATGTAAATTCCGAGCTTGAACGCTACTTGATTTTAATGTATATCAAATACAAGTGTGGGGACACGATAAAGAGTTGTATTTTTGACGGTATGGATAATAATATGACATAATTTTGCCTTTTACACATTAAAATAGGAATAGGCAAAATGGGGTGGGGGAACGGAGTTCTAACTTCAATTGAGCAAAATTGCCAAATTTTCACCGAGAACCCCAACATTGTGTATGTTTACCGAAAATCATATATACTGTCTTCTGTAAAAGTTTTACAAAATGGACATGGGTTTTAGTCGCATTTTTGCTTGGTTTTAATACATTCGTTTGATGTAAATTTGTTAAAATTGCATTTTGAAGTGAATGGATAGCCACGAAATATGCATAAATATAGCAAATATAATTGTTGTTGTTTTTTTATTTCTGATTTTGATAGTACATCACGTAATGTTTAATAAATACTCAACTTGGTGGTTACTCAAATTTTGTAAATATTGTAGAAAACAAATTTTTACTTAATTTTCATATTTTGGGGGAAATTTGCAGAAAAAGTGGCTACCTTACAGCTGAAAAAAAGTAAGCCGAGAACCCCCCCTTTTTCTTTGCATATATGGAATCTACGTAACATATGCAAGAAAATAAGCCTAATTAGAAACAAATAACATGGGTTTTTCCAAAAGGATGGACCCACCTTAAAAGCTATTTACTTATTTGACCCCTGTGACCTTTAAAATAGGTCACGATCATTAACTGGAGAAAAAATTACACTTCACAACACTATTCCTGCATGTTTCTGGTCAAATATCATCACACAGAACATCCTAGCTATTCAGAAGGGTTGTTTAAGCCTTTTACAGATTTGATTCCCGTTACCTTTAATTTAGGTTAATTTAAGTTATTTGGGGAGAATTTATATCACTCCAAACATGTACCAGGTATTTACTAGCCTACTAGCATTTCCCGTTGCTCATGCTTATTCAGTAAGATTTTTTATTTTTTTTACACATTTGCCCCTGTGACTTTGATAGTAAGTCAATGTCATTTATTTGAGGTAATTTTATAGAACTACACCCCTGGTAGCTACTGGAAAATGTATCACTCTTGGCCTTCTGGTTATTGAGAAAAATGATTTACAATATATATTTGATCACTGTGGCGGTGGAAGTAGGTCAATACCATTTATTTGAAGACAATTTGTAGCACCCAATGCCAGGTGCATACTTGCTAAATAGCATGACCCTGAGTCCAGTAGTATTCAACGCGTCATAAAATATGGCTTTAGAATCACGAAAACCAATTAACACTCCCCCAGTTCCTTTCGGGAACTGAATAACAAGAAACAGGGTAAAACAGTAAGTACCAGACTTGCATTGACTTTATTTAACAACTAAAATTATTTCTTAATGTAGCATTATGTTTGTTATTCATAGGACTGGTATAACTACATTTTAAACTAATTTACTTTTATAAAATCCTATATGTTTAATAAGAATGGAAAGCATATTTGAATAATATATAGGGCGTAGAAACCGGACGTTGCCATTTTGAACGTCAGTAAATTACCTAGGCTGTTAATAGGACGTTAAACAAAATAAAACCAAACCAAACTTACCACTTTGAATTGAAATGAATGAAGTGCTGCTCGGGCCAGTTCCAAATTTGTTTGTAGCCCAGCACAAATATTGTCCTTGGTCATCAATTGTTGCATTGCGGATGATAAGTGTGGGTGAAAGATCAGAACCACCAAAGTATTTTTCGTTGTCGATTTCTATAGCAATCTGTTGACTATTTTCTTTTTTAAACCACTCAATCGACGTAGCTACTTGCGGTGCGATGAGGTAAGTTTGCAAGATGGCCGACCCGCCGACGGGAACAGTGAACATGCCATGACTTATATTCACGTACGGAAGACCTGATCAACAAACATTTAAATTAAATATATATCAAGAACTAAAATAGAAATAGTATTATATCAAATCTGTGTTTGTAAGATAAGCTGCCCCATGTAATAAAAACAAAATATATTATCAGTGAAACCGTACTTCTTAGTATTCAATATTTCTCTTTATGATGAATGATAACTCTTGAAATACAAGAAACAAAGTGGATCTGATCTTTTTGTTTAAGATACGACAACTTACCACCTTGACATGCATTATGAGGTGTTATCTCGAAAGTTACTTCGTCTATGTCTAAAATCGTTCGGGATTCGTCTGATAATTTTATGCGTCCACCATCCATTATATAATGCGTAAATTGTTTAGCCAGATGTACAGATGACGGTTTTTCTGGAATTCTAGCGGGCGTGATATCTATGCAGACAAGTATGCATTCTGAAAATAATATATAAGTTATGATTTTTTTTATACTATTTTCGTGAGCATGTATAGTCGTTATGCGGTAGCATGGTAGCATGATAACATGGCAAGTACATAAATGCATTTAAAACATCCTTTGAATAATGTGTCCGTTCAAAACGTGTTTTCAAGATTTACATTTTATATTTGTGAATGTTCGCTTACGTGGTTTAAATGTGATGCCTTTCACTCGCTCGTTTGCATTAGTTGCTACTGCAAATGTATTTGAAATGTCGGATCCTAATTCCGGTCGATTTGGGTCTGTTTCGTTTTTAATGACAAATGCTAACTGGCTTCCCTGGTCATCATTAATACGAGACTCTGTAAATAGAAATGTGAGATTATTTTGTAATGGATCCGTCACAAATTTAATATTTTTCAACAACAATAATTTCTGAATGATTCTGTCAATCCACAAATGAATATTTGTTCAATATTGATATAACAGTTATTCATCGTCAGATTGTTCTTTCCGTGATTATCCCAAAAATGTTTTTTAATTGGTTGGTCAAAGTTTAATATTTTCGCATCAAACTGGTGAAATGAAGGCGGACAGAAAAAGTAGGGAACTAAGAAGAATGTAAAGATCCAAAATGTTGCAATTAAGGTAACAAGGTCTGTTTGATTTCGTCAGTGTCTCTTAAACAGAAGACAAAAAGAGTAAATCCCGATTCTGCAGGGGGAGTGGAGCTGGCACGAAGTGCTTTTCGAACCAATACATAGAACAACAAATGTATCTTGCTTGGCCTTGATGATGTTATATTATTATCAAGGTTCTTTACGCAATACAATACTTTAGTGAATCTACATCACCAAGGCATCATGCATGCAAAATAACAAACCCTTGTGGCACTTCTTGAAAAAACTATTTGTTTAAAAACATGCTGATCACTTGTGGCAAGTTACACTAAATTTGACAAAGCAGTTTTTGAGAAAGTAAAATGTACGACAGACGACGCACGACGACGAACGAAGACGGATTACAATACATGTAGGTCACCATGACCCATTGTCAGATGACCTAATAGAACCAAATCAATTATTATACATGTTATGATTAAAGTACATGGTACATATATACCTTATACAAGATTTTATCCTTTCTCGCAAATTATACATTGCATTTTCTATTAACCCGATAAAACGTATACCTTTCATATTGTGACAAATATAAAGAGTGATATCTGTCACAGTATGAAAATATCATGTTGTGTATTTACCAATAAAAACATTTCTTCCTATTCAATACATCCAATGCCTCAGACATTGTGTTTAGATGAAAACAAAGCACCGATGAATAAGTGTTTGTTTTGATCAATCTTCGTTACCTACTAAACATGTTTTTACTCTGCAAAACAATTGACATCATGTTAAGGCAAATTCGACCAGATAATATCATCAAAAGGTAAAATCGTTTTGAGTGGCACGGCACGTTCGCTACTACCACACAATTTTGATGCAGTAAAGATTTCGTCGTTGTAGGAGGTTTAAAAGGAAGAAATGAAAAATTGAATGTGTTCCCCCTGTTGAGTATTTCTCATATACCCAGTATACACAAAGATATTAGTATTCTGCTATCTGTAACACATATATGATATTCAACAGGAAACCCATTAAAATATCCTGATTATCACAATAAAAACTCATGTATGATCATCATAATTACCACTGGTTTGGTTTGGTTTAATTTTGTTAAACCTCCTATTTACAGCTAAATGTGTGCGTGCAAGAGACAGGGTGTGTTGCTTGCCTCCTTGTGATAGCGCAGATCTGATGCCGACTTTATAGTGTTATATCACTAAAATGCCATGCCGAATGCCGAAAGCATTCCGCCCAGTCACATTATACTGACAACGAGTGAACCAGTTGTAACCATACCCATTAATGCTGAACGTTAAGCAGGGAATAACAACTACCATATTTAAGGACTTTTGTATATCCCGGCCTGGGGACAGAACCCATTGGCACTGCTGCAAAACAGGACATAGTTACTGTACAGTGTTGGTGGTTCAGGATATGTTGATAGTACGACACGAAGTCATTGCAAAAAGCGCGATATCATAAGCAGCTTTGATATAAGTCATCGTGTTTCATACAGAGATTGAACGGCGTTTTTGTTTTTTAACTTTCATGGCAGTATGAACGCAAATCGATTACATCCATATTGCATGAAGCCTGCGTTCATACCGGCATGAAATTAAAAACAAACACCGTTCAATTCACGTTTTTACTTTTTTTTACTACAGAGCAATTGTTTAATTTTATTGATTTGTTCTGAAATGATTTGTTTATTTATAACTGCGTTTTGTTTAAGCGTCGTCATTTAAACGACATTGGTGGAACATCCCTATTTAGTAAAATTTGCGCCAATAATTAACCGTAGTCATTTGAGCGTTTAACGCAGGGGTATTCTCCATGTTATCCGAAATAAAGCGACAAGACTCACATTGAACAAGGTTAATCTATGACGTCTTTAGTAAACCACGTGTTACGTCACGAGAGTTTTTGCTTTCATTCTTAAATGAAATGCATTTCTGCTGGTAATGTTCTTATAGTCGGTTGCGGCGCAAATATAAATATATCACAACCTAAATTCTAACTGAATGATTGATTATATATATGTTCGTTACATGCTTGTCTCGACACCTAAGAATGATGTATTTTCCAATAATCTGTTTAAAATTATTTCCTAATAACCATTCTGTTTGTTTGTTTGTTTGGAGTTTAACGTCCTCGTAACAGCCAGGGTGATATGATGACGGGTGTCTAGGGAGACACTGCCGGGCAAAGAAAGTAGATAAAAAGAAAAAAGACAAGATAGATAGGAAAACCAATCATCTACCGATCATGCATTAGGACACAGCATGTCTATACCATCAACAAACCTGCACGGGTTTATTAACCATGCTAGATATAATCAGGAGCATACCTGTAGGATCACCGATGACTCCTCCACTTAGTTTTGGCTGGAATAACATGTTTTCATCAAGATTAACAGACAACAACACATTTTATTGTGACTATTACATCAGTAAATGCAAAAAATACTTGATGATTTTTTTTATGAATATAGGACACGTGTGGTAATATTACGTACTATCACATAAACGTGACCAATGACGCACTTAAGGAGCTATACAAGTGGAATATATGTATATGGTATTCAACGGGAAACTTTCACATTTTTCTATCTATTTATTTTGAAAGTTACAACAACGAAAAGTGTACCACACAAAACAGTTGACAGTTACAATAGTGTAACGTTTGGCGCTTTATTCCAATAATGACTTCCTTGACAACAAGGTTGCGCGCAATGTCGAATGGGTAACTTAACACAATGTTTTATTCTTACAGTTTTGCCAAAATTTGCTTTCATAAACGTGTAGGAAATATGTCCAAATGCAATCACTGTTGCTATCATCGCTTCATCTGTATCAGAACATTATCGATATTTTTCAAAGAGTTAAAGATATCAGATTTATTAAGCTGATAAAATTCGATATCTCACTGGCAAAAATGTAAAATATATCTATATATCGCCGTCGTCATTGCATTCGACGTCACTGAAACTTTTTGAATGAATGAACAAAAAACATACGTCAAATTGTATATTTAGAAATTGCCTTTATGGTTTGTATTCAAAGAATAACTGTCATCTTCAAGATCTCTTTTAATTCTTTTTTATAAACGACAAACATTTAATATTCCCTTCAAGTTGTTCTCCTCAATTGATCTTTCCGCACGAAAATCAGCTCAAGATAATTATAATTTTGGTTAATATTTAGAGGAAATATACTACAAATGATGTTAGTATTTGTTTAAGGCACTGCCGGGTTTCCGAAATGTACCATTTTTTGTCTTCGATTAGAAGATCTACACAAGCTGGATTCGGTTACACAAAACTCTCAATTTCGTCTTTACCTACTGCCTTATTAAGTTAAGCGCGTAAAACAGCGCCTTTTATATCTTTCTTTGTAAAAGGGAAATTGATTTTGTTACTATCTACATTAAACGGAAAACTCAAAGAATTGATAATTTCTGGTTAATATGCTTCGGCAGAATCAGAAATATTTTACAACTCTCAACAAATCGTGTACCATTTGACTTAAACTTCGCTGTGGTTAGAAATAAAAGTACTAACAGCATCAATAATTTCTGTATGGATAGTTCAATTTTCCTCTAAAAATCTCGTTTAGAATTAGAATTATAACAGTGTATACAGATGACATACCATTAAGGATAATGCACGAGTGTGAAGCAGGGGTGACATTATTGGTAAATTACTCGATACGAGTGATATATATATATACGGTATTCAGTGGGAAAACAATTAAACTTTTCACCTGTATAAGAATATTATATAAGATATATCAAGTTAGGGAGACTGGATATCTCACTGGCAAATTATTAAAATAAAAACATAGATCTGTCTGTTTGTATTACCTGCGGCGTCACCGGGACTCTTGGACACAGTTTCTTCACCACATTCGACAGTTAAGTTCTCTAAAATAAGAAGAGGGATCAGCAATTGATAAAATAGTTGATGAATGGCCGATACCTAAATAACGTCAATCTAAGAACTAACGTCAAATAATATATCTGCCGTTGTGATCAAGCTATGATTCTCGCTGTAATGTTTTGGTGTATGAGGGTGTGTCATATCAAGTATACATGTGAGCGACGCCGATGTAAGCGTGAATATTTAGAAATGGTCTGTATGGTTTGTATTCGATGAATAACTGTCATCTTTAAGATCGTTTGAAATGCTTTTTGATAACGACAATCAGAAAATATGGTAAATTTAGTTATGCATACCATGTAAGTCACTTTTTTATGTCATGGTTACTGAGGTGTATCTGTCATTCCTTACTTGGGCGAACGTGCAACATTAAGGCAAAAATTGAGGTTTTATTAAACAATGCATTAGAAGAAGTAAGAGGTTTTAAGAAGAAGATAAACAAGTTGAAAGTCCCAAATGTTGCAATGGGGGATGTAGATCGATTTTAGTTATATCCATGTCCTCTTAATAAAATACACAGACGAACAACCCCGATATTCTGTTGGGAGCCCGAAATCAGTCGCCTTTCACAACATGCAGTGAGTTACAGCAGGCATATTCTTTGCGAAAGTTTCCAGGGGCCCAATGCAATGCAATTCAAATCATATGTATATAGACTTACGACTCCTTCAACACAAATAAGGCGCTGACTTCACAAAGGTGTACTTGCATAATTACCAGTTATATCAGATGGCGAACGCTCAATCTTGATGTGCCGTTGTTTTCCAAGAGCTATAGGTATTTCATGCGTCACAACTGTAAAAATAAATACACAGTATATCTGATTAGCTCAGCTGGATAGTTTATACCATGGCGCGGTGAACTTCCGTCAACTTTCATTTAAAACACTACCTGTCCAGAACGACTGAATATAATTTTGCCCATGTTTGGGAAATTGTAGAAAATAACAGGTTGAGAGCTCTACCTTATAACCAGATAAAGACACTCTCTTTGGGGGCCTCGTTCCACTCCTTTGGACTTATGCCCTGGAACATAGCTCGGAAACAGTTAATATTCTAACCCTATAATCGAATATACCACTGTTAGGCATATAGAGACGACTGCATTCATAATTTTAGGGTTGGCCCTTTGGTATAATCTCACCCCATGATATTTACTCTTTGGGTCATAGCTTGGAAACAGCTGTTATTCCCACACTATAACCATATGTTCAGTTACAAGGATGAAAGGACAAGATACCCATGCAACTTGGCCTGGACACGGGTACACAGACTCGTACACGTTCGCTGTTCCACTTTCAGCGTACCGTTTGCGTAGCATTTCCGTACCGTTTGCGTAGCACTTGCGTATCACTTGCGGAGCATTTCCGTAGTACTTCCGTACCATTACCGTAGCATTTCCGTAAGACTTGCGTAGCGTTTGCGTAGCACTTCCGTATCGTTTCCGTAGCACTTGCGTCTACATCTTTCCATTTAAAAAGCGTTTGTGAAACGTTCGGTCTAACATTTTACGGAATGCATATTTGTCGAAACGAATTGTAAAAAAAAAAAAACATTATAAACCGCATTACGTGAAAATTATTCCAACCATCGTTAAAGTCTGAAGGAAAAAAACCCACAGAAATGACGGTTTACACATACATGGACGTAACAGCCCTCCTCCCATGGGCCTACTGTGTGTTCCCCACACCAGCATCTTGGCCTTAGGGGTAATTTAAATAACAGGCATACAGCTGGCCATGTGGTAATGACCTGTCCCTTGTTTAAGGTATAAACAATTTTAGTGTCCGTTATAAAGGTTGTTAGGCAACATGACCACCCGCTGACATATACATTTCTTTCAATATGATATCTATATACCTGAGAATCTAGGCATTGATAATGCATTGACCATTCACCTGTGGTCTCATTGGATTCTGATGTGCTGTACCTGATCAAGGTAATTTCAAGTCAATTAAGTCCATGTCAATTAATTCATTTCATTGTCTATCCACCACGTACAGCTGTATACAGGTAAATCAGTTCAAGGTAAAAACCTACAGGTAAGATACTTTGGCTGTCCCTCGATCAGGAAATGACAGCCCCAGGCACAATTTCATTTCACAACAGTGCCTTAACCAAGGTAAACTAATATTTGGAACTTGGAATTCCTAATTTAATAAAAAAAAATAATCCCTTATTAGGATATTTAACTTCTCACGTAGATAATTTGTTTTAAAACTAATCTATTTTTTTCAGTAATCATTAAAAAAAATCATTATGAAGATAACTTTATTGTCATCATGTGACTGAGTTCCTGAGAAAATAGAGTGTAATTCCTTGTTGTCTATAGCAGAGACGTATATATTACAATACATCTCTGTCTATAGTAAGTTTGTTAACGGAGTGCCCTCTGTGTGTGGTAATTATAAAGATGTCAAAAATCAGTCAAGCGGTTACGGGCTAGTGTACCTATGAACAATGAAAAGGATAATTGACCTTTTACAGCTGACCAATTAGTACCACTTAGCGCCTTTAGCAAGTTCCACAGTAGACAGTATATATCAGAGGCTGGGATTAACCTGGCCTAGGGCATATTTGGAAATATTATATTAACGACAACAAGATTTATTAATTAATTAAAGAAAGGTCTATTGATATTTTTAGAGAAGAATGTGCAAAAAAAAATAAGAATATTATGAAAAGCAATTTTTTATAGATATATTTACGATCATTTTGATCTACAAAACTACCTGCGTAAACCCATACAAAAAGAATATCTGAAAGAAATTAAAAAAAATATCTCCTCATAACTTAAAATTAGAAAAAGGGCGATATCAAAACATTGAATCGTCGAGTGTGTAATGTTGGTAATTTAGATGATGTTGAAGATCATGTCATTCTGATTTGCGAGCAATTGTTTTGAAAACTTATTATATTAAAAAGCCAAGCATATTTAAATTGAAAGGATTATTGAGTGTGAAAAATTCAAAAGAAATAACGAACTTAGGGGATTTTTTTTTTTTGCAAATTCGAGAGGAACCTAATTATTATAAATAGGTATACATGTAGTTGCACTTGTAATTGTATTGTGAGTGTGTGTAATGTTGTGTAATGCTATTTTGTATTTTGCACAGTTAATATCACAAATTTTGTTACTTTGTAACTGGTGAGTCGAACGACTCAAAGTAATAAAGAACTTGAACTTGAACCAGGCGATGAGGATACGTACATGTATGACAAAATATGAAATATTGTAGCACTTACACTTACATGTATTGAGCACAGACAAACAAAATGTTATGTAGTTTTGCCACTCATCTATTGTGATGTTGTCTATAGAAAGTCTGACAACGATCAGCGACGTATACTTTAAAGCAAACATTTTCACTTGATTTTGTGTGCGGTATTATTCCCCATCACCAGTTTCACGAAAAAATACTTAATTATGGAGACAAGTTAACTTGAAATTACAGGAAAATGTCATCATCTTCCCTCAACGCCATAACGTTTTCATGTGGAACTAGAGACAAGAGATTGTGAGCATCCTCACATAGATATGAATATGCATGTATACCTCCCCCCCAAGCGAAAAATGTTATAAATGAGTGATAAATGTATCTATTAAATACCCCCCTACCCACACTCTTTTACTTTGCTGTACTCTACCATGACTAATTGACCCTGGACCCTGATCAGGAAGCTATCGCCCTAAGCCCACACCCTCCTTGATCCACGCCTGTCTAGGTACAAACGTATACATGTACAAACGGAGAAATACATATTGTAGATACATTGAAGTTTGACCTGGTCTCAGTCCCTAAGTTATCTGTCATCAGACCCCTATACCCTCTGTAGTACACACCCCTCAGGGGGTGCCAGACAGTCATGGTTTCTCCTGTACCAGGATTCAGACAGGTACGATTTACCTGTAGAAAAGTCAGTATAGATACCTACATTTTTATGATCGATAAAGAAGACCTATATTCGTATTAGTACTAGAGGTACATATCTTGAATGTAAAAATTACACATATTTAGTACATATTATTGTTCTTATTCATAATAGTTTCCTACATGCACGAGCTTGCCTTTCAAACTGAAAAAATATATATAATAACTCCCGTAACAATATACACGTACAATGTATACTTAAACAAGAATCAACTACATTTTCATAATAAAATAAAAGATGTATAACAAAAAAAACCTGTTTACCTGTGAATGAAATTTAATTAATACACATGGTATAACATGTATACATTTCAAATCTCCGATGCATGTATTTGCATGTACTAATAAGTAAGCACATTATCGGTCTCCAAATCCTACGGAAAATCTAAAAGTGTATGGAAGTATTAAAGACGATATAAAAAATAGAAATAGAGGTACTGGATCCTTAACACAGGAGTCTGAAATTATATAATTTTTAATTATTATTAGGCTTATTAATTGCTACGTTTCTCGTTTATTAGTATTTTATTCGGTAAGCAGGTGGAAATACTTCTGACCATAACTTATTATTATCTGTGTGTCGCGTTGATCTGTTAGCGTACGTCAGGTCTTTGTGATGGATATATTACATCGATCGACCTTTATCCTCGTAGCCTACAGTGTACTGACGTTTCTTCCTATGCATTGTGGGTATGTTCGTTTCGTTTTAGATATTTTATATGCTCCGTTTTTTATGTAAACCCGTTCTTGTCACCACAAACGAATCACCGTTTGTAAGCGTCATCCGTAGCACTTCCGTACCGTTTGCGTAACACTTCCGTACCGTTTGCGTAGCACTTGCGTACCATTTCCGTACAGTTTGCGTAGCACTTGCGTACCATTTCCGTACCATTTGCGTAGCATTTCCGTACCGTTTGCGTAGCTCTTCCGTACCGTTTGCGTCCAAGGTGGAACAGCGAACGTGCACGGGTCTGTAGCTGTGTCCTTTGGAACTTATTCCCTTCTTCATTTCAATAAATACTTCTGACAGGCTTGTAGAGATATATATGTTCTGGTTTTAAGGATAACATCAGGAGGACAGCCGCACCCTGGTTATAAGCAAATCTGGTGAAATGAAGACGGACATAAAAAGTAGGGAACTAAGAAGAATGTAAAGATCCAGAGTGTTGCAATTTGGGCAGCAGAGCTTTTTTTTATTTCTTCCGAGTCACCTTAACAGAAGACATAAAAAAAGGGGGGGGGGAACGTCCTCCTCGAAACTACACGGAGATAGACAAATGTATTTTCCATGGCCTTGCTATATTAGTATCATGGTTCTTTAAGCAATACAATATGTCTGTTTGATGATTTAGTAAACACGTTTACCTTTTGTTCCGATGCATAGCGAATGTATCTCTGTGGTCGGGTCACTGCCAAAAAATAAAACATAAGGTAAATCTGACGCAAGTTAAATATTTGATATTTTGTTTTAATACAAAGATATTGATTGATTGTATACGGTTTAACGTCCTCTCAACTATTAAGTCTTTTAAGGAGGTGTCTCCATGTGTGTAACTGTTGTGAATGCGTGCGTGTGAGTATGTGTGCTGGAGACCGGGTATGTTTGTGTTTTGTGTGTATATACATCCTTGTGATAGCGCAGATCGGTTGCCGACTTTATAGTGCTATCGATATCACCATGCAAAGGCACTTTTTTCAACCACATTAAACCGACAACGGGTGATCCAGTTGTTGCCATTACCCTTAGTGCTGAACGTTAAGCAGGCAAATAACGACTTTTATTTTTTATATGTCCCGGCCTTGGGATAGGACCTTCCTCGCCTGGAGAACGTTTAATATTAAAGTCATAAGTGAGGTATTGCCAATCAAAACAGATCACACATAAAAGTACCTCCTTAAATGACCTTTGGTGTTGATAGGACGACAATAAAAATAAAAATAAACCATAACTCTAAAAATCTAAAATGGCCGGCTGTCTGCCATCTCTGTTTTTCTGATCAGTCTAAAAATTCGATATGCATAACAGGAGAAATAGTTGTTTAAGAACGGACGGACGAACTACGGCCGGAAAGTGATTTGAATAGCCCACCCCTGATGATGATTATGATAGTGGGCTTAAAATCAAAATCAAAACTGATCAGTTAAAACTCTACCTGAGCTCTTTACACACCATGTTGGCATGTGTGCATCAAAACATATTTTTTAGATTGCGATCGCCTTGTGTCCGTCGTCGTGCGTTGTGCGTCCGTAAACAATTTACATTTTCAACTTCTTCTCTAAAACCCTGAACCAATTTCAAGGTCAACCAAAATTGTGAATTGTATGGTCCCCAGCCCCAAAGGGCCTGAGGAGTGGAGCCAAAAAAGGGTTAAATTGACTAAAATTTCAAAAATCTTTTCCTCAAGACCAAGATTTGGTAGAATCTAATACTCTTTATAGATGGAAGGATCTTATTGTGCTTTACTAAATTTGTGAATTTCATGACCCTGGGGATAGGGTAAACTTTTCTATAGTTTATATAGGTAAATCACATGTTGGACAAGCGTTTGTTTAATTTCATTTGGAATTACATGTAATTCAAACTTGGTAAGCATTATCTGTATTTGATAGCAGCTTGATACTATGCACAAATCAACCCTGACTAACCCCTAGGGGCTGATGGGTGGGGCCAAAAAGGGTCGAATTGACTGAAATTTCAAAAATCTTCTTCTCAAGACCCAGATAAGGTAGAATCAAATACTCTTCATAGATGGAAGGGTATACGGTGCATGTTTGCTTCTGGGGAGGGGGTAAACTTTACTATAGTTTTTATAGGGAAATCACATTTTGAGTGTCATTTGTTTAATTGCCATCATTTTTTGTCAAATTGACTTAAATTTCAAAAAGTCTCCTTCTCAGTTCCTAGATAGGTTAGAAATACATACTCTTCATAGATAAAAGGGTCTTTAGGTGGTTTATCAAAAGTATGAATTACGTTATCCCATGGCTTCCTGTTCCTCCATGGGAGGGGGTGAAATTAATTACTAGTTTATATAGGAAAACAATACCTTTGGGTTCATTTTGTTGATTTTCAACTGCAATTATAACACTATTGACAGTTTGGCACTTATATTTAGACCCTAGCCTTCCCCAGGGGATGAGGAGCAGGGTCAACAGGGATAAAATAAATCATATAGGCTGAAATTTCTACAGTCTTCGTATCAGACTCGGATATGCTAAGAAAAAAAATCTATTCTTAGAGGAAAGTATCTTAAAAGGTGCTTTATCAATCTTGTGAAATTTATTATCCAATGGGCCGATTTTGAGCTCTACCTTCCCCCCAGGGAGGAGTTGATTGGAATTAAACATCCATGAGATGAGAGTTTGATGCTATTTTACCCTGGTGCTCCTACAGGGGCTAATTAGGGCGTGGATTATATACCTTGTAGGTGTACATTTTCTTACATTTAACAACATTTTTTCTTTGGGTTCAGACATTGGAATCAAATATTCTTCATTATTGTTTGTTTGTTTGTTTGTTTGTTTGTTTGATNAACTGATGCCGACTTTATAGTGCTACCTCACTGAAACATACTGCCGAAGACACCCAGCAGGACGCCCCACCCGGTCACATTATACTGACAACGGGCGAACCAGTCGTCCCACTCCTAATTTGCTGAGCGTTAAGCAGGAGTATAAACTACCATTTTTAAAGACTTTGGTATGTCTCGGCCAGGGGACAAAACCCAAAGCCTTCCTCACAGGGGCGAACGCTCAACAAATGGCCAAAAGTGAGGCATTGTCAAGGGAGACATTAGGAAGAAGAAAGTTATTTAGAAAGGAGAGCAGAGATAAGGTCCCAAATTTAGTCGCCTCTTACGATCATGCAATTGGGGGCAGCAGGTACAATTCTTACGCCCTACCTGCAGGGTGCTTCATTATTGAGGATAACACATTTGGCGTTGGGGAGAAATGTTTACTGTAGTTTACTGTTGATTGATCTGCGTTACATTGATGTTTTGGTCAAAATCATTCAAGTTTATAGTTTCTAGGTCACCAGAGACAAAGTCTCAAGTGACCTATTTTAATCGCCTTTTGTCCGTCGTCGTGCCGTCCGTAAACAATTTACATTTTCGACTACTTCTCAGAAACCGCTGATCCGATTTCAATAAAATTTTGCAGGAACCTCCTTGGTCAAATATCTTCAAAATTGTGAATTACATGGTTCCCACACCCAGGGGCTCTCAGGGGCAGGGACAAAAGGGGTCAAATTGGCTTAAATTTTAAGAATCTTCTCCTTCAGACCCAGATATGTTGGAAACCAATACCCTTCATAGCTGAAAGGGTCTCGAGGTAAATTGTGAATTTCATGACCCTTGAACTTCACGTTTGCCCCTGGGAAAGGTGTGAAATTTACTATAGTTTATGTAGGAAAATCCAATTTTTGGGTATATTTTGTTCATTTTCTTCTGGAAATCATTAGCACTATAAAGTCAGCATCAGTTCCACGCTATCACAAGGAGACAAACACGAACATATCGAAGCCTCCCAAAATACACACACATACACTACACACATGCATCGTGCACACAGGGGAGACCGTCCTTAAATGACCTTAGCCGTTAATAGGACTTTAATCAAAACCAAACCAAACCAAACCGCCCCCAATGGCTGAGGGGGGTGGGGGCTTAAATGGGTCAAATTAGCTTAAATTAAACAAGAGGCCCATGGGCCTTAACGGTCACCTGATATATTTATACAGAGAGTTAATTTTGTTCTTAACATGAACAGAAATATTATTCAAAGTGACAAAAAACAATAAAACCACCTTATTACATATCTAGCATACAGATTTAAGACTGAAAAGTATTTGAGACTAGCAACTCTGATTCTTAACAAGGAAAATGAAGAAATTTTAGCACACAAATTCCTTTGGGCCCCACCCTTCAGCCCTTCGGGGTAGGGCTGGCTCATACTTTTCAAAGTATCAAACTCGGGTTATAATTCGAATCAAATTATTAACATGTATTATTTAAAGTATAATTTGCCATTATAAATCATAAAAAATTTGGCACCCTCTCCCCAGGAAGTAAACGTGAGACCCTAGGGTCATAACCCTTAACACCCTTACATCTATGAAGAGTGTTTGATTCTACCATATCTGGGTCTTTGAGAAGAAGATTTTTGATGTTTCAGTCAATTAGACCCTTTTTAACCCCACCCATCAGCCCCTGGGGGTCAGTCAGGGCTCATATGTGCATACTATCAAACTGCTACCTAATACTGATAATGCTAACCTAAATTGAATTACTTCCAATGGAAATTAAACAAATGTTGGTCCAAAATGTGATTTCCCTACACAACTATAGTAAAGTGTACCCCCTCCCAAGGGGGAAACGTGAGATCCCAGGGTCATGAAATTCACAATTTTGGTAAAGCACCTTAAGACCCTTCCATCTATGAAGAGTATTTGATTCTATCATATCTGGGTCTTGAGTAGAAGATTTTTGAAATTTCAGTCAATTCGACCCTTTTTGGCCCCACCCATCAGCCCCTGGGGGTCAGTCAGGGCTTATATGTGCATACCATCAAACTGCTACCTAATACTGATAATGCTAACCGAAATTAAATTACTTCCGATGGAAAATAAACAAATGTTGGTCCAAAATGTCATTTCCCTATATAAACTATAGTAAAGTGTATCCCCTCCCTAGGGGAAATGAGAGACCCCAGGGTAATGAAACTTACCACATTGGTAAAGCACCTTAAGACCCTTCCATCTATGAAGAGTATTTGATTCTACCATATCTGGGTCTTGAGAAGAAGATTTTTGAAATTTTAGACAATTTGACCCTTTTTGGCCCCACCCCTCAGGCCTCTGGACCAAATCAGCCACTTTTGTTGACCTTTTGCCACGGAAAATTTCATTCAAATTGGTTCAGGGGTTTTGGAGAAGAAGTCGAAAATGTAAATTGTTTACGGACGCACGATGGACGACGGACGACGCGGGACAAAAGGCGATCGCAATAGGTCACCTGAGACTTTGCACCTGCATCTCTTAGTCTGGATACGATTTTTAGGTCACCCGAGACTTTGTCTCAGGTGTCCTAAATATCGTATCCAGACTAAGAGATGCTGGAAACAAATAATCAACATAGAAAGAAGGGTCTTAAAGCACTTAATCCCCTTGGGATGGGGTAAAGTTTACTAAAGTTATACAGAAAACAGATACTTTTGGGTATATTTGTTTCCTTTCCAATTGGAAATCATTGAAACTTGATAGACAATTTATATCTTCAAAATGACAGTTTGATTCTATGACAGTTTGGGCTTTGGCCATCTTGGAATTCTTCTCCAGACTCGGATATGGCTGTATTGACCTAAGTAATATCCCTGAACAAGCAATGTCTGACAATTGCACAGAAGTAAAATTATTACTTCAAGAAGAATAAACTAGAAAAGATTAATAATAATTGCGTAAACATCCATAGTGTTATATTATAAATAACTTTGCCAAATGCCTGATTGTTCTCTTAAACAACACTATGTATGTTTGTCGTTTATCATGTTAATTTTAACATTATAAACAAAACATATCACAAAAAGCTCAAAACAAATATTTTTCTCATATCAACTGTTGTTAAACTTAGATGATGTTGTCAACTCACACTTTTGTTGCTTTTTACCCATTTAGTTCTATGTAATTTATGTTCAGTATAAAAAGATGCAAAGCTTCCAAATGGCAAATTACAATACACAAAAACTCTTCACTGTTGAATCAATATATTAGATATTTGATAGGACAGATGTTTTCTTTTTAGCCAGTGACCTTACTCAAATAAACCTCCCAAAACTTCAAAAACTTGTTCTACTGTTATAGCAAAGAAAAAAGTGTAAAGATGAGGTGCCCCAGCTGGGATCGAACCCACGACCCTAGGTTCCGGAGGCCAACGCTCTACCACTGAGCTAAAGGGACATGTCCTGTCAGTTGACTGACAGAACCACTATTTGTACATAGTACATATACTACACAGATCTTTCACACTACTTTTGCATTACATGTAGTTCAAAGTACCTTTGTTACAAAATGATTTCTTTTTCATTTGGCAACATCGATGACATCAGTTTTTACATAACTCAGGTGACCGTTAAGGCCCATGGGCCTCTTGTTTTCTTTTGTCTAGCACAAATTGTTTCCATGATAACAAAATATAACAATATAAAACATTCATTTTAAAACCTGGATGTACCATACCAGTTTATCCAAGGAGTACAAGAAATACAAGTTGCGAGAAGGACTACATGTAAACCTATTTGAGGAGGTAAGATATTAAGAACCTGCGTGCATTCTTCATGTCTGGCAATGTCATGTAAATGGTTATTACCTGCGGGTTCATTTTACCAAAATTTGTTAAAATTCCTCAATTTTTATCAGTTTGTATTTTGGCCGCTGGGCCAGATGAGCTAAAACCGCTATTCGGTGTTAAGAAATGACATCTGAGCTTTCATCAGAAGTCGAGTTCCTTTGCCACTTTTAAAGTGTAAGACAAGCATAATTGTACATTCGATATCATTGTCTCATTGTCGAAGATACTGACGTGTTCTTTAAAGGTGGTGATCCTCTGGCGCTTGACGATGATCTGGAGCTTGATGGTTGTCCATAGTCATCACCCGAATCTACAGTGAAATATTCAAATGTGGTATACAGTTTGCTATATATTTGTCGCGATTGATGTATACGCTGAGTATACAAAAACAATTATTTTAAGCTTCAACACTTAAAAGCGATGTATCTTCGCTGCAATGTGTCAATCGCCTTTTATTTGGTTTGGTATTACTGGGTTTAGCATTCCATTTACTCCTACATGTACGAACATATTACGGACGTAACTTGATGTTCGTAATGTACGCCAATATGCTGGAAAAGGTGTGCTAGTGGTTTGGCCTGCCGTAGCTCAATGGATTACAGGCATATCGATCAGTACATTTCGATGACAAAATACTGCTGATGCTATTTTCTATCTTTAAAAAACACGAATGTGTCATAATAAGACTGAATATGTTAAAATATTTAAAGGATGTAAAAATACACCAATAGCAAACGAATTTGTTGTAATATATGTTAAATCCTATTGGTAAGATCAATTGATTGCAAATAATTAAATATCAATCGCACAAAAATTGTATCAAATGAACTTTTAGCAGCTAGTACATTATATAATTTGCCACGGATTTGACTACATTGTACAGGTATAACATTAAGGCATTATTACGAAAAACGTTACCATGTGTGATATGCGCAGTCGCCATTAAAATTACAATGGTCGAATAAGTTTTACTATTACTGAAAATGCTGAGCGCAAAGCAAGGAATAACAACTACCATTAATAAGTACGCCTTCTGTCTCGTCCTAAAAAAAAGAACTTATTGCCTTCCCCACTTGGGCGAATGTTCAACACCAAATACCAAACGTGGGGGCATTGCCAACCGAAACCAATAGAAAATAAAAGGCAGTTATAAGTAGAGGGAAAGAAAAAGATCTCAAATATGACTAAAGGTTATAAAAGCAATTCTCTGGTATAACAATTATATTTGTAGTATATATGGAGTTGTTACGCAAAACGCAATGTATCAAATGAGTAAATGTAATCAGGTGAATTTGTTCATCAAATAGCAGCTCTCATAACATTTTAGAGAATGAAATTTGGCAATACTTATTAAATGTACTCTGCTTTCATTTTTCTTCTTTATGCAAGTTGAATTGATTGAAATTGAATTTATGATACGAATTTACCATACTTACACACTTCCAAGTGTACGATTTTGCCAACCACTCTTGTTGAATTGGCTTGCGCACTGCATTGGTAGTGCGCTTCATCTTTTGCTTTGGTTGCCTCGTTTATAACAAGGGTAGGAGCATCGCGGCATCCAGAAAAGTATTTGCGATTGTCAATAGGAATTCTTGTGCTCGGTAGGCCTTCGTGTCCCATGTTCCATGTAATGATGTCGGCTTTAGGATCCACTGTACAAAGTATGTATGCTGTTGATCCTTCACTTGCACGGTATTCAGCCTTATCCATTGACATAACCATTATCTCTGTCGACGAGTAATGATGTTAAAAGATAATATCAATAGTTCAATTAGTTGAGGTATTGCTAGTTATATAGGCTATTTTGCATATTTCAATTGATATCAAAACTTATTGAGGATAACGTATTTATTATAAATAAGGACAATTTATCGAAATATTATGTATATTACGAAAAGCAATTTTTGGACAGGGAGTTTAGTTGTACACAACCAATATTTATCATATTGTCCGCTATTTCAGATTACTGTGACTTGCATGAAGCTAATCAAATATGTGTTTCTTTACTAAAGTGAAAACTATTTTGTGCAAACTATGTATATTGATCTTAACTGTCGTATCGGTGGAGCGAGATTTATCAGTTTTTGCTTCGACTAAAGATGACACTACAAATAAATACCAATCAACGATGTCCATCTTAACATTATGACTGAGAGTGAGACACGCGACTAATAGCAAGTGTCTCAGTGTATCTCAACATGTTTAGCCGTTAACGACAGAGTCAGTCCTATGGACATGTTCATGATTGTGTAACGTAACTCCCCGAGTTAAATTACGAGGGGACAATTTTTAAGTAACTAAAAAGCCTTAATTACCAGTTACTAATACCATGGTGTCATTTGAACTCAAGGATGAAAAGGAAATCCAGATCATGAAAAGACAAATTAATTTCTTTTTTTTTTGTCGTAAGAAATGTTGAGGTGGTTAACATTGGTTCATTGTACTACTTGCTCGGTTTAATTGGGCCTAAAACTACTGAATAATGTTCTTCGTGTTCGAATATGATTCTGTTTTGTATTGTTATAAAAGCCATCGACAATGTCAGCTAGGGGCAACCAACACTTTAAAAAAATGGATATACACCAAAACATCATCAAACTAAAAATAAGTTATTAAGTGTAAAAGATGTAAACTAGAACTGTCGCCTATGGGCTCAGTAAAACCCCCGCATTCCGGTTGCTTGTTGACCCTGAATGGGCTTATTAAAGGGCCATAACGATGAAGTATATATATATATATGGGTCAAAGAAGTAATATAGACCTAAACTTGTCCACACCGTTGGAATTACTTCTTTGCCCCATATTTATATATATATATTATATATATATATTACTTATTTAAAAATAATGCATGAATATATCTTGTGAGTCATCTAATGGAAAATAACGGTCGGATTTTGCTGATGCATATTCCTAATACGTTATCCTGTCTGGTCGGACAGTCTGTTCTGCAGTTGTTTGCGTCACTTCTGATAACACATGCGCACAACACGCCATTTCATTGTAAACAACATGACTTGCCGTGGGATGTGTCAGCGAGTAAAAAGCGTTACCGCGTCAGCTACGAAGCGAAAAGTGGCCAAACGGTCAAAAGATAGCGCAAGGATTAAGTTACGGAAGCATAATTTCAGGTGGGAAGTATTTAAAGTAGAAAATAACTGCCCGAGCAGTTAATTCCTACGGATAGCCAATATAAAGCTGAAATGGAATCGACAGAAATGCTGTTTATGTAATAAATAAATATCTAAAATTATAAAGCTCGCTAGTATCTTTGTCGAGGTTGGAACACAGATGAACTTGTTTTGTTATGTTAATGGGCACGTATCGGAGAGAGTTTACTTCGTGTTTCTATATGCAGTAGTTTATGCGAAACGAAGGGATAAGTGACTGGTAAGTTTGATTTTGCTATGGGGCTCTCCAAGGGATGACTGCTGTGATGTTGTATAGTACCTCTATCTGTTTGTGATCGGGGTCACATGAGATACGTGCGCTATTAGATTTAAATCATTTATAATATTCCCGCTTTCAGTAAAATGGTATGATTTAATTATGTTGTTGAAGTAAACGTTTTTTTTATTCACATGCAAGATTAAAATATATCAAAATTACGGTTCAAAATGAATAACTAAGAAAGGAGAACCTAGTTATAGCATAGAAATAGATTGCTATCGAAGTCTGTGCTTTTCGTAATGCATGTTTTAATCGTAATGGCGCGTGCTACCGATAACTACGACTTCTGTTTCGGACAAAGGAACTGATTAAAGAAAAGTTATCTCGACATAAAAAGGGTCAATTCACAAGTATGCTTTAATCTCTGTAGAGTATTAAAAACATACAATTAGTAAGTACATGTATCTTAACACGTTCCATATCTGACACATATTCTACATGTACACGTAGGTTTTTTTTGCCAGAAACATTTATTTTGTGTGATGGCTAATATGACTTACTAAGTGTTAATGTATGAAAGAACAGTGACAGTCGAACAGAGAGTATACATGAATATTTATTACATATTACATTATAAAGTTGTACAGCAAAATTGATCCTGCTTCAATTAAAAATGGCGACACAATGACAATTTAAGTGATCAATCTAGTGTCAAAAATGTGAAATTTTGGCTTTTTGTGAAGCGCAAGAAATACACATTAATGCACATTTTCAAAATGGTCGCTGAATTGGTCTTGTAAACAAAAATCTACAAACAACAGGCATTTACTTTTTTGACATATTTTTCAGATGCGTGTTTGCTATTAAACGTGATCATAATTTGTTAAATATTACAAAAACCCGTTACACTAGATCAAAACGAGACTTGAACGTGACTGAAACCTCAGGAGAGTACATCCTTACATAATTTGGCCTTAAAATTCTTATCAATTTCATTTAAAATAACATTAAAATCTTCGTATTAGCTGAAAATTGCAGGAATTTATTGAGATTATGAAATCGGAATTTTGTAATCTTTGAATTTGTCTTCAATCACCAAAAAATATTTTTTACAAATTAGTTTTGAAAACCTCACAAAGAGAACTTTTTTTTAAATTGGACATACATACTATTAACATTAGTACCGTTTTCCTGCTGGCTCTCTTCGTATCCAACTGCAGTCGACAAACCACTAAAACACATATTGATAGAACAAATATAAATTATTAAGATGTCGTAGTGGTTGTTACAATATTTCAAAAGGTAATTAAGATGTAACAGCAATATTGCTAAATGCATTATATGAATTGAAGGCAATGAAAGGTGAACTTTGAAAACACACAACAAGTTATATCAGTAACGAATTATATGCATCCAAATCTAAAGAATAATTTAATAAATAATAGGTACACTAGTTGACTAGCAATACTTTTTCTGTAATGGATACTTTGAATACACTATTATTCAGCTGTAATCGCCAGCATAGCTATATGTTTATACAGCCTCTATTCGTGAAGCGTTGCCGCATATGAAATACATTTTTCGGTTTCATCGACCCGTATTCCCCTTATTTCTTGCAATTTTTACTGTAGAAATATGTTCACATGCCCGTCTTTTAATATCATTTTACAGAAATATGTTTAGCTACAGACATCCACCCCAGGCGTTGCCCTTACATCCAGGAAATGTATACCTTTTCAAAGGACCATTGTTTGATTTCGCTCTTCCGGTTGAAGTCCCCTTCGATTTACCCTCGTCCGCTGCAAGACAAAAAGAAAGGGCTGAAATTTTAATCATTGCTTTTCGTTCAGGTTAGTTACCTGATCATTAATCAATTTACGAATTGTTACTACGTATTGGAGCTGACACCTACGTATGGGAGCTAACACTTGTGCCCCAGCCCGGTGCTCATTAGTGTTTTCATAAAACAGTTGCAATGCATACAATAAGATAACGTCACGATGTTGACGTCGTCCAAGGGTTACCTGCAGCGACCGATATTTTGGCTGTATTTTGTATTTTTGTATGCGTGAGTTCATTTTGCAATGTTGAATTTGATGTAATAATAAAAACAGTATCTAGCAAAGCCTAAAGCAAATGTGGTTTTTCATATGACTTCATCTTTCAATCACATCAGTACATTAACAATTGGTTCGATGGTAAATATGGTACAGGGATAGGCAGATATTCAATAGCATATATTACATGTGTCTAAAACTATTTGCAACGAAATAAACAAAATCACGGTCGATAGCTTCCATTTCTTTATTGTTCTATGATACTTGGCAAACCGAGTAGACATTGAAAAGTTCCAAAGTTATATTAGCACCGCTACCCGATTTCGACCTGACGCACCCGATAGATTAGTGCATACACTAAATGTGTCAACATCATTCGTTTCAGACAACATTTCGATGACGTGATTTAAGGTGGTATTTCTCCGAAATAATGCTTTTCCATTATACATTGAAATAATCGACCGCAAATCGACCATTGCTGAAAAGATTTGGTGACATTTATGTATTGTTTCCTGTTCAGACACAAATCAAATGCACGTCCTGTCACTTTAATATCACCACATTCAAATCGGGGGATAGCATTAACGCCGATATGTTAGCAAAAGAAACGTATGTTAATCAGAATGACCCCTTAATTTTTGTTCTTACCTTGCCAATAACATTTAAATGACAGCCAGATAATTATTTTTTACGTCCATCAGGTCTCGTGAAACACATTATTTGTGGAGTCAAATCTAATTCCATTGTTTGTTAGATCGTTTTCACGGCCTCTGAAAAATTGTTCACATACAAAATATTCGATGAAAATTTAACATTTCGACTGACAACCCAACCCAAGCAGCATTGGGGTACTATAACAATCACAACCCAAGCAGCATTGGGGTACTATAACAATCATAACAGAGTAGTATGGTAATTGTATTAGAATTAAAATCAATGATTCAAATGAGGTTATATCCTAATTTGTACTAATTCCTAAAGTTTTATTTCAGAGTAGGAAATCTTGCTACTTTTGTTCAATGTACTCTGCTTTCAATATTATTTTCTTAAGTTGAATACATTTAAACTAAATTTATAATACGAATGCTCTATACTGACATACTTCCAAGTGTACTATTTCACCGTCAACTGCTTTTGATTTGGCTTTCGCACTACATTGGTAGTGAGCTTCATCTTTTGATTTGCTTGATTCTTTTATCACAAAGGTAGGAGCTTTTGGAAAGCCAGAATAGTATTTACGATTGTCAATAGGAATTCTTGTGCTTAGTGGTGGGCGTTCGTTTCTCTTTTTCCATGTAATGCTGTCTGGTGAAGGATCCACCGTACAATCTATGTATGCTGTTGATCCTTTGATCGCATGGTATTTTTTCTTATCCATTGATATAACCATTCCCTCTGTAGACGCGTAATGGTGTTAAAAGATTATATCAATAATTCAATTAGTTGATGTATTGCTAATATTATAGGCTATTTTGCATATTTCAATTGATATCAAAACTTATTGAGGATAACGTTTATATCATAAATAAGGACAATTTATCGAAATATTATGTTCAAAATTGCTGCCACATGTATATTACAAAAATAAATGTTTGGAGAGGGAGTTTATTTGTACACAACCAAGAAAATCAAATATATGTTTCTTTACCAAAGTGAAAACAATTTTGCGCAAACTATTTACATTGATATTAACTGTCGTATCGGTGGACCGTGTTTTATCAGTTTTTGCTTCGACTAAAGATGACACAACTAAATACCAATCAACGATTTCCATCTGAACATTATTACTGACAGTGAGACACGCGGCTAATATGACCTGTATCTCAACATGTTTAGCCGTTGACGACAGAGTCAGTCCTATGTCCATGTCCATGATTGTGTAACGTTACTCCCTAAATTAAAATATATGGGGACAATGTTTTCAGTAACTTAAAAGTCTTAATTACCAGTTACTAATATCATGGTATCATACTAACTCTAGGATGAAAAGGAAATCCAAACCATGAAAATACAAATTAAAGCTTTTATTTCTTTTGTCGTCAAATGTGTTGAGGTGGTTAGCATTGATTTATTGTACTACTTGCTCGGTTTAAATGGGCCTAAAACTACTGAATAACTTTTCTTTGTGTTCGAATATGATTATGTTTTGTATTGTTATAATGGCCATCAACCATGTCAACTAGGGCCAACCAACACTTAAAAAAATGGATATTCACAAAAACATCATCAAACTAAAATTAAGTTAATGAGTGTAACAGATTTAAACTAGAACTGTCGCAAATGGGCTAAGTAACTTAATACGCCCCACATTCCGGCTGCTTGTTGACCATGAGGGAGCTTATAAAAGAGACATCACGATGAAGTATATATATATTTCTTTTCTTTTTAAAAAATATTGCATGTATATATCTAGTGAGTCATCTATTGGAAAATAACGGTCGGATTTTGCCGATACATATTCCTAAAAATATGTAATTACTAATAGAAGAGGAGATTCCTTATCCTGTCTGGTCGGACAGTTCGTTCTGCAGTTGTTCGCGACACTTCTAATAACGCATGCGCACAACACGCCATTTCATTTTAAACAACATGACTTGCCGTGGGACGTGTCAGCGAGTAAACAGCGTTACCGCCTCAGCTACGAAGGGAAAAGTGGCCAAACGGCCAAAAGATAGCGCAAGGATTAGGTTCCGGAGGAATAATTGCAGGTGGGAAGTATTCTAAGGAGAAAATAACTGCCCTAGCAGTTAGTACGGTTCATGTATTCTTACGGGTAGCAAATATAAAGCTGAAATGGAATCGACAGATATGCTGTTTATGTAATAATTGAATATCTAAATATCTAAATTAAATTAAATAGTATCTTTGTCTAAGTTGGAACACAGATTAACTTAGTTTGTAATGTTAATGGGCATGTATCGGAGAGAGTTTACTTCGTGTTTCTATATACAGTAGTTTATGCGATTTTGCTATGGGGCCCTCCAAGTGATAACTGTTGTGATGTTGTATAGTACCTCTCTCGGTACTCGGGGTCACATTAGATACGTGCGCTATTATATTTAATTAATTTAAAATATTTTAGTAAAATGGTATGATTTAATTATATTGTTGAAGTAAATGATTTTTTTATTCAAATGCAACATTTAAATATATAAAAATGACGGTTCAAGATGAATAACTGAGGAAGGAAACCTACTTATATCACAGAAATAGATTGCTATCTAAGTCTGTGCTTATACATAGTAATACATTTGTTGATCGTTATGTTTCAAAAGTTTATGTTTTCACATGATGTTGACTTAGAATGTATGATCATGCAACAACTTTGTTCTCTAAATCATTAATTTTCATTTACGCGTATGCTTTAATCTCTGTAGAGTATTAAAAACATATAATTAGCAAGTATCTTAACACGTTCCATGTCTGACACATATTCTACATGTACACGTAGTAGTTTTGCCAGAAACGTATATTTTGTGTGGTGGCTAAAATAACTTGCTAAGTGTTAACGTATGAAAAAACAGTGAAAGTCGAAAAGAGAGTATACATGAATATATATTTATGTATGGTCTTGAATAAAGTGGCCAAAGACATTGAGTTGTAATAAAAATAATCACAAACATTTCCCTTTGTTTTTTACACTTGTCAATGCATATATACACTGTAAATACTTTATGAAAACATTTAAAAAAGGATATTCGTCTCGTAAATATTCCTTTTTAAAGAAAGGTTTGTCCCATGGTTGGGGAAAGGTGTTTAGCCCCGTAACCATTTGTACCAGTCACATTCCGGTATTAGAAATGTCCTGGTTTCTATAAATAATGCCGAGATGCCAACACAATTTTCTTCATTTACATTTTGAATATTGGCATGTGTGCAATTAACTTCTGATGATGAATAATTACTGCCAAGAAATTCAATAAGTTTCAACACGGACTTAGAAATCCTATTTCTTGGTTTCATAGTGCGGTTAATAAGTTTCATGTGAGCTGCATGCCTTACAGCCCCTCTCTAGGGGCCCTTTTGGAATCTTTGTATCTCGGTCAGACCACTTGTGTTACTGCCTCGTTTCAAAACCGTCACATGACGTTATTGGCGCTATTTTTAACAGGGCTTTCCTGAACAAGTGGTCAAACTGGACATTTGGGACGGACTATGAATATGGGGATAGCAAGGTAACATAAGGTTATATATGGCTCTTCACGTGATGTCCCTTTAAACATGTGAAAAATATGAAGAAATCAAGTGTCATGAAAAAGTTTAACCTCAGTCGTCGTACCAGCAGACCGATGGACAAAACAAACATTGCTACTATGACCTTTGAACCCATGAACTCGAATTGTTGTTACAATGAAGGTTGCATCAATGCTACATATACTCCAAGGTATGTGCATACAAAATACCAACCATGTCTGCGATATTTTACCTTTTCAGCCACATTATGCATCTGTGACATTTGACGTCATGCCCTTGGAAGTTTGTGACAATATAGCCTGCATAATTGGCTAAAATACTCTAATGTTTATGTGTATACTAAATATCTACCGTTTCCGAGATAATTAGCCATTTCAGTATGGTAATTAATTCGTGAACTTTGACCTCGAAAGTTATCAGTAGAGTAGCTTGCATTAATGCCTACATCATTCCAAAGTATATACCGTTTCTGAGATAATTGGCCATTTCAGTAACGTAATGTACCATCTACAAAAGTCAAGGGCCATTACTCTTGAAAATATTGTAGGAACATAATGGCGTTCGTGAAGACACTGATTCATTTGAGGAATTACATGTATGCAAAGTTTCCTTAAAAAGTCCATAAAAAACCTAGGAGGAATAGGAGGTATACTATTTTGTCTAGACAGACAGACGGACAAACTGACAATGGTTCCAGTATACCAAAACTTTGTTACGGGGAGTATAAAAAGACATCCATAGCGAACGAATTCTTATTGGAAAGATCGATTGCTTGCAAATAGAGGGTACATTATAGAATCTGTTATGACTTTGTTTTAAATCAGCGCATTAAATCCTAATATGTTTGGCTGTAGATGGTTAGCCGCATTCGCGACAATAGGGTTGGTCTTCCTTGTGTAAAACATAATTATATGCAATGTAGGTTATAGCTTATAATTTCTTCCAACCATGTTGCGAACTCGTTGTGTCGGACATATACATTGTGTAAAATATTGATAATTTAAAACGACATACCTATATCTTCCTCTCGGCGTAAACTTTTGATTTTGTTGGTGCAGGTGTCAACAATTGAGCACAGGTCCCGATTTACTAATTTCAGCTTTGGTACGAATTTTTTATAGTCTCCAACAGAAATAATTTTTTCGATCCTGAGGCGGATAAATAGTTCCTGTATTGTTTTGATTTGATTGATATCATTTTGCGAAAGAGGATTACCATCAAATAGGCATTTTAACTTGAATAACTGTTCCTGAGTTATACCTTCACCCAAATCGAACACCATTTCATTATGAAAATCGATAGCATCCTCAGAAATATCTTCCGCCATATTGGTTGAACCTTAATAATCTGAAAGACACAAAATAAACACCAATCAGAACACTACAAAAACAAACATACATTTAAGTTTTAAACTTAAATGTACTTAAACTAACAGCATATATAACTAATTTGAAACTAGTAGTATCAGAATTTGAAAGTGTTAGCGAGAAAAAATAAAACAAATAAAATTTTACGTGAAATAGAGGTCCAATGGGCCTGTATTGCTCACCTGTTACTTATCTTGGATCCAATTTTGAAAGAAGGTCCAGGTCAAATTTATTTAAATATGCCAAAGTATTGTTGATTAAACATGTATCTTTGATGTTTCTTTGATAGAATATTTTTTTGTCTAATATTCTACATGGTACTTTATTATTAATAAATATTATTTTATTTTATTAAAGTTACTGTAATAAGCTGACCTTTAAAGATGGTCATTCAATCAGATCTTTGACTTCTCTGACACAGGGGGCTCTCATCTATTGGATCCCACCCTTTGATTGTTTTCTGAGGAGGGTAAGACAGAGAGAGTGAGGGAAGGAATATTAAATTTCTAAGAGAGAGAGAGAGAGAGAGAGGGGGGGGGAGGAAGGGATGGACTGGACTATTATTTTTGGAGCTCAAACTTATGAAAAAATGAAATAGAGGAACTTTATTGATTCTGTAATTTATTTCAAAGCCCAGGAGATAGCTATCAGAATAATTTTTTTGCAAAACAAGAAGTTTTTCCCATTTTTTTCCATTCCATTTCAAACTTCTCTTTATAAGTTTCTCCTTTGCTATTTGCTATAAATTTTTGTATATAATGGTAATCTTTTATTGCGTTAACCAATGCATTTATATTTAAGGAGCTATGAAGACAACGCATTTTATATATATGTTGTTTAATTATAATGAGTATATCATTATCAATTCTACCATTCACATTTTGTGCAAGAAATCCAAATAAATAAGATTCTTTATTGAACTCAAAAGGAGTAATGAGTGCATCTAAAAGAGTTTCAAAATTAAGAAGTTTCTGAGTCTCTTGACATTTCCATAACATATGGGTAATAGTTTCAATCTCGGAATTGCAAAGTGTACACATAGGAGATACAATTATTCGAGTTTTAAATAGGAAAGAATTTGTTGTCAGAATATGGTGATTTATTCTATACTGAAACCACTGAAATTTTGTATTAGTAGTTATAGCAAAGAGTAGCTTAAATCTGATGACAAGAAAAGTGACTAAAATCAAAGACTCTATTCCATTTCTTTTGTCCTGATGGAACAATGGTATTTTTTACTCGGATACTAAAAAATGTTTGGAACTTTTAGACTTTTTAAAGAATGGTTCTAAGTGTACAGGAATAAAGGAACATAACAATTTATATTTAGGAAAATCTGGATTAGAGTTGAAATGTTTAACTGCAGAAAGAACACTCTGATATTTGAGAAAATGAGTCGGTTTTTGATAAATTTGAGTTAATTCTTGAACTGTATAAAAGGAACCAGAATTATAGTCTTTTATCAGGTCATTTATTTTCACGTAGCTTTTAATAATCTGATCCACAATTTGCTCGCCATTTAGATGTACATTAAAAAAAAATCTAATCCAACCTAATTTGAGTGAGTCTATAAAAGTTTTGATGTTGATCATGTTTAACCCACCTCTGGGTTTGGCAGTGAGATAAATAAATGATTAAATTGTGAAACCAAAATTGATTTTAATATATTTATTTTACCAATTGGTGTTAATATTCTCCTTTTCCATGATCTGATAAGTGATTTAAAATATGTATCAAAGTTCAGTTTAGGTACCTCATGTAAATTAACGTGAAATTCAATGCCAAGAAGTGTGAAGTTTTCCCTACCCCATTGTAAGTCAAGTTCTGGAAGGAATTTATCTGAGCTAAATTTCTTATTGCAAATCCAAACCACTTGAGTTTTTGAAATATTTATTTTTAATCCTGATATACTTTCATAGAAATTAAGTTCAGTAATAGCTTCCTGCAGTGATCTTTCTGTACCATCAAGTGCAAGCGCAGTGTCATCTGCATATTGTGATAGAAGTATAGGACAGTTATCAACATTAATACCCTTAATTTTCGTATTGTTTCTTAGTTTCATAGCTAAAATTTCAGCACACAGAATAAATATATATGGAGCAATCGGGTCCCCTTGACGACAGCCCCTTTTAATTTGAAAAAAATGAAGACAGATTCCCTCCCTGATTAATTACAGCACTAGCATTATTATGTAATGTTTTAACCCAGTTTATGAAGAACGGTATCTTGGTATAATGCTTCTATGCGGTAATTCCTTTAAGGCTGCGGTAGTTACAATTGTTAATATGTTAATATTAATGAAATGATGATTTTTCATATCGCCTTAACGACGTGCAATTGCGTTATATACATAACAAAAGAACTCTTACCTTATAATAAGATCATGCAGACAAAGCAGAAATCTTTTTCAAATATATAACCAATGCCTTTTTTCAAAGGCAACAGGGCAGTCTTGAAGTGCAGAGGTCAAGTCATATCGTGTAGGATGATCGTACAGGTTTTTCGTAATCAAAGTAACTCCATAGACTCAACCCATTGGGACGACAAACGCAGATTCTTTCTTGACATGACATCACACTTACACAACACCAAGTGGATGGCTCATATGCTTTGTTCAAATTTTCTCCTCACAAACCATTTAATCTAAGGACATAGTAAATTGAAACTTAAATCGTTAAATCGTCATCCTTTTATCAATGAAATATTAATAATAAAGAGTATAACTGTTTAACAAAGCTGTAGCTAAATCTCAACAGATTCAAACTCGCTTCGATCGTAACATGTACCATATGTGAAGCATCAAGTTGTTCAGAATGACAAATTATGAGCTTAATTTCCGACATCAATCGACAGATTGACAGCTACACATAAAAGTTAAAAAGCACTAATTGCAAATATGCCGCCAGTCTAGCCCCACCAATGGAGATTTGGTTCCTAGGGCATGACTTTGAATATGTAAATAATCCTGTATTGATCATTATCGATATAGCCTTAAATACTTGCAACTTCGTAATATTATTATCATGTTGTGTAAATGGAACGCATTCTAACCTTACTAATTTGCACATACAGACTTAACAGAAATCGTGTCCATGACTATTACCAATGCCTTATTTAAAAGACAACAGGTAATTCTTGCGATGCAAATCCAAATCATATCTTGCTATTATAAAACATGTTTTACGAATCGATCGATCATCGAATCTGTAGTGGCATTTCGTCAGCCAAGTAAACTCCATAGAACGATCAGATTAAGAGTTGTTCAACACATTGGAAAGGCAACGGCATAATTATGTCGTGTAATGCATCTGCAACAAAAACATAATTTCTTTAGTCATTTGCTAAAATTACGCAAGTTTAGGTGGATGTATAATTTGCTTTGTCTGGATTTTCTTACAAATCATATAATTTAAGGATTTGTTCAATTAAAACTCTACATTCAATCGTCTTCCTTTCATACATGAAAAAAATAATAAAGGTTATAACGATTTACCAGAGCTAAAACTAAATCTCAGCAGATAATGACAAAAGTAAGCAATACGACATCGCTGTGGGTTTCTGCATTAGTCGCCTTTTACGATACATGCCGTGGGTAACAGCAGGTACTTAGTTTCTTGGTCACAACTTGGAAGAAGTTGCAATCCCAACCTTTAACCATACTCATGCGCAAATGCTGAGTATAAAAGACAAATACACGTATGCTACCAGGATGGCAACGGGGTTTGCTCTACCCTTGACTACTTAGTCCCTGGTTCATAACTTTGAAACTGTCGAGATCCCCACCGTTTGACCTTATCAACAATTGCTGCGTATATAGAAACAAACGCAACCATGATCCTCGACCAGGGGTTTTGTAACACTCCTGTGTACTTAGTTTCTGGTTGTTAATATTGAAACCGTTGAGATTCCCACTCTAAATCCATTTCTTCAAATGGCATAGTACAACCATGAAATTATAATTGGCCCAGGAGTATGTTTCAGCCCTAGGGATTTAGTTCCTGTGTTATTACATAGACACTGTACTCTATTTGCAAATGTTTGTATCCTATTACCCTTTCTGTTTCAACACGTAGGTTGTTATTCCCTAAGAAGAGCATACACCATTTTCTTACAGTGCACCAAGTTGTGTAGGGTCACGCTTATAACTAATTCTTTAAGATTATTCTTGATCATGATTTGAACTATTATACTGCTTCATGAAATTTGTAGATAACCATGACAGTAAATAATGTAATACCAATTTCAGCCACTCATAATTCAATCCCTTTCGTTAAATGTAAATGTGCATTGTTCCCTGTCCTAATACACTGTGTTTTTCCCTATCTACAGTTACCTTCCTTTAGCTTCCGCTTGGATATTACTGTAGGTCAGTTATACCAGGAAATGTGCGTTCACCAGATATCTCAATCGGGTAAGTTGATAGTATAACCTGAAATCTAGGGTTGGAATCCTGGCCAAACTCTGCTGGGTTATTTTTTACACTCAAAATAGTCTTGTTGATTAGATTTTGTTTAATTCGTCTAATATTGTTTGTTTTTCCATCCTTTTGAAATATATGTTCAAAAAAATCTGCAAAGTAGTTTTTCTTTGAAGAAATTGGTTGGTGGTATATATGTGTGCTGAGACGGAGTACAGAGCACACTGTACCCTAGTTACAGGTTTTGCAGTGGTACTGGGATCATTAAACATATCCTTTAAAACTCAAAATCGTCAAAGGTTGTAAGTTCTTAAACTTGACGTAACTTTGCACAAAGCAGAACGTAAATGATATACGTAGTTTTTTATGAGCTGTAAACAATTGTATAGATGTCGGAGGAAGGGTAGACAACATGACAAGATAGTCTCTATAAGAACAATATAAGTTTCCATTGCAGGGCCAGACAACTGGTCAATGGGCTTATCCTGATAACCTGACTATTGGTTTCTCTATGCTTTGTACATATGGTTATATGGGATGGGGATCTCAACTGTTTCCATTTGATGAACCGGAGACCAAGTCCCCAGGAATGATAACAGACCCCGAGGCAATCCAAGTAGCATGGATGTGTTCGTCACACCATGCCCAGCAAATCAGTATGTGGTTTCAGGGTTGGGATCTCAACTGTTCCCAGTCTCCAGTGCAAATGGAAGTAGCATGTATATAGTTTTAAGGATCCATGAGAACAAATCAGGTTAAACTCCTTTAATCTGTTCTCAAGGAGTAGGACTTAAACATATTTGACTTCATTTCATGTACTTTGCTCAGTCTTAAGGTGATCCACACCCTTAATCAACGTGGGGTTTCCTTAACCCATGGATGCAATATACTATAAATTTGATTCAAATGCCCTAACCAATACTCAAGGTTTGGTTTGGCTAAATATAGTAAAACGTCCTATCAACAGCTAAGGTCATTTAAGGACGTGCCTCCATGAGTGTTGTGTATGCATACATGTGTGTATGTGTGCTGGAGGCAGGGTATGTTTGTGTATTTGCCTCCTTTTGATAGCGCGGATATGATGGCAACTTTATAGGGCTAAGTCATTGACATACCACACCAAAGGTACCCAGCATAGCATTTCGCCCTGTCACATTATACTGACAACGGGTGAACCAGTTGTTGCCTTTATCCTTTATGCTGAACGTCAAGCAAGGAATAGGAACTACTTTTGCTAAGGATTCTGGGATGTCCCGGCATGGGGACAAAGCCCACTCTTACCTAGTTACAGGTTTTCAGTGACACAGGGATCCTTAAACATATCCTTTATAAAGCTAAATCGTCAAAAGGTTGTACAATAAAAAACTTAATTATGTACAAAGCGAAATGTTATTTGGTTTGGTTTGGTTTAGTATTGTTTAACGTTCTATTAACAGCTATGGTCATTAAAGGACAACCTTCCGTGTGCAAGATGGATGCGTGTAGTGTATGCGTGTGTATTTTGTGAGTCTGCGATATGTTCGTGTTTGTCTCGTTGTGATAGCGCCGAACTGATGCCGACTTCATAGTGCTACCTCACTGAAAAATGCTGCCGAAGACACTCATCAGGACACTCCACCGGTCACATTATACTGACAACGGGCGAACCAGTCGTCCCACTTCTAAATTGCTGAGCGTTAAGCAGGAGTAGAAACTTCCATTTTCACAGACTCTGGTATGTCTCGGCCAGGGGACAGAACCCAAAGCCTTCCTTACAGGGGCGAACGTTCAACTGAAGGCCAAAAGTGAGGCATTGTCAAGGGAGACATTAAAAGAAGAAAGTTGTCTAGAAATAGGAGAAAAATAAGATCCCAAATTAAGTCGCCTCTTACGATCATGCAATGGGGGCAGCTGGTATAATTATCATGCCCTACCTACAGGGACAGCGAAATGTAAATGGTATGGATAGTTTTTATGAGCTGTAAAATTATATAAACATATCAGACGATCTACAGGTGTATCGGGAACATATATTTAAAGATAATCACTCGTAAATACAACCAGTGGTACGCTGAGATATAGAATTATAGAAACTTGGCGAAAGTACATTCGAAAAGGTGGAGTGCTTCACTCCCTTTACAGCGTCATAATCAGGAAAGCACAATTAAAGATGTGTCAGCTTAAATGTTAGCATATTGAAACTGCCGTGGCGTTAAAAGATGTCTGTACCTCGCAAATGTATATTTACATTTTGTTAATTGTAAGAAGCCCATACATTGTTAAAACGTTGTAAATGGCAAAACGTTACTGACATTTTAATACTTAAATTTATTGACACACAGTGACACGATTAATTTGTGTTTCAACACTAATTAGAGGTAAGATTTTGTATCGTTGAGTAAGGGTAAAGAAAGAGGTTCAGTACCCTTCCAGCTTTTTCTTAACGCCACTCCTCCTTAGCCAAACTACCTTCATTGTGATACAAATATAAATAAGTGGTATCCTGTGTTACGGTTCTTCTTTTCTATATACAGATATGTGCTGACTCTGATACCGCTCATGGCATAAACAACACAATGATGATACATATTTGCGTCGCTGAAGATCAAGATTGCAAAATATATTGCACCGGTTGCCTGGCGTTTACTGTCCATTTAACATGTATTAACAAAATACATTCTCATGCATGTCAGTACTTGTACATTATGCAAAAACTCATTTTGTTAAATGTACCAGACACACAATGTCTTGTACATGTAGAATGTTTTATAAATATTTCTTGAACGTTACAAATAACTGTTAGCAATAACATCATGTGTATGTCTGCTTGTACAAAAAATGTGTATGTCGTTACGACAAATGTATCATTATTCTGGGTGTGACAAGAATGGGCTCAATGTGAAGGTAAAAGTAAATTTTTCAGGTTCGTTTGAATGAGTCTACATATTTACAGGTTAATACACGGTATCATATCTTACAGTGTCACTTGAATACAAATTGTAAAGAGATAACATTATAACAAGTGTACAGAAGTCAAAAGTAGGAATATCTTGCCTTGATCGGAACAGAAACGCGTCAACATACATGTTAAATGCTTCCCGTTTCATACGTATGAAATAAAATGATATTGACCCATATATGGTACCCTCTCACGACTCATTGTGTTATATATTCGTGTTTATGTTAAGAAAAAATCATAAAACGACATTTATCGTTATTCAAAACTGTCGGGGATTTCTTCTAGCCTACACCACCCTCCACGCACAACAATCCTAACTATTTCTTCTTTCTCATCAGATGTATTAAAAGGTAATATCAACAAAATATATTGGTATGGCCCAACTTGTCAATACTTTTAATCAGAGGAGACAAATATTACACACAAATATTCAATCGTAGTTAAGTGTGTCTACAGTTAAGTACCTACCTTTTGGACGGGAATCATCTTACCGAACCCATTCATAATAATTATCATCTATACAAAACAACACTGTACCTGCTGTGTGTAAAAACGACTTAAAATGAATACTTCCTATATCAATCTACATGCGTATTAGATTAAATAATCACGGGACAAATGTATAAATACCTGGTTGTCAGTCGACTATATCACGGTAGGTTTGCTATTTAAACACCTGTGTTATGTATACACATAAACCGTACAAAGTACAAACAGAAGGAAGATAAAAATCGATAGATATAGAGATATATATTATACAGTACAGCAAAACAGGTTTCAGCAATTAATATTACACACGATAACAACATGTGTTTAATGTTGACCCTTGTCTTTTAAATTCATGTTTGTTTAATGTCATTTTGGTTAACATGTCCAGTTTACTTTTTAATGGCCCTAATGACCTTTTTATTTTGGTTGATGGAATAACGAATAACGAATAACTAACTTCATAATTGCATGTAAGTTATAGTAGCATAAACAAATAGAAAAGGTAATGTTTATAGGATTATAAGAGGACCAGAGATGTTTATAGCAAAGAACAGCACCAGAGGGGCCTGTATCGCTCACCTTGATATTTAATGCAACCATGACAAGATTGAATTGAGTTTCCAGGTGCACGGCCAGACAACTGGTTGATGGGTTTATCCTGATAACCTGACTATTGGTTTCTCTATGCTTTGTACATATGATTATGTGGGATGGGGATCTCGATTTGTCCCATTTTATGACCCGGAGACCAAGTCCCCAGGAATAATAACAGACCCCGAGGCAATCCAAGTAGCATGGATGTGTTCGTCACACCATGCCAAGCAAATGGGTATGCGGTTTCAGGGTTGGAATCTCAACTGTTCCCAAGAAAACAGTCATGGACTGAGTCGCAAGGGATGAAACCAGTCTTCAGTGCAAATGGTTGTAGCATGTATGTATCAGGTTCAAATCCATTAATTTGTTCTCAAGGAGTAGGACTTTAAAATATTTGACTTCATTTTATGTACTTTGCTCAGTCCTAAGGAGATCCACACCCTTGGTCAACGTTGGGTTCCCTTAACCCAAGAATGCAGCAGATTATAAATTAGATTCAAATGCCCTAACCAATACTCAAGGTTTGGTTTGGCCTAATAGAGTAAAACGTCCTATCAACAGCTACGAAAATTTAAGGACGTGCCTCCATGAGTGTTGTGTATGCATACATGTGTGTATGTGTGCTGGAGGCAGGGTATGTTTGTGTATTTGCCTCCTTTTGATAGCGCGGATATAATGCTGACTTTATAGGGCTACGTCACTGACATACCACACCGAAAGACCATGCAAAGCATTTCGCCCGTTTACATTATACTGACAACGTTTGAACCAGTTTTTGCCATAACCCCTAATGCTAAACGTTATGCAGGGAATAACAACTACCATTTTTAAAAACTTTGGTATGCCCCGGCCTGGGAACAGAACCCATTGCCTTCCTCACCTGGGCGAACGTTCAACATTCAAGCCCAAAAGGAGGTATAAAGCATTCAGAAATAGAGAGAATTATAAAGATCCCAACTATTTCAATTGGTAAAGCAGATTCATTTTGGTGGCTTACGAGTCCCCAAATAGAAGACACAAAAGGAAATCCCCCATTCTGCAAAGGTTCCCTCATTAGTGGCCTCTTAAGATGCATGCAATGGGTAACAGCAGGTGTATTCTTTTCACGATCCCTGACCTGCAGGGGTGGCTAAGCAGGAGATAACAACAACTATAATTAAGGACTGGTATGTCTTGGCCTGGAGACAGAACTCATTGACTTCTTTGGCGAACGTATAACATAAAAAGTGAAAAGTGAGGTGTTGCCAAGGAAGGCTCTAGAAAATAAAAGGTAGTAAGAAGTAGAAAGAAATATAAAGATCCAAAATGTTGCCTACTGCATGTTTCAGACTAGGCGACTTATATGGGAACCCACTGCAGAATTGGGGATTTGCTTTTTTGCCCTCAATTTGGGGACAGAAAAGCGACCATAATATATCTGCTGCATCCATTGTTTAATGTCCTATCAACCGCTAAGGTCATTTAAGGACGTGCCTCCATGTGTGAGGATCTACGCTATGGTCAGGAGGCAATAAAACCAAAAGACATAAACACATGTTTGCATACATTACATACATGGCGACACGACTAAATGACAATAACACGTTTAACAAAGTAAAACCAAACCTATCAGAGTAATTTTTAAATGAAATAGCAAACAAAATATCCTGATATTGCCTGACCTGTTTATACTTCGAACCGAAGGGGTAAAAACGTCACCCACAGATAATAAATCGTATTTGAGTATGTGAACAGGTAGGTACTTACTTTTTTAGGAGCATACCTAGGGCAAGTAATCTCAATGATGATGATCTACCTGAAGATTCTACGCGCGACGTAATGGCAAAGTATATGTTATATAATCACGTGACCAATTTAAAATGACTGGTAGTTAGTAGGGTATGTCAAGGTATTTTGGTCATATTACATGTGTTAGGAACATTGGCCTTATAAAATACAATACAGAAAAAAATTAGCTCGATAAAGAAAAGATATGTTATAATGTGCAGTACAACAGTACAGATCTCACATGATAATATAACATACGAATTGTTTGTGTTCAAATGAGTTTAATTGAATAAGAGTCTCCGGGTGGTGCAGTGGATAGCGAACTTGTCTTTCACCAACGTGGCCGGGGTTCGATTTCCCGATCGGACGTGAAAAGGTTGGGGTCACCTGCCCTGCCCGACCGCATGGGTCTTCTCCGGGTACTCCGGTTTCCTCCCTTATAAAACCCCCCATGCGCTAACATCCGTGCCAACAAGAGCGAATAATATACATTATGTAAGTTGAAATAACTTGTTTCATAATTGTTGCAAAATAAAAATAAATTATATTTATAATAAAATTGTCTTTAAAGGTTTTTAACGTAGTCATAAAAGAAATTTCCTTTTTGAAGACGGTTGCGTGTGTCATCAATCAGATTCCTGGAAAGCGTTTGCTAAACAAGAAAACACTTACTCGTAAAATATAAAATATGTGTTGCATTAACAATATACAAACATAATATCGCCCATAACATTATTTATAGAATAGCATAATAAATATGTAAGATCTAGCGCTTGGCCTTTCTTTCTGTTAGGGCTTCTTTAGGTATATATATTAGAGATCTGGAATTGTTACGTTGAATACAATATGTATTTCACGAGTAAGGCGAAATACTGATATCGAGTGTCGGGTATTACTGATAATTTCCACGAGTACCAGGTATTATGTCTATAAACAAATCCAAAGGTTTTAGTTAAAAAAGCATAAATTCTTTTTTATGTTTTCACCTGATATAAATATATAATGTATATTATGATGAGGGGTTGGAAGTATTTCGAATATTATATATATATACTACTTCATACCACCTACACAATGAATGATAAATTGGTTGTCGCCGTTTGGCAGCGTGGGAATACTTGAGAAAACGTTGGGAACGACTTAGGAATAACTTTAGATGTATTTTTTCATTGGGTATGACAGGTGACAGGTAAAAGTACGAATGGAGAAACCGTTGTCTAGAATAAAACTGTTTTGAAAATATCTTTCTACACCATACCTAGGTTCAAGGAATTCCTCTGCACAAAATATGTATTTGTGCCCGTTTGTCACTGAGGGTGTCGATGATCATTTGGTATTGATTTGACTATTTATTAATGGAGAAATGCATGAAGTACATATAGTATTATATAGATTATAAACAGTTCATCCCACAGAATTTTCAGGGTTTGTTGCAAAAACATTGTTTTCATGATAATCCCTAAAACACAGTGTGATAATATACAATTCTAAGAGATGAAAGTTTACCAAGCTGACACTATTGTAATAATAATTCAATATATCGCAAAACCTTCGTATTACTGATATATTTAACAAATCCATAACCTTAACATTACCATTCCTCTCATGAAAAACAAGTATATTTTTAGTATGACGAGTCCTTCATCTCCGAGGGATGGTATGCAATCCGTTCACACAATGAATCTTTCAGGTTGATCAGACAAAAAGTTAAAAAAAAAATGTGTTCTTAATCAATAATACAAAATGCAAAAACGTTTTCAAATCCGAAGACAAATATATTGGGGGAGTTGCTTCCCCTTAACTTCAATCAGATACTACCAAACGATACATCAGGTGACACGCATACTGTCTATGTTCGATCCCTGACAGAAATGGATTTGTTTCCAATTAATCCTGATCATAAATGGATCAAAATAGGAAACCTTATTCATATATCAGTCAAAACATATATATGAAAGTTTTGATAGAACATTTTCTTCGGGTATATTACGCAAAGAAAAAATATCAATAGTGTGAATACAAGGTGGTCACAAATTGATGTTCGCTATTTTACTAAAACTCATAATAGACAACACAGAAAAAATACATTTCATTGAAATGATACTGATATTTAAAAAATAACTTTTTTTTTCGGCTGAGTTCTCTCTCTCCCCACCCCGTTTCCTATCCTTGAAATAAATGTCCCTGTCAATCCATATATCATTTCCTCCGTTTAAGCCCTGAACAAATTCTGATACAGTGCACTGTTATACATGTAGTGTTTGAGAGTTTGTTCATAAGAATTGTTTGACAGATGAATTGTGGATTTAGACAGAAACATGGTTTTAGTCAGCGAAAGAGTGGTAGACAAGCTTAAGTGCAAAAATAAATTAAGAACATACAGTCGATACGAAACCTCATTTCATACTTAAGATATATGCTTAAAATGTTTCATGCAGGCGTTCATGAACGCGCCTCATACTATAGGCGTATTAATACAAGCCGTTAATTCCAGTATCTACCATTGGAAAATACCCTGCAATCTAAAACGTAGAAATTAGAAATCGGACAAAAGTGATTCATGGTCACTTTTAAGTATGGAACAATGATACAAAATTCTGTTTTCCATCCATTGATCATAAACGCCAATATCATTTGATATGTACACAGATGCATACATTTGAGTCTATCAGACATATGTAGCATTAGATCTTATGCCCATGATATATCTTAACAAGATATCCCAGAGGGATCTTGGCGCCCACCATTATACCATCTTCATTAGTTCTATATCAGTTCGATCTTTACTCTGATTTATTTTATTGAGTAATGTAAACAGTAAATGTACCTTGAGATAACCATTTGTATATTTCATCAAATCTTAAAAGGAAACATGCACAATTAAGGACCAAGGAAAACCTACCGAACAAATCCTGAGAAATAGTTTAAACAAGCATTCAATGACGAATATCCAAGAAAGCCCCTTGTCAGCCATTTTGTTTATTTAAACCATCCCAAAACTTAACATGCTTAATAAGAGATTAAGAGAAACCAATATATGAAGTTTGAGAAAGATACTCCAAGTACTTCCTGCGAAATAGCGATAACAAACATTCACGGTAGAAATCCAAGATGGCCTCCTATCGACTATTGTGTTTATCCGATCAGCATCAAAATTAAATTTGATCAATTACAGACAAAGGAAAACTTACACATTAAATTTAAGAAAGATCACTCAATATGCACAACTACGGACCAAGGGAAGTTTACAGATCAAATTTGAGAAAGATCCCTCAAGTACTTCCCGAGAAAAAGCGATAACAAATATTCGCTGTAAAAATTAAAGATAGCAGCTTGTCTGCCATTTTTGTTTATTAAATCAGTCTCCAAAGTAAATATGCACAGCTAGGGACAAGAAAAATACACATATGGAATATAAGAGAAAGATCCCTCTGGTACTTTCCTGAGAAATAGCGATAACAAGAATGGTTAAAGGACCATGGACAACAGGAGATTTGAATAGCCCACCATCCAATGATGGTGGGCTAAACAATAATCATATAACAAATGCGAAAATGAAATTAATCAAAATACTTCAAATGATCTAATCACTCGCACAACTGAATACATATCAAGTGAAATTAACTACCACGTCAGCGTTTGATATAGTGCTGAAGGTCAATGTAATGAGGAAGATAAAGTATGTCTTTTCCAACAGTATCGGGGTGAGTGCTTAGCACGTGCCTCAAATCCGCCAGTACGCGCTGTTTATCATCCGGGGACTTTTGTGATATCACAGACATAGTCGAGTAAAGCTCGATGAGGCCATCAACAGAGTACTGGAACATATTACAATGGTATCTCAAATCAGTATTTAAAACATAATACATGTATGCAAAAAGTATCAACAAGGCATAAATTAATATAAAATAAACCAGTGGTGGTTTTGGGATAGAATAGACAAGTAAAGAACAATACGTGTACGTTGTATGTGTAGCGGGGGAATCCCCTATTTTTTCTGTGCATGACGTCATCAGTTTACGCGTTCGGGTATCTACTACACGTACGCCGAACTTGGAAAGCAGGCGCTTCACATAAGTACCAACGTGTAGACATTTTGATGAAATCAATGCTGTTTTGTCTGAGAAAAACACTGATCAAACTAATTTTGAATTTGCCGATTAATGTTAATAAGTATAGGCATTTGAAATGAATGAAATATATCAGAAAAAAAATCTTCTAGAAATGAGAAGTCGCTGAGGCTCCCTCGGTCTCTGAAAAAAAGCACGTATTTAAAACAAAGTTTTATTGAGATTACCAACTAATACACTGTTAACCGTTATTGATATCTTTTGTATTTTAAAATTGATTAATGTATCCAATTTTTTCAAATTTCTCTATATATGTCATTGTGAAATGTACAATATTTCTCCAGGAAAGGGGGACATTGATAATGTTAATCTAGAAGTGTTGGCGGTTCAATTCCAAAGAACAAACTGGTCTCGCTCCAATACATACATGTATGGCAAGTGTGACAATTAGCCAAGAGTGTTACTTTAAAGTAGTACTTTCCTACAGGTAACAAATATAGTTTGGGGTTTTTCATATAATCAATAAACGCAAACATCGCCAAAATTTTCCAGAAACTCTACTCGACACAAATGCGAACGACGGACATGGTAAGTTGTAAGTTCTCCTCTGTATGGCGTTATGGTAAAGGGCGTGAGGGGGTATACGGGGGTCACCATAGGTAGAATTTGCTGGCTTCCGCATTCGTCCATCCAGATTACTCTCCCTGAGAAGTTCAGCATCATGTCGACATCTTTCTTCCGGGGGGGGGGGGGGGAGTACTATTGAAACCAGCTTTTTGATTGGATTAAACTAACCAATGACCTTCGTCCTCTACACGTACACGTACAAGTATTGTTGCTAAATCTCTCTTAAATATGTATCCAAGTGCATGATGGTAAGAGGCGACCAATGTGGCCCCTAGAGAATCAGGGATGGTTTCCTCCTAGTAATCTATTTCGGGGACATTAAAGAAATAAAGATTAAATTACCTTAATGCTGAGCGTTTCACAGGCATTAACAACTGCCATTTTTTTAGGATTTTGGTATGTCCTGGAATAAGAACAGGACCATTGCCTTATTAACCTAGGCAAACGTTAAGCATTGCAGCTAAAAGTGAGGCATGCCAAGCAAGCTAACCAGAGAGAAATCCTGACAGTTGCAATGAGTTAAAAATATATTTTAGTCCTCTTTGTGTCCTCTAGTAGAAGGCACAAACGCAAATCCACAATCCTGCAGGAATAGCTCACATTAATCGCGTCTTACGATCATGCAGTCGGTAACAGCAGGTTTATTCTTTGAATGTGTTTTCCTAGAACTCTTCTACACATGTTGCGAAGAAGTTAAAGCCCAAACATACACAAATCAAATCATATGATCAATAGTGAAACGTTTCACTTCAGAATTGATCATTGCTCGGTGTAGTCAGGACGAAAGTATTTTCTCTTACATTTGCTTTTGTTTCGACAATCAGTAATAAAAGTCTTGGAGGGATCGTGACGCGCACCCTCGTACCATCTTCATTACTTCTATGTCAGTACGACCTTTTCTCTTTTTCTTATCTGTTTGATCGAGTCATGTTAACAGTAAATGTACCTTGAGGTAATTTTCTATCTAAATTGCATACCGCTGTGTATAAAAGACAACCTTCAAAGTGAGTTTGTCGTTTCAAATATATTTACTTGTCAAGTATTTAATGTGGAAGCAATAGAACCAATCATTCCAATATCAGAAAGATCTGTAAAGTACTTCCTGGGAAAAAGTGATGATATTCTTGAAATGTCAAAGACGAAGATGACCGCCTACAACAACTTTTTTTAATCAGTCTCAAATTAATACATGAACCAAGGGGAACCTTTCAATAAAATTTGAGAAATATCTGTCCATCGCTTTTAGCGATAAAAAACAATCAATATCCAAGATGGCTGCCTGGTGGCCACGTTGTTTTTAAGATGAGTCTTAATTTGAAACATGCACAGCTGGGAACTAAGGGAAACCTTCATATGAAAGGAATAGCGATAACAAACCTGAACTGACGAACTCGAAGATGTCCGCCATTTTGTTTATCTGATCAGTCTTAAAAGTGAACATGCACAATGAGAAATCAAGGGGAAACTTCATACTTCCTGAGAAATAGCGATAACAAACATTCAGTCAAAATCAAAGATGGCCACCTGTCGACAATTTTGTTCATCCAATCATACTCAAAAGTTAACATACACAACAAGGGACCAAGAAAAACTTATATAGCAAATTTGCAAAAAATATCCTTCCTGAACAATATCAATAACAAGAATTGTTTAAGAATGCAATTTAAGAAGCCTGATGATGGTTAACTTAAAACCGGTATGTTTCTACATTAACAGTATTGCTCTGAATAATACAACATCAATCGAAAGTAAAACGTTCCATGCACTTATATTTTTACCTGTATTGAGGGGTAGTCGAGTATTTTGCTTTCTTGAAGACCAATGGCGTTACAATTGTTCAGAACATCCTTCCACTTGAAGCTGTCGTAACTGATTTCGTCTGGTATGAACTCCTTCTGAAGGTACGTATCACGTATTATTCGCACCCAGTCCGTCTGTCTGTCTTGGATATTCCATACCAGTACTAGTCAAAATAAGTCCATTTAACAAACATAATGAAAGCATGTAATTCATTAGTATGACAGTCAGATATTTTTGTCCGAAAACAAATCACCGATCATCAACCTATGGACGCAATGTTATCTTGTACAGTCTCTTACAATAAAGGCATTGACGTCATTGCAATTAAGGTATCCGGGGAGAAAGAACATATGTACCCGACAGTCGAGCGTTTGGAATAGTAATGTTAGAAATTCAATCAATGGACGAAATATGAAGAAAACAAAATATCGCTTGTGATTTACTGAACTTATCTGACTATCAATTTCGAATGTAATTTTTCTAAAAAATGTTACGGGTTTTTTTATCCGATACAAAAGGCAGAGTCTAAAACCCTATTTTCAAAAATACCTGAGCTTCAATGTTATTGTGGCATCATTGTATTAAACCTAGCAAGCAAAGGATTAATTTATCACACGGAATTAATGATTCGATTTACGGAAAATACGTTTGGTTTGGTTTGGTTTAGTATTGTTTAACGTCATAGCAAGATGCATACGTGTAGTGTATGCGTGTGTTTTGGGAGGCTGCGATATGTTCGTGTTTGTCTCCTTGTGATCGCGCGGAACTGATGCCGACTTTATAGTGCTACCCCACTGAAATATACTGCCGAAGCCACCCAGCAGGACACCCCACCCGGTCACATTATACTGACACTGGCGAACCAGTCGTCCCACTCCTGAATTGCTGAGCGTTAACCAGGAGTAGAAAATACATAGACATACTCTTGTTTGATTTAATGAAAATAAGCTGTTTTGACCTTTTTTTGAAGGAAGTATATTATTTATTTAACTCAGAAACAAGGGCCACCATTGGAACATATTCTTATCGATTGTAATACTGAAACTATTTATAAATATCGGCTCTGTCTCTAGGCAACACCCATTAGGTTCCGTCACTGCTCTTATTGAAACACATCTTCCATTCATTCAAAATTGATTTAACTTTTCATAAGGATACTACACACCAAATTTGGTTTTAATTGATCTGTTTGTACGGAATCAGAAGGGATTTGAAGATTAAACTATCCCTTCACTTCCCCTTTTGGGCTCTGCCCACAGGGGGACCAAACTCTTCGTTTATACAAAATTGAGTCTCATTTATCCAAAGATACTCTACACAAAATTTGTTTAAAATCAATGAAGGAAAAGGATTTTTAACATTAAGCACAATATTCCCTGCTGACATTTGGAGTATTGGCAATAACTGGAAAGACTTTTTTGAATAAATTCGAGTTGAAAATGTTCTTAACTGTCTGTTAAAATTTTCAATTCAAATTACCCATTCTGCGAGAAAAAAATGGGTCCAACAGCAGATTAAATAGAGTTAGTATAGTCAGACATTTTAACAAAACACAATTTTACCTATATTTCCTTTTGGTTTTAGAACCCGCAACATTTCAGATAATGCTTTTTCATTTGCAAACCAATGGAAAGACTGGGCAGCCACAATCCCCTTCAACAGAAAATGCAAAGTTATTATTTTTCAAACTTTGTTTTTTTATGATCTCAATGAATTTTTTCTATTCGGGCCATTTGAGCCAGTTCTCAAATTTAACCTTTTCAATTTCATGATCAAATGAGACAAGTTACCTCTTGTTGTTTCTTAGTAAAGTTAAAAGTAATGAAATTTAAACATTTTAAAGATGTCCGTACCTCTACAGAATTATCCGGGAGAGGAATGGATTCGGCTGAATGTTGTTTCGCATTGACAGTTGGACAATTCCTTTGGAGAGTGTTGAAGAAATCTGGCATCGGCTCTGAAGCTATAAGTCTTTTCTCCTTACAAAGAAAATAATTTCAAAGGAAATGAAATGATTTATTGGATATCAAATTAAGATGACCAAGACCGATGCATTATTAAAACAAAGTATATAAATGAAATAAAAACGAAAGTTTGTAGCGTTACCGATATATTAATTTTCATCTAAGTGGAAATTGAAACTATAATTATCTTTTGGATAATAACAATGGATAAATAACATAGCGTGTGGATTACTTTTACTGTTAACCTTATATGCCATTATGGTGATTTTGTTCAATATGTTAAAGGTATAATGTATCGTCTATGAAAAGTTTATTTGATACAGTTTCTGTGTAATCAATATATCATTATTTACACTCAATTGATATAAATAGGAAAATCTGATATATTTTACAAGCACTTTCTTCACTGTTGATGTACTTTTCATATTTGCACACTTTCAATTTTCTTTTATTTCTTGTTTGAAGTTTTCATTTCTTGTATATTTTTGATATATTGTTTGCCCTAATGACTCACATTGTCGATGGTTCATAAAAAAATACAAAAACCAAAACAAATCAATCATATGGTGGTCTTATAGATATCAGTAAAAAATAATCCAACTTTCCATTGCGAATTGTATTTTTTATTAATGTAAAAGGCAAACTCTCTATTTTATAATATGCTATGGAATGCAGATGCATATCGTAGTAAGCGATACATGTGCTTTATTCATATGCAAGATGTAAGTGTTATTTTACGTCCTTATGATACCGGCGACATATTGCCTTATTGATGCTCGCAAAACAATTGTGATATTTGTTTGTATATTTCATCAAATATTCATTTCAATAAAGAAGTAAACAACATCTGAAAAACGTGTTGTAATGTGTTCATTTAGTATAGGTATCCATTTTTGATTTGTCACGCCAATGCAAACCTTGGGTAACAATGTTGACAACCGTTTAGTGAGCATTCCTGTACCAGCTCCTAGTTCCAATATATCACAAGCTCGGTCCGAATAACTTTCTTCTTCTAAGAGATATTTGGAAAAAAAATGCATTTTTAGTAAATGGACACAAGTGATTGAAACAAGGGTTTCACAAATATCCTATATTGCTATCTGCCTCTTTTAAAACCGTATCCAGTTGATGTCAATTTATCGTTACTACAATAACAATAACAATCTGTACAATGTTAATCTATCCATGAAAACAAAAATAATTTAAACCAATACTTATATTAAGAGAACGTAAGCTGATAGAAATGAAACAACTATTTCTAGTCATTTGTCATAACAACTGCGAGTTCCGTTTGTTAAACATAATAATTGTAAATCAGGTATAATAATGTTGACAATCACATCCTTGAATATTCGTGGATGAAGCTTCAGCAATCTGTAATACTGATGCGTTCAAATTTTTGTTTTCTTTACAATATTGTGATAACAAAGAATGCATGTTATGGAACATGGTTAATTGTTATATGTGTCAGCAAACACAACACAGGTCTTACATCAAGCATAAATACATAATACCGATTCATAGATGAAGCAAGAGTCATGATCATGCATATTCTAAGATATTTCCTTGGCATGGTTTCATTTTATAAGTTTAATAAGAGCGACAAAATGCATATGCATGCATGACTATGACACACACATAATTCATTAAGAGGGTAAAGATTTATTAAAAAAAATCACTAGAAATACGAAATCAGGAAACATCTATGAAAAAGTTCAATATCAGGAAACAGAACGACAAACAAAGTAAAGACTTAACAACGCCATATGGTATTTATATGAAGTTAACGATTGCATTTAGAAGTAGATACAAGCACAGCTAGACGTTGACAGTAAAATAATATGTACTAGATATGCTTGAAGACATAACATTCTAACCTTTCGTGGTTTCGAAATTTGTAGATAGCATACGAGCGATGCAGGTGACACACTCCTCGGCGTATTCCGGTCTATGCTGATCATACTTGGCTCCCTATAGGAATCAAATGAAACAAAATTTCAGAAAATAGTTTTGATGTCATAATAATTTAAACGTTAATAGAATGTCAAATCACATACAATAAAGGATATGTAGGTCATTTCTTTTTCATATTCCCGATCTTAATCAGATTTAACTTGCTTGTTACAGGGCAACGACAGTTCTTTAAGGCAGCGCAAACGGCTTACCTCTGCCTCAATGTTTACATTACACGATATAATTATCTATATCTAATCGTATTGCCAACTCACTATGGTAGCTAATGTTAGAATAAAACGATATTGTACTGCTGCATGAATATTAATAACGATTTGTTTTAACGCACGTTTTTAATCTGAAAACGGAACTTAATGGTTAAGGTTTTAAGTCGGTAATGCTTTAAACCAAATCAGTTTGCAAAATACTTACATCTGTGAATCCATCCTTCACCAGAGAATGTAGGTTGACGTTAACAGACATGTTTCGTAGTATGAATGATATTGGCCGAGTCCGATCCTCAACTATGGTGAATATGGTCCAGCTAGAGTACAATTCAACTCACTATAGTTATATGTACTGTATATCGCAGGTGTAAAGAAACAATAAGTAAAGGTGCGCATGTCTGAACGACTAGAGTACGACCTTCGAATTTCCTTTAGTGGGACCATAGCAACTAGTTGAAGTCTGTGCGTGCGTTAATATTTGAAAGGAATGCATTGATTGGCTGTTGTTTATTAACCTTTGTAGGCCCATAGGATGTAAGAGCCCTACAGTAGTAAGTCGTTGACGATTGAACTCAGTTATTTTTAGGTTCACGTGTCCTGTATCCTTTTAACCAGCCTGTTTCGTAGTAAGCCTGCTATTTAACGTTCACGTGTCCTACATTCTAACGCTGGCACATCTGTCACAAGAACTAGATATCAAACTCTATCTTTTACGGGTCACGTTTTATACCAGGTAACACTGATATGTTCTATAGTTATATTCTAATTCGCTTCCCTCAAACGAACATAAATTATTTATCATATAAAACTCCAACTCTTTACCGGGAGTTCGTCCGCCTAGCAACGAGGACGTACATATTTATTCAGGTAAAATTACATGGAAATCGGAAAATGGATCCGTAATCCCAGTGCTGTGCGGGAATTGCTGGCCACTTCGTCTTGTCCTTCATGCTCCAAAATAGCTGTACACAAATCAGGTTGTTTCATTCCCCATGTGAAAGGATTGCTGGAAATATAATGTAACAGCCAACCAAAAACTGAACAAGTACGAACAAGAATGGGCGGGTGGGCGAGAAGTCCGGACTGATCAACAGCTAGGCGAACACAGACACCTGTACGTGTCGCTACTGTCCCAAGCATACCTGTCCCACGTGCACTAGTAGCTGCACGTGCGAGACAAGACACGGACATCCCGTCCACTCGTTTACATAACAATGATAAATATATTTATATTCTAATTCGCTTCCCTCAAACGAACATAAATTATTTATCATATAAAACTCCAACTCTTTACCGGGAGTTCGTCCGCCTAGCAACGAGGACGTACAGAAAACAAAGAACGGGCAAAATCAGATTAATAAATTTAATTAATTTAACAAATCGTTTCGAGACAACAATGATGCAACATCATTACAAAATAACATTACAACCCTAGATTTTTTGATACTGATAGCTTAGACTCAAGCTTGTCCTTAACGTAACCATCTTTAGCGGTTTCTGATCTCCAGCGACCATGAGCTTAAAATAATCGATCGGGTACTCCCGCGTTAGCAGCCTGCCATTTCCTGTACCGTCTGAGATAAAGAGAACTAGTAGAAGCTGCTCTTGATTTAAGCACAAAATCGTGAAGATCAGAAGCCAAGTGGCGCAGACTAACATCTTGTATAGAAAGACGTTCTTTCCAAATACCAACAGAGAACATATCTGTACCTGTAAACAGTACAAACAAAAACTCGATAGAGAAAATGCATTTAAAATATCATTTGAATGTTCAAACAGAAAGAGAAAAATGACTATATTAACAGGTACAACAATAGACATATATATATCTAGATGAAATGTTTTCAATAATACTGATGCCGGAATACGTACAATGTCGCTATATAAACATCTGTACACCATAGGCCAAGTGACCTTTACAATGACATTCGGTACATGATGTAGCTTACGTATAGACCACGTGGTCTCTATTATACATGTAAATGATACCAAAAACATCTGTTTTGCCAAGTGGCAATATACAATTAGGTCAAGTGGCCTTATATAATGTTGCGAAAACTTACATGATGTCAAAACATCTCTTTTAGCCAAGTGGCGATATACAATTAGGCCAAGTGGCCTTATATACAAATGTAATGCTACGAAAACCTCAAGTCGGTCTCAGTCAAGTAATAACAATGAATTGCACTAAAACACACGTGACATTGAAATGTACGCATGACTTAACATATTTACAACTCAGTCTCACGCATGTGTGAGTAAGTGGGCGTGTATTACATCAGCCAATCGAAGTCCGTAAGCTGAATGCGCACTCGCATAACATGTAAATAAAACCACGTGGCGCTCATTGTAAACATTCGAAACGCACAACTAACACTTGTCCTCGAAATTCTGGTGACCCGAATAAGGATTTGTGCTGCCCTTGCACAAAAATACGGTCTGCCTCAGTGAAAACTAAGATATCACTAACACAAGTTGCTGTCGCTAAGTTATTTCCAAAAAGTAAGGGCCAGAACGGGGCCGAGATCCACTTAGGCAAAATCAGAGTACCAGAAGCGCGAGACTCAATCATATACTTAATCACCCGAGGGGCTAGATATACTGGTGGAACAAGCCAATTATTGTCACGAGACCAGTCCTGAGAAAATGCGTCAACTGCTTCTGAACTAGCATACCAAAAACGGGAATTAAACCTGGTGAGTTTAGTATTGGAGGGGTTAGCGAATCGATCAACTGTATGAGGACCCCACATGTTATTCAGAAATTCATAGAAATCTGACGAAGTTCCCCAATCGTCATAATCGACAATCTTACTGATATAATCTGCTTTCTCGTTATCAGACCTAGGAATCCACTCAATATTAAGGGAAATATTCAATGAAACACTAAGTTGAAATATTTGCAAAGCTAACTCTTGTAATTCATCCACGGAACTACCAGTCTGAATAATATAGACACAGTTTTGGTTATCAGTATACCAAGTGATAGAATGTCCCTTCAAAATACCAGAGAATGCCGACATAGCTAGACGAATGGCATTGGCTTCTCTCCAGGTAGAGCTTTTAGACGCCTCAACTGAGGTCCAAGCTTGGTGAAAGACAGCATTGTCAACTTCCACTACATAAGCTCCACAAGAATGACTACTGGCGTCCGAATAAACAACGCGCTTAGTTACAGGCGACGGACTTATAAAATGTTTCAAATTGAGTTTCCTCATATTTTTAAGCCAGAAGTCGACTTCAATTAAACATCCAGCGTCTCTGTCAAGAATAAAAGGAGAATCCCAGCCTGATCTAGATTCCACCATCTTATAGAGGTTACGTGACATTAACCGAGTGACATTACCCAGAACTTGGGACATGGAAATGATTTTACCGGTAGCACTAGCAACCTGGCGTGCGGTAACGAAACTACCCGGAATAGCTAATTTAGTCAAGACCTTAGAAAGACTCTCTATTCTCCTATCGGGAATAAACGTGGCGTTCTCAACTAGGTCACAAACAATACCTAACCACTCCAGACATTTCGTGGGGTACCAAACAGACTTCTCATTGTTAGCTACAAGCCCTGCTGAAACCAAACGTTCTCTGACAAAATCCGAATGCTTTAGACAGGTGTCAAAGTCCTGCTGAATAGCCCAGCCATCATCTAGATACACCACTATACAAATCCCATTCCTCCTCCAAAACTTGACAAGGGGCCTAATAACCTTCGTGAAAATATAAGGGGCTGATGAAAGTCCAAAAGGTAGCACCGTAAAACAGAAGTATCTAACTCTACCGTTCAAACACCAAGAAAATCCTAAGAATTTGTGGTGAGAAGGATGAATGTCAATATGATGATACCCTGATTTTAGGTCAAACTTAAACATGTAACCATTTGATACGATGTAGGAAGTAGCCGTTTTCCAATCTTCAAATTTAACTTTTTCCTTCCACACATGTAAATTAACTTCTCGTAAATCTAAAATTAGACGTTTTTTGCCAGTAGAACCAACCGAAACTGATAATGGATTCACTACAAAGGGAATGGTATTCATTTCAACAACGCTTCCTACTTCTAAAAGCTCTAGAATAGCTTTAGATACGAATTCTGAATGTTTAAATGCAGATTTATTATTAAAATTAAATTTGTTAGGCGGAGTAGATATAAATGGAATCAAATAACCCTCCGACAGAACATTCAAAATATAATCGTTGGCTTCTATAGTATTTCTCCAAAAATCAACACACCTTTTCAATCGGCCTTTGACCCCAGTATCGTTAAAATGTTTTTCAGATATTTCATAATTTTCCTCAAAGACACCAATTTCAAAAGTATCATCAGAGTACTTAACTTCATTTTCCGGCTGAATCCGACAGTTTTGGGCAGTTCGTTCTCCAGTGACCGACTCCTCCGCAGGCGTGGCACAAATCATTGGGGCCGGGAGTCCCACGGCCCCTCCCGCCGAATTGAGGCCAGAATCCTCCTCGTTGAAAACGACCTGAGGCCGGGCGCTGCTGCTGCCACTGGTGATAAAATCCACGAAAAGAATCATGAGTGTTGCCAGCACCAGGCATGTACTGGGGCCCGTGCTGTCTCCCGGGGGGTCCCCCTGCAGCCGCTGGGGTCGATTTTTTCGTGGAACGTTTCTTCCGCTGAGCCCTGAATTCAGCCTGACGAATTTTCTTTTCATCCTCTGAGTCACTGGCGAGCTCATCACTTTGGTACTCATTCACGGTATCCCAGCCACACACTGACTTGTCTGCAATACGTATCAGCTTATTACGTTTCTCAAGCAGAGTACGGATGTTACGTAAACTGTCCCTAGTTGAGGAGGAATCACCCTTCACCACAGCTTTCTCAGCCAATTCTACTTCTTCAAGGACTTCGGAATTGAAATCAAACTGTTTTTTATTTCCATTGAATTTAAATTTCACTTCTCTTTCTTTTTTCAAACGTTTGAAGGAGTTAGCGGACAAGTCATGTTCCTCCCTTATATCGTCCCGTAGACCTTTCAATTTTGCGTCAAGGTAGGTAGTAAATAAGTCCAAAGCCTGGAAGGCGTCGTTATTAGAACTAACTGGTTTTGGGGCCGGAACACTATCCGTAGGACCAATACTATCCCCCTCGGTATTTAACTCGGTCATATCAGCGATAACAAGTACGTCCGGACTGATCGACAGCTAGGCGAACACAGACACCTGTACGTGTCGCTACTGTCCCAAGCATACCTGTCCCACGTGCACTAGTAGCTGCACGTGCGAGACAAGACACGGACATCCCGTCCACTCGTTTACATAACAATGATAAATATATATAAGCTTTAGTAAAGCCCTAGCTAGTGAGTTACGCTGATGGAAGGTCGAGTGGATGTTGTGTACTGAAATGTGAAAGCAAATATATCAAGGGAGTACATTTATTATCATATCTTGTGTATTAATATGTCATACTTGTATACTCAACGAGTAAATAAACTGTTTCATTGATGAACGAACCAGAAAGTGAGTGATTTAGCATCTCAGTTGTATAGAGTGATTCATGCATGCATGTGTAAGTGCGTGCTCTTACACTTCGAAATACACATACATGTGTAAGGTATTAACATAATTAGTATAAGAATTGGTTTGGTTTGATTTTTTAACGTCCATTTACAGCTAAGGTCATTTAAGGACGTTCCTCAATGTGTGATGTGTATGCGTACTTGTATGCATGAGACAGGGTATGTTGGTGTGCTTGCCTCCTTGTGCTAACGCGGATCGTATGCCGACTTGATAGTGCTATCTCGCTGAAATAACATTCCGAAGGTACCTAGCACTGCATTCCGCCCGGTCACATTATATTGACAACGGGTGAACCAGTTGTTGCCATTCCCCTAAAAGCTGAACGTTAAGCAAGGAATAACAACTACCGACTTTAAGGACTTTGGGCTTTTAGTTGAACGTTCGCCCCTGTGAGGAAGGCTTTGGGTTATGTCCCCTGGCCGAGACATAACCAGAGTCTGTAAAAATGGTAGTGTCTACTTAACGCTTAACGCTCCGCAATTAAGTAGTGGTTCGTCCGTTGTCGGTATAATGTGGCCGAGTGGGGTGTTCTGCGTGGTGTCTTCGGTAGTATGGTTCAGAGAGTTAGCACTATAAAGTCGGCATCAGTTCCGCGCTATCACATGGAGACAAACACGAACATATCGCAGCCTCCCAAAACACTCACGCATACACTACACGCATGTATCTGTACACAGGGGACGCCGTCCTTAAATGGCCATAGCTGTTGATAGGACGTTAAACCATACTAAACCAAACCAAACCAAGTCTGGGGACAGATCCCATTGCCTTCGTCACCTGGGCGAACGCTCAACATTCAAGCCAAAAGTGAGTTGTTGCCTACAAGGCGTTAGGAAATGAAAGGTAGTAAGAAGTAGAAAGATAAAGATCCCTAATATTGCATTGGGCGCAGCAGATTTATTATGGTCGCTTTTGTTTCTCCAAATGGAGGACACCAAAGCAAATCCCCAATTCTGCAGATGTTTGCGCATTAGTCGCCTCCTAAGATCCATGCAGTGGGTCACTTAGCATACTGCAAAGGCCACAGCCAAAAAGAGTAGGTTATAAGATACAGAGAAAGGATAAAGATCCGTAAAACTGCTGTGGAGGCAACGTATGAGTTTTGATTTGTTTCCCCTAGGAACATTTTGTTCGATGTTTAACGTCCTCGCAATAGTCCGAGTCATAAGGACTGGTATCTAGACACACCGCCTGAAACAGAAAGTAGATAAAAAAGACAAAAGACGGGAAACGGAAAAGAAACCAAGTTTTGCAATGGGGGAGGATATCAATTTTTGAACCCCTCTGTTGAAGACACGAAAGGAAAACCCCGGAATCCCCCCCCCCCCCCCCCCCCCCCCATTCCGCAGAGGCCCCTCATCAGTCGCCTTTTATTTTGTTCAGCGTCCAATCAACATCCAAGATTATTTAAGGACGTGCCTCTAGTTGTTTGATGGTGTATCGGGTTCAATGTCCTCGCATAACATGGAAGTGAAATTAAAAGCATATAGCTCTCAAGTTTGGTTTTTCATTTCTTCTTCGCAGGAGAAAAAAGGTAACTCCATATTATACAATGGCCCACAGTAATATACAGTTATAGAATGGGTATGAAAAACTATTTGCCGAGGCGGCGAAGCCGTCGAGGAGAATAGTTTTTCACCAAGGGTGACCATAGATGTGCTATTTCCCGAAATACCCATTCTATAACTATTTTATTATAACGAAACAAATTATTAAAGGCAATTTAACAAATATTTCATTTATTCATTTCCTTTTACAATTTCAAGAAGAAAAAAATACAATTGGAAGTACTGTATGCATCGTCCTTAATGTTATCTTCATTTTTAGCATTCAAGAAGTGTTTTTATAGATTGTATATCATAATCACCATTATTTTCCTACCATATCTAGTCCCATCCACTTTTTTAAGTTCTGCATAAAACTTGCGTGGACACACGTTCATCTCCTCAATCTGAACTTGCTTGACCCTAATTGTCGACGCTTTCGGCACTCCGTTCTGTTAAATGAATAAAGTGAATTCACTGCAGTCTTTATAACAGCTTTTGTATTTAAGGTTCGTTTAGCGTCCAAAATCTGCTGTAACTCCTCTTAACAACAACAAAACGGCCTTCATCGGTGGCCATTTTCAATGTTGTCATTTGGTTATGAAAATGTGACGTCACGAGCGTCACGGAGAAGGCCCCGCCTACCAATGTTTTCATTGGTTGAAATTTTTTAAGCTCTGCCCCTCTGCAGAATAGGGGATTTGCTTGAGTGTCCTGTATATGGGGACACAAAACAACAAAATTAAATCCGCTACAATATTCAAGTTAATCCTTATAATTAATCTACTATACACAATCCTTGTGGAATCTACTTTTTTTCTCTTAGAAATTATTACGCTGCTGTATCAGTCAATCAAAAGTGACGTTACAAATGGCGACGTCATTTTTTTACGTTACGGGATTATAACATACATGTTTAAGCCAAGAACAATGCTTGTCACAAGAAAGAATAAATTATATAGAGATATATTAAACACCTTATTTTCTACCATACTGTTATTTTTTAAAACAACACAACCTCCCCTCCCCATGGCAGATCTCCTTTCAACCTTAAATGTACTCTATTCCGGATATGTTTTTCAATGTTTGGCCTTTAGTCAGCATCACCAATGTTGTCATGTAGTTTGTTTCTAATTTTGAAATAGGATTAATCCTATGTTTAACATGTGTTACTTGAAAGCTTATGAATTTCGATGAAGTAACAACACGCTGCAGTTTTTAAGTTGGAATCAGTACAAAGTAAAAGTGTAACCCTGCTTGACAACATCCTGCATCTGCGCCTACCTTCTCTCAATCACATGTATGCTAAGTGTTGAAGGGGTTGGGTTGGTTTGGTTTGGTTTTATTTTGTTTAATGTCCTATTAACAACTAAGGTCATTTAAGGACGGCCTCCCCTGTGTGCAAGATGCATGCGTTTAGTGTATGTGTGTGTATTTTGGGAGGCTGCCATATATTCGTGTTTGTCTCCTTGTGATAGCGCGGAACTGATGCCGACTTTATAGTGCTACCTCACTGAAACATACTGCCGAAGAGGCATTGGCAAGGGAGACATTAGGAAGAAGAAAGTTATTTAGAAAGGAGAGAAGAGATAAGGTCCCAAATTTAGTCGCTTTTTACGATCATGCAATTGGGGGTAGCAGGTACAATTCTTACGCCCTACCTGCAGGAAATTGGGCCAGTGCATTCATGCATTAGGCTGTACAGTATGAATACAAACAATAAACAATACAATTTATAATTTATTCTGAATATTTCAAGTATGGATCATTCTAGATTGTCATAATAACCAATATCAATAACAAGAGGCCCAAGGAGCCTGAACTGGTCGCCTGAGAAAATAGGTATTGAACAATTCATTTGCATGTTTTTCAGAGTTCCTTTGGCTCCATGACATTTAAACTTTGCCACAATAATCTTCTTATAATCCCAAGCAACTTCCAAAATATGTTTGTATGATTTTTTTCCCTAAGTGCTTGTGACCTTTGACATCTTGACCTGAAATCCTTGACACAGTGATCTCTGCTCCATATCATAAAATAGGAAATGGTTTCAATAAGTAAGGCACATGTATAATAATTTTGAATATATAAATTTATCCATCCATTCATTAATTGTTGTATCACTTTATCGCTGACCTCCAAAGCCTCTTCACACTGCTGACAAAACCACTGATCAGGAAGATTTACCAAGTCCAATACATTTACACAGGTAGCATGATACCACATGTTACACCCATCACATGCCACACATTTTACAATACAGTCTTTCCCATACAATCCGCATGGATTCTTCAACTTTGTCTTTTTCCCTTTCCCTCTTGATGTTGAACGAGATCTTGTATTGATTTTGGCCCTCTTCTCACTCGTAGACTTCATTGCATCTGTTTGGGATGATGTACTTGGTAGCTCTCCACTAGTGCTTAGTGATGTACTAGTTTCCTCATAGTTTTTTATCACAGTTTCTACCTGATCCATGACATCACACTTCAATTTTAGTGCTATATACACCATACAATTTCCCTATTGTCATCAGTTGTACCAGTGTATATTCTTCCAGCAGATCTTTATTTCGCAGCACCATTGCCTTAGGTGTGTATTTGGAGTACTTCTTGTCTGTGCTTCTGTCCTCCTGAATTGCCTCCTGAGTTAATACATTGATCTTTTCTTTCTTTCGCATGACTTCCTTTCTATGAGCTTCTTTTTTTTCCACATTCCAAAACTGTACAATATCCTTACTAAACTGTTTAGACATAACTCTTGTAAAACAAAACTTTCATACACACAAGAAATATCTGCAGAAAAATTGACAACTCTTTGCAGGCAGTCAAGAGCTGCATCACAGTCTGGTTTCTGTGTCAGTTGCCAGATAAGTTGTTTGGGTAAAAATTGCTAACCACTCCTCAAAAAGTGATATGTCATCTTTGAGAGTTGAAGACACATATTCATGGATGTAACGGCCACATTTATGTACATGTTTCTCTGTTTGTAACATGAGACACTTTCTAAAAAATTTCACACAAAATGTGTACGCTTGATAGGAAATATGAGTAAGTCCTTCTCTGACATTCTGGTTCCTCATTACATCCTTTAAGCATGTCTTCTGTTTCTGAAATAATTTCATTTTGGGGTTTTAAAGCTGCCTGTCGTATTTTCAGTTTCCTAGGTTCTGTTTCTTAAATGTCCAAGGCCTGTTTCGTTAGCTTGAAAATATTTACTTACAGTTTTGTTTGAGACCGTTTATGGAGTTTGTCGAAGCAGAACCCGACAACATACCTTATCGTTGCACGTGCCCCATCAGGAAGAGCTATGTCTTGATAATATACTCTTTTGCTGAAGTCAGAAAAGTTAGAAGATTTGGGTTTAATTGGATCATCACTTTTCTCTTTAAGAAGCTGTTCCCTTATTTTAATGAATAAGTTAAAAGCTATCTGATACCTAGCTTCTCCAGTGGTCTCAAAAAGCCTCTGAACTTTCAACTTGTCCTTTTTAGATACAAGATATTTGTGACACTGCTTGTAAAATTCTGTAACACTTTGATTCGTGGTGTCCACATGAATAGTATGTGAATAAAAATTAAGTAAAACATTGTAGAAGTGACAGCACAATCTGACAGTGGTGTGTGGTGTTGCACTAAGCTGATCAATTTTCTTGTTGAAACTCGTCTCTTCTGCTTTACATCGACTTGAGCATAAAAGATTCAGAGTCTGATCCAGACCGACATTAGCAACAATTTCTTCTTAGTCATCACCTGAGTCATCACTTTCTTCATTTGTATGTGTGCTGTCCATCACTTCATCATATGCCCTAAACAAATCAACATCATCATCTTCAAACATGTATAGCTCATCACAGGTATGTTACATTGTCCATGGAATGTGGGTTGATATATAAAAAGTATATCCATGCACAACTTTTCTAAAATTTGTATCCACCAGACACTGGAAAAAGTATTAGTTATTTGTACAGCAGGCAGAGATAGTTGAATCGACTAATCACAGTGTCATACTATCTATAATGGATTAAAGAGTGCCAGGTTTGTGTACGAAGACTACAGCTTATTGTATTGCATCACATGCATGGCAAAGCATTATTAGAAATAATTCACAAATATTTCTAAAAATAATAGTACCAACTTCATTTTTAAACTTTTCATTTTTCCAGTTTTATTGAGAACATATCTACTTTCTTTCAATCTGACAATCAAACGAAAGGTCTGTTCATCTGACGGACAACCATTAATCGGGAACTTTTAAAATATATTCTTCTCATATTCTGAATTTCTGAGCTCTCAATGGGCAACTGGACTAGTGCCTTTGAATACAATCAGTATATATACCCCGCTCTACTTGGTTACGGGGTTATAACTTATAATGAACCCTTACATTCAGTTCAAAAAGATATCATGAGATGTAAGTATGACTTGGATATATGTACATATACGTGGTATGACGACAACACTGAAGATTATTTTCCACATGTAATGAAGGTTTCTCGTAAAATTCAAAATTGATGTCGTCTTGCCGCATTACAGCTCTAGTATGAACATGCACAACCCTGGCGCCATCAACTGACTTCACACGACCAATTGCAACACCAAGTTGTCCAGCTTTGAATATACCCTCACAATCCACTTCTAATATAAAACAAGAATATATGCATTCCAAATGATATAAGATCTATAACCACAATAGCTCAAATTTTGTCAAAACACCATGTTTGTATTATTTCTAATATTGATCAATCTCCAAAACATTTTTGTTTTAAGAGATATTTTTTAATGCATATCATTGACTGTACCTACTTCGATAATCACAAGCACACCGAAGTGCAAAGTCTTCATACATACTGTATATTGACATTTAAATATATCTGACTTTATTCAATAAAGTTAAATTATAGATTTCTTTGCAGCAATTGTACATGTACCAGTAGTCTAACCAAGTTCATAGATTAGTTTTAAAGGTACCTTTCAATGGTCATTCCCTGAGATTTTTGCACAGTCTAAGCATAACCTAGCTTCAGAGGGAATTGAGTCCTTTCACAAAGGAAGCAATCTATGGCACTAGTGTTCAATGGATCGTTTACCTTCTCTTCATTTTCATAAACAAATTTCAAATTTCAATATTCAAATAAATTTTATAAAATTTCTAAAAATAGGAACGGTGACTTCCATGACCTTGTAATTTAGTTTAAAAATCCATTCATTACTTTTCTCAGAAAGCTGCGAACAAGCTTATTCTATATATCAGTTCTTAAAATAGTAACAGTGACCTTCATGACCTTGAAATTCGACTGGTCTCGAGAACTTCCAATTGTAATTTATTATAATATATTAATACTGAGTAATTCATTTCTTGCAGGTTGCTGGAGAGGCTCAAATTCAGTGAACAATGCAGTATTTCTGAGGAAAGAATGTATGCACAGTATCAATATGAGTGAACAGAAGGTTGGAGGTATGAGGCATGTCTCCAAAACAAATTTGGCCGCCTTGTGAAATCACTTTATCTAAATATAGGTATTGGAAGGCCAAGAAATGGTTTAGATGGATCTCAGATCAGGACCTATCAGGGTATTGAGTTAAAACGCCTTAATGAAACCACAATCCCAAGCTTCATAGTTGCTACCATCTTAACAAACTTACCTCCTTATGCAAAACCAGTCAAACAGGAACCTCACAGCATACTTGTGTACATAAACAGTGGCTTAACAAAAGGAAACACTATACAAAAGGAATTACTATTTAAAGAGAGAGAATGGAGCTTATGTATATCTGGGTCTTAAGCAATACATATTAATGTAACAAGGAAGATGTGCATACAGTATGTGACAAAATATCAAAAAACAAAAGCGAAGGGGAACCAGATAACAGAGCTGATAACAAAGGCGGGAGATGCAAATTTCCATCAAAAATACATAAAATCTTCTGGGTGCAAAAAAGTTGTGTCATTTGTAATTTAAATTCAGTGTTGCCGAGTTTGCCGTTTAATTATTTTCAGAAATGACAATATCCAACCAAAATCAGCGATAAATGATGCCAGTGTGCCTCCAAAAATTAGTAAAGAGCAAGTAAAAACTCTAATACCACATGCGTGTGATTTTATGGTAGACTTGATATACAGTCAGTTCCAAAGTATGAGCAAAGCAGAAGCAAGGAGTAACCGATGGCCCAAAACAGTTCTGCAGACATGCATTTCAATATGGACGAGAAGCCCTAAGGCCTACACTGATTTAAGGAATAGTGGGATGTTAATTCTGCCATCAGAGTCAATTTTGGTCCTGTACAAAACTGCATTGAACAGACCTCTGGTTTCTCGCAAGAAGTCGTTGAATGGATGCATAATGAGGCTGAAAGGTTGAGTATTTCTGTACATGGTAGAATCGGAGGAATTATAATTGACGAAATGGCCATTCAGTCTGACATACATATTTCTCCCTATGGTTCAAGTATTGAGTTTGTAGGTTTTACTGAATGTGTGCCTGAGTTACAACACAAGAAAAAATCAAGATGGCACAGCAAAACAGAGGCTGGCAACTCGTGTATTACAGACCCTTTTTTCTTGGTATTGGAGGATTTCGCTTTCCATTTGACCATTTCCCTGTCCGTGAAGCAAATTCTTCAGAAATTAACTGCATGTTCTATGAAGGTGTCTCACATCTAGCTCAGTGGGGTTTTAGTGTGAAACATGTAAGCATGGATGGAGCTGGAGTTAATCGGGCCTTTCTGAACATGAACACTTGGCAGCAATCCATGAAGTCAATCCTGACAGCAAGATTTCATAATGGATTTCTCTCACTGTGTGAAAAAATTAAAAACAATATAATTAAAAGTTGCATAAACAGCAAAAATCGTATCCTGACCCTTCCAAATAAATATCTCATTTTGTGGAAATTTTGGGAAGATGCATACAGATGGGACCTGAAAAACCTATTACAAATTCACCGAAAGTTAACAAGGGACCATATATTCCCAACCCAATGCGAAACCATCTTGCAGAAGGATGGATGGAGAGATGCTGAATCTTATGTTAGAATACCAGTCAAGATTGGGGTCAGATGGAAGTAAGCTAGGAGGTGTCATAGAATTCCTCGGTCAAACAAGAAAGTTGATAGCAAATTTCAGAGACAGTCGACCCCTTACACAAACAAATGACCACCTCATTACTGTATTACAATAAAGTGCTTAAGTGGTTCCAAGACTGGGAGTCAAACACAACAGGGTCGTCAGTGGAGAAGAAGAAGAAACTGATGTCATATCAATGCCGGGATGACCTACAATCATGTATTGATAGTTTTTGAGGTTTTTTGTCGTGGAACACTTAATGCAGAACCCTGGGTCTTCCATAAATCCCTCTAGATTCAACAGTGATCCAGTTGAAAACCACTTCTGTCAACAACGCGGCTGCATAATGGTAATACTACCGATCCTAATTATCCAAAACACAAATAACAGCATCATACTTGGTCAGACAATGATTTCAAAAAAGAGTAATTGTTCAAGGAAACGACCTGTAGCAGAGCCATACACGTTTAACAAACCTGGACCCTTACGAATAGGGAAAGAAAAGAAACCAAATACGTTTAATTAATTCCATACTACATAGTCACGAGTGTAAGATTCTGTTTATCACATAACTCATATGTATGAAAATAAAAGTGAAAACTGGAATTAATTTCAATATAGAACAAACGAATTTTGACACGGGCGGTATGTTTTTCTCAACAGAGACAATCGTGTGACGTCATATATTTACTGTGACGTCATACATATTATATTTTATCCGTGAAACTTGGTCATTTCTGCTGAGCGTTAAGCAGGAGTAGAAACTACCATTTTTACAGACTCTGGTATGTCTCGGCCAGGGGATAGAACCCAAAGCCTTCCTCACAGGGGCGAACGCTCAACTAAAGGCCAAAAGTGGGGCATTGTCAAGGGAGACATTAAGTTTGTTGGTAATCCAGTTGAAAACCTAAAATGCAATATATCAGTATTGAAATATGTAAGTCGAAACAATGTACGAAACTTACAGCATAGGTATACAATATATTACGAAACTATGTCTACCTACTGTATTAAGTCATACTTTCACTTTACATGCTTCGACATTACAATTAATATTAATTATACAGATATAATATTATATTATTATATTGCACTATCCTAATGTACATTTGCAAGTTACTGTTAAAATGATAATGACTTACCAGAGGCCTGGAAATATCCGTCTTGCTCTGTCGGTAACACAGTGCAGAGTGAGTTGGAAAGGTTACGGGTGCGTGTGTATACGACACCCAGGGTGATCTGAGTATGGAAATACTCGTGCAATCGCATTCGCTCGACCTTACACGTATTTCTTATGATATATATACAACACATACAAGTAAAAATGCTGACCTAGTGCATCGATTACACCCTGTTATATTAATATGTTTGATTTTGTTGACAAGTGTCAATATTTTACAGGCGCATTGCAGACATTCACTGTCACGTCAAAGACGAGTTGTGGTCAGCCATTCTCCTGTCAGTGAATCTGTAAGTAAAATTGGACATTGTGTTCACAACATGAGTTCCAGTTACATGTTAAATACGGATAACAGATTGATACATGTACATGTGTCAAGTTTTGAACATTTCTTTAGAATATGCGTTGTTTTGAAAAGTCGATTCATTGTGATCTCTGACTAAGTTGAATGTAAAGAAAGGGCTTTTTATCAATTTGACAGATCATAATAAAACAGCAATTTATAGTTAATCAGTGGGGTTGGTTAAGGTAAGCGTCAAATAAAGTCTTCACTATAACACAACACTTAAATTATTTTTTTTTACAATTGTAACAGTGATGTGGATTTATATTTTTTATAAGTGTCTGTGTCAAGTAATATTTATCCTTATTTTATGCAAGAATATGAAATAAGACAGTTGTTATGATCCTGCAAACTTCTAACAGGTTGTCAATAAAAGGTGAATAATATTTTGGCTACTCTACATATTCAATATTTCAGTTGATTTTTTTAGCTCACCTGGGCCGAAGGGTGCGTCGTCCGTCTGTCGTCCGACGTCCGGCGTCAATATTTTAATTTTAACAACTTCTTCTCAATAACCAAAAGACCCAGGGTACTGATGTTGGGTCTGTAGCATGCTGGGATGAAGGGCTACCAAGTTTGTTCAAAAGAATGACCTTGACACCCTTTCAAGGTCACAGGGGTCAAATGTCTTAAAATCTTCAAACAAATTTTTCTCAATAACCGAAAGGTCAAGGATACTGATGTTGGGCCAGTAGCATGCTGGGATGAAGGGCTGCCAAGTTTGTTCAAATGAATGACCTTGACACCCTTTCAAGGTCACAGGGGTCAAATGTCTTCAAATCTTCAAATAAATTTTTCTCAATAACCATAAGGTCCAGGATACTGATATTGAACCTGTAACATGCTGGGATAAAGGACTACCACGTTTGTTCAAATGAATGTTCTTGACCCAGTTTTAACCTAATGTCCTTGTTTGACATTCATTGTCACAGGCGTCATATGTTTAATCATTTAATAGGTTCTAATGAATCAAACACTGATATTCTGCCTGTAGCTGTATTTTAGTCCACTTTTAAGATTACAAGTGTAAGATTTATACCATGTGAGCGATGCAGGCTCATTGGGCCTCTTGTACAATATTTTAAAATTTATTATCGCCAAGAAGAATGTATTTTAAAATGTTTTAGGTATAAGAATTATTTTTGTCTATTTTTCATGTATCTCATTTGAATGTTTTATATATGATTTTGTGACGCGAAACTGATAAAGTTGAATATAAGAATGACTTAAGATGCACAGTTTATTATTATAAATATATAGTAGTTTTTATTTTACGTTAACATAAAATGTATTTTTCTTTTAGAGACAAAAAAAGTTTCACTGTATAAATTTCAAAACAAAGCAGTGACGACACGCTGACTGAAATAAATTTGTTAAAAGTGTCTCTCTTTTTAGTGATCTCATCACCTAAATCCTGGTTGTCATGGTCCATGATTTCACCCTTATCAATGCCAATTTTGTATAAAGCCACACATGCAATGATGATCATTGCTGCTCTATATTTGGGCTGATCTGTGAGGAAGGCTTTGGGTTCTGTCCCCTGACCGAGACATACCAAAGTCTTTAAAACTGGTAGTTTCTACTCCTGCTTAACGCTCTGCAAATTAGGAGTGGGACGACTGGTTCGCCCGTTGTCAGTATAATGAGACCGGGTGGGACGTCCTGCTGGGTGTTTTTGGCAGGATGTGTCAGTGAGGTAGCACTATAAAGTCGGCATCAGTTCCGCGCTATCACAAAGAGACAAACCCGAACATATCGCAGCCTCCCAAAATACACACACAATCACTACACACCTGCATTTTGCACACAGGGGAGGCCGTCCTTAAATGACCTTAGCTGTTATTAGGACGTTAAACAAATTGTGTGGAAACCAGATAATCTTCAATAAGAATCCATACGTTTATTCAATCGTAGCTCTTGTCCGACACATTGCATTGTTGACATTCTGTTGTTTGTGTTGTTGTGAGTATGCATTGCTGGATGGTGTTATACGACCCTGGTGGGATAAGCGCTGTCACCCAGGAGGAATCCTCCATACGTCCCTGTAGTAGATACATCCATGTACTAACTAGTTATATCATGAAAGAGTTCTGGCTTATATTAAACCTGAATACGCAGGTACCTGTTATATATTACACCCTGTTATATATTACACATGTATGTGTGTTTGGTTTTATTAGCTCACCTGGTCCGAAGGTCCAAGTGAGCTTATGCCATTGTCCGCCGTCCATTCCGTGTCCGGCGTCAATATGTTACTTTAAACAACTTCTTCTTAATAACCAAAAGGCCTAGGGTGATGATATTTGGCCAAGCGCAAACTGGTATGAAGCACTACCAAGTTTGTTCAAATAAATGACCTGCGCCCATATTCAAGATCACAGGGGTCAAATATGTTAAAAACTTTAAACAACTTCTTCTGAATAACCAAAATGCCCAGGGTGATGATATTTAGCGAGTAGTATGCTGGGATGAAGGGCTACCAAGTTTGTTCAAATGAATGACCTTCACTTATACTCAAGGTCACAGGGGTCAATTGTCTAAAAAAAAACTTTAAACAACTTCTTCTGAATAACCAAAATGCCCAGGATATTGATATTTGGCCAGGAGCATGTTAGAATGAAAGGCTACTAAGTTTGTACAAATAAATGGCCTTCATCCTTATTCAGGATCACAGGGGTCAAATATGCCGGCACCGATTCTATTTGCGATGTGGAACTCTGTGAGTGTCTGCCATGATTAAGAATGAAACTAAAGCATGATAAGATCCGTTTTCAAATATTTGCCCGTTCTCAACTTCAAATTTAAGGAATGAGAATTAAGAATTTGGTAAAAAGACGAATGTTAAGCATATAATGAAAGTTAAGCATTGAGAACGGAGTTAAGAAGTTCCATACAAGCGGGGCCTGAGCTCTTAAGAGGACGTCACAAATGATCGTTAGAGGGGACTAGAGAGGAGGTCTTTGTTGAATCGGGGGTAGTTTCTTTCTTTTTTTCAAAATACACCTGCTGTATCCCAATGCATGTATATCGTAAAAGGCGACCAATGTGTCTCACTGCAGATTCTGGTGTTTTTTTTTCTTCTTCTAGTGGACTTAAAATATACCGCCATTGATCTGCAGCCCCCATAGCAGCACTTGGGATCTTTTCCGTTTCCAATTATTCCTGTCTTCCTTAGTTTGTATCTTCTCATTGTTTCAGCCGGTGTCTCCCCAGGCAACCGTCCTCATATGACCCTAGCTGTTTCGAGACCTTAAATTCCAAACAAATCGTTTGAATAGACCATGTAAGAAATAAATCATAATGGCAACGGTAAATGATTATTTCAATTATTAAAAGAAACAAGCAAATATTTGGCATCAGAAAAAAATATGGTTTATTGAGGCATTTTGAATAGAAATTGAAATAATAATAACTAACGTAGGTAGGTTTTTAATTTCACTGCTTTATATATTGCAATAAATCAGTAACTCTGGGATACTGTAGAATTGTCTTGTCGGCTGTGGATGGATGAGATCTCACGACCTTCTCTAATTCTCCCAGAGCGTGTTCCTTATCGTCCGCCGACATGCTGGCGAATGTCGATGTGGTGGAATAAAAGGTCTTCATGTCATCTATTGTATACTGTGGATATAAATGAATATCTAGTGCGTAATCCATTATATCTGATATTACAAAGACACGTACAATATACATATTGTTTTATGGGAAATTTCGCCATATATCATATTCATTTAACAGGGTTTAAATACATGTTAGCTCGGTCAAGACTTGGTGTTGAGTCCATTAATTTGAATTATAGTTTAGTTGACACTACGTGATTCTTGTATACTATTAATAGATACATATTTAACACGTGCTACATCAACGGTAATTCATTTTGTGGTATTCTTACCTCAGAAGTGGTGTAGTCAAGTAGTTTCCTGGTTTTAAGTCCTAGTCCAGGAAATGCATCTATAGCGTCTTTCCACCAAAACCTAACATACTGCGGATCGTCATCGTTGTAAAAGGTCAAAGCCTTTTTAGTGAGAACGTCAACCCAGTCAACCTCGGTGTTCGGCACATTCCAAACGAGAACTGTAGGAAGGAAAGGTTTGGTTTAGTTATGTTTAGTATTGTTTAACGTCCTATCAACAGCTATGGCCTCCCCTGTGTGCAAGATGCATGCGGCGTTTGTGTTTTGGGTGGCTGCGATATGTTCGTGTTTGTCTCCTTGTGATAGCGCGGAACTGATGCCGACTTTTTAGTGCTACTTCACTGAAACGTACTGCCGAAAACACCTAGCAGGACACTCCCGCCCGGTCACATTATACTGAAAACGGGCGAAAAAGTCGAACTTGATTATCACATTACATATTGGTTAGGCTAAGTAGTGAGTAAAGATACGGCATCGTATATGACGTCGCCTATTGTCATGCACAAAGTAGTATTAGCTCACCTGGTCCGAAGGACCAAAGTGAGCTTATGCCATACCGTGACGTCCGTCGTCTGTACGTCAACAATTTCTTTGAACGAATTTTTCTTCTTAACCACTGATTGGAATTTAACTAAATTTGACTGGAAGCATCCCTAGGTGGTGGGGATTCAAAATTGTACAAATGGTTGGGCTGAGGGGCGGGGCCAAAAGGGGGCAATTCGGCTATATTGCTTTAAGAGACTTCTTCTCTGGAACTAAGATATGGATATCAACCATATTTGACTGGAATCATCCCTACGTGGTGGGGATTCAAAATTGCACAAATGGTGGGGCTGACCCCCATGAGACTGTGGGGCGGGGCTAAAAGCAGGTAATTTGGCTATATTGCTTTAAGCGACTTCTTCCCTGGAACTAAGAGATGGATATCAATCATATTTGACTGGGAGCATCCCTAGATGGTGGGGATTCAACATTGTACAAATGATGGAGCTGAACCCCCAGGGGGGTAAGGGGTGGGGCAATTTGGCTATATTGCTATAAACGACTTCGTCTGTAAAAATGGTTGAGATCCCTACCGTATAACCATAAATCAATTGCTGAGTATTAAGAGAAGAAGGCACAGTTGCTTCCAGGATGGCCCTAGGGTATGGCCCCACCCTTGGAGACACAGTCCCTGGGTCATAACTTTGAAACGGTTGAGATCCCCTCTCCAAAACTATATATACAAATGCTGGGCAAAAGGAGACGAATGCAGTCATGTTATAAGAATAGACCCTGGGGTCTGACCGACCCCCTAGGGACCTAGTTTCTTAGTCACAGCTTGGAAACAGCTGAGATCCCCACTCTATAACCATATATACAATAGCTGAGTATAAATAAATAAATAAATGCACAGGATGGTCCTGGGGTCTGCCCCACCCTTGGAGACTTAACCCCTGGGTCATAACTTCGACATGGTTAAGACCCCCACCCTAAAACTATATGTACAATTGTTTGGCCTAAAGAGACGAATGCAGTCATGATATTATAATTGAGCCCATGGTCTGCCCCACCTTTGCAGATTTAACCCTTGGGTCATAACTTTGAAACGGTTGAGATCCCCACCCCAAAACTATAAATACAAACGCTGGGAAAAAAAGAGACGAATGCAGTCGTGATATTAGAATTGGTCATGGGGTCTGGCCACAACCTATGGACCTATTTTCTGAGTCACAGCTTGAAAACAGTTGAGATCCCCACCCCATAACCATACACAAACTTGCTGGGCATGAACAATCTTATACAGATATGCTACAAGGATTGGCCTTGGGATCTGGCATATTCTCTTGGATCTCACTTGGAGAATATTTTGCCATGATTGCTTAAATATCTAGGTGAGCCTCTTGTTTCCCTTCAGGTTCGGGAGAGGAGTAGGCCTACTGTTTCTCGCATATGTGATTATTTACACTCAATAGATTTTGATAATAAAATCCTATACAGTTTACAACCAATTCGTTCATTGTTGAATTAGTTTTTCATTTGTACACTTTCTGTTGAGTGGCCCTATAGTCACCTACCGTCTTAGCTGTTGTGAGGACGTAAAACCACAATAAAATCATGACAAATAACGTTCTCTGAATAGCTTACAAGGTGGTGGGGGGGGGGGGGGGAATATAATGTCCGCCACGTCCCGATTCAATGTTAACACTTAATAACTTCATTCTTTCACAGATTATCGTCAAACTTTATACTAGGGGGTATTTCTAGTTTTATATTAAGCATGAAATCATGATATTGGCGTCATATGGTTTTTTTCTGAATTTGATGTAAGACACGTTGATAATTGCAAGTTTTACATACGGTTGAAGATAAACTAAATGATCTATGTGTTCTTTATATTATTGCGGGGGAGTCATGGTTATTTTTATCTCAAAGCTTTTTTATCACAATGTGTAAAATGATAGCTTGTGAAAGCCAATGACATTAAGTTTGGGATATGAACAACTTGTATCAAATATTCAATTTTGTTACCATATCATAAAGAATGGTTATGACTTACTTAAGTTCCCCTTGGGTTTAAGAACCCTAGTTATTTCGGTCAAAGCAGACTCGTTAGCGAACCAGTGGAAACACTGCGCCGCAACAATGCCCTAAAATATAAATAATACAATGACAGATGGCATCAATTTGAGGGGATATAGACCACTATTGTTTTAGTTTGCGTATATTATATACATGTAACTTGAAATTATTGATATAATTTATTAATTTTTAAATTAAGAACATGAAACTGTAATAATATATTTCAAATCTCCTTTTCGAAACAGTTAATGTCTACAATTATAACCTTCTTAAAACAATTGGTCTGATATAACTAACCTTAGCCAAAAAATGACAATTGTCTTTTACCTTTTCGTCCGTTTGGTTTCATTTCCTTTCACATCTTTTTTCAATTTTTAATTGGTCCTAATTACCTCTGTTCGAGAGCTAACTCATGATCAGTAGGTGAGGTTATCATGTGGATTTGGTTTTATGTTGTCAACGTCATGTTAATATCTAAGGTCATTAAAGAACGTGCTTGCATGTGTGTTGTGTATGTGTTTTTTTGTGCTAGAGACAGGGATATTTGTGTACTTGCCTCTTTGTAATAGCGCGGATATGATGCCGACTTGATAGTGCTAACTCACTAAAAAACACCATGCTAAAGGCACAAAGCACAGCATTCCGGCCGGTCACATTATACTGACAACGGATGAACCGGTTGTTGCCATTACCCTCAATGCTGAACGTTAAGCAGGGAATAACAACTACCATTTTGAGAGACTTTGGTATGTCCCGACTCAAATATTACTACGTCCACTTCATGTGCTGGAGGCAGGGTATGTTTGGGGTATTTTCCTGCTAACATTAGCGCGGATCTGATGCTAATCAAACACTTTTTCGGAGAATTTGCAGTTTTACCGCCATGATTTACTATATAATAAGCATTAAAAAGTGCTCAAATAGATGTTTTACACGACTGATTACACAATTAATCGTCATAGATGACTTACATTTAATTACAATTCAAAACGAAGCTATCACCGAAGGTCCCTGGAAAACATAACAAAAGTGTTGAAAATCTTCATTTGAAATTTGGCGGTAACGGTAGTGCTCTGACGAAGCTTCTTCCCTTATCAAGTCATGTATGTTTATGTGTGCTGTGACTTGCTTTGAACTTATGTAGTGCCACATGTTACATATTTACAGAAGCCGATGTTGTGTACTTTTGTCATGTATTCGTACCCCTACGTTTGTTACTACATATATACGCGTTCTTGTGACTCATTCATTAATAATGGCGAAAAAACGAAAATTATGAACCGACCTGGATAGAGTTGTCTGGGAAAGGTATAACGTCGGCCGTGCACTTGACAGTGGTCACACCTGGGCATCGTTCTCGCAGCGTTGTCAGGAACTCGGACATTGGTTCAGTAGCAACAAATTTCAGGTCCTAATAATAAAGAGGATATATATACAGCACCATGAAATCTTATAAAAACATTCCCGTTGGCTTGTGATATTATGTTCACGTATATATGACTACTAAAACACACGTGATTATACATCACAAAAAATAACATCGACGGACGACACCAGGCTTGTACAGAATCTTTAATACAAATTGTATTGTTGTTATTGGTAATTTAAGACTGAAGTAAATCGAGTGGTAAAGTGTCGGCGATACTACTGCGAGAAGCTATTCACTTCCTATTTGAAGACGACTGGCATCGACTTTGCTTGTCATATTCTTTGTTTAATGAACATCAGTGATCAAATGACAAAATCTATATTTACTTCATCAGTAGTTATTTTAAAATATAATTGCCATAACAACCGTATCTTGAAATTAATGGGCCGTTAATATTCCTAACTAACTAACTTTATTATACCTTCTGTTAAAATCTCGTAATCTGATTGGTTGAGAAAGATGTGAACATTTTCAATGTTACTTGCTCGTTTTACAAAGATAAAGAAGACAGGGTGACATTCCAAAAAATATCACATGCGCCAAACGTATGCGTGCACGGTTCGTCCCAGTGCCAGGGTGTTATTCCAAAAATTGTTACATGCGCCGAATGTATGCGCCCCTGGTTCATCCCAGTGAAAACTTTTCTGAAACGTTTGTCGACCTTTAAAAATGGCGAAGTGGTGAAACACCTAAACATGACACTCGGTATAATAAAATAAAAATCACATTCATGAGAGGGCGATATTGCATTGTTTCACCCCTCGGAAAGCATTGTTAACCTCGGCTTCGCCTCGGTCAACAATGCTTCCTTGGGGTGAAAATATGCAATATCGCCCTCTCATGAATGTGATATTTATATAAAAGTAACCATGCGTCTAAAGAAGATTCGAGACTTGATAGTAAGCGATACAAAATAGTATTATGTCACTTCTAAATAAACATTGTTGAATTATGTAAATCTTACGGGTGGGAGTGCTTTGTACAAATGCTTTGTGAGCTTTCCAGTTCCCGCTCCAAGTTCAAGAATGTCACAGTTTTCACCTGAAAGGAACAACAGCAATGTTTTTCATACTGTAAGAAAGTAAAAATTCTTCACGGTGTTGAAATGAGTAAGCTCCAAAATATACGCAAATACATTTTTACAGTATTTTATAACCCCTGTACTGTAGACTTGAAACGCATAAAATGCTTTTAAAACGTTGCCCTGTAACAAATGATAAATGGATAATTTTCAAAATAATATTAGTTCATTTATGTGTACTACTGTATTTCTTATAGTGCTAAAGTTAAAATATTTTCTTCTGGACTAAATGTTTCCAATGCTCATGATGACACGGAGGTAGAACAGAATGGACTTTGGTTCTATTTATTAATTTTACCACTCGTTTGCCTACCACAAATAAGTCTATTTACTACTGCTTTAAAGTTTAAAGTATTTTAATGAAAGAAAAAGTAAGCTTCCCATATGGAATCCTTTAATTCTGTATTATTGACTTTGATCTATCCTAGGTGAGCTTTTTAAAACTACGTGTTTTGTTAAAGGTACTATGCTTTACAACATAGTTCACAATGCATTTATTACATATATACAGATGTATAGTTTATTGTCACCTGCACTGACACCATGCTCAGCAGTGAGCATACGTAAGATTGCTGACGTCGTTTCCGGTGTGTAGTCGGGTCTGTATTTGTCGTAATGAGAACCCTAAAGAATGTAAAAATGTGTATAAATGCCATAAGAATTTTCATTTCAGTTCTTCAATATACACCTGGCTCTGTAAAAATAAAAATAAAACATCTGTTGATATATCGAAAATTCACCAAACTATCGAACTTATCTGATTTCATTATTCTTAATAGCATATTTGATATTTTATGTAGGAGAAATCGACGCATAAATTTCTTAAAAAAAATAAAACCTATGATGCCTATCATTAAAAAACAACAACATATATTGCCTTAGGGGAAAACGTTTGATATACTGCATTACGTAAGTAATTGTCTTGAAATATCTGTGTTTTAGAATATTTTTGATACTTTTAATTTATGAGATCGATGAGCAGTGTGAATTAACGCGAAAATTAGGACCAAGCGTAAAAAGGAAGAACTCTACAGCACACGGTCCAGTAATTTTTCAAATTATTTCATCTTTGGATATGAATTAACCACTCAAAACTACACGCTTATCTATACCTTTCCCTCCCCTTTCCAATCGTTCCCCTTCCCCGCAACTCCCACGCACACACCCATCTCCCATCCGACCTCCACCCAACACACATGTTCAAATAAAACATTACATTGTCGCAAAATGAGGACAGAATGATGTGGTACTTAAAAATAGTTAGGTTTCTCATGTTATGACGGCGTCTGGAAGAAGCAGGGCCTACTCATTAAAAGCCTGGTTACTGGTTAGCTTACGGTAAAATAAAAATGTATCCAATATTCTATCAAGAAAATAAAAAATAGATAAATAACCGCGATAACATGTGTAATAGGGGGAGGTCCAGAGAGGGTTTTGCATCCGTTGTCACTCGGTTAAATCCGTTTCGTGATCGTATAGTTTTTAGCAATGGTAACGAGTCGACAACTTCCCCTGCAGTCCTCTCTAGACCTCGCCTATTTCGTCAGGTTACAGACCTGTTTTCACTACAGGTTCGATCGCTGGATGTAGTGGTAATACCAGCAATTGATTCAATAACGTAACAATGGGTATAAAATACAAGTAACTGTTTATTAACAAGACGGAATGAATATATATAACAAGTTTAACAACGGAAGATCATAACACTAGCGTCGAACAGTGACAGCTAATGTTAAGTAACTCAATTCCTATGTAAAACAATGGCCTATCCTGCCTAACAGTACTACCAATATCAGTAAACTACAACCAAGTACCCCTAGATACCTATAGATCTACAGCGAACCACTATGTATCGATGTCTAAGCCCGAAGCCCCTGACTATTCAGTCATACATATACGGTGGTCCCTATAGCACTCTATACTGTTAAATCCAAGGAAAGATAACTCCACATAGTAGTTAGGTATTGGTACTGTTAGCAGCGCCTTGGCCTAGGTTGCACTGTTAACAGCGCATGAAGCGGTAAGGTTTACCTCACCTGAAGCTGTGGGTCGGTTCACCGACCCTGTCAAGACACTGATCCCCGCCCGGACCGGCTGTTTTATACCCCCTGCTCCCCCCACCAAATAGCCTCGAAGATGAGTGATCAACTGTTAATCTCGAACCCAGCCTCATCATCTAAAAGCATGTGAGCAAGGAGCGGGAACCTATTCCTGTTATTACTATCACCCACTTCCGGCCGTCTCAAAAGTGTAAACACACAGATTTCAGCACCGGTATCGTAGCAGCTGATCGCCAGGAATCCTACACTGAACGAAAAGCCCTACCCTACATAAGGGTGAATAACACAGAAAGTAACAGAGCCATGTCTCTAAATCATAAACAACAATTATACTTAACAAAGTAATACAAATGTGAGAAGTAAACAACCTACCCTCCCACACATGAAAGCAGTAGTAAAAGCATATTATTTTGTATACAAAAAAACCCACACGGAACTCTTATTGGAAAGCATTGGCATTATGAACATCACGTAAAGCAATAAGTAGATTTCGACAAGCTAACCAAACTTTTAATGTATGATTTATCAGTTTTTGGGTACTTACATCTGTAAAACCTTCTTTGACGATCTTAAACATCGCGTTTGCTGTCTCTGACATTGTTCTTTTGAGCTGATGTAATCTAGCTCTTCGCGGATATCTTATCAACATGGACTCAAAGTTGAAAAACGCGTGCTATGACATGCGAATTATGTGTACACAGTCAGGTTCTAATATGCAGAGTCAGCCAACGAGTAGATAAGGCAAATATTTAACTTGTCCTCTCAAAATGTGCTAGTATGTCGACAAGTATTGCCTTCCCATTGGGTTCCGCCGCGACACTACTCACCAGGGGGCGCGCGTGTAAACAGTACTGACAAAATACTCTATGAACTTCGACCTAGATGTGACGATATCTACTTTTACAGTTGTACTTTGTCACACATGTGTCGCCCACATTCTCCTCGTACGTTTGACCTCAATAAACAAGTAAGCTTTTCTCAACTCTAACAAGACAACTGGCTTTCTGTCTCTCCTGTTATCATCTATCTTTCATTCTAGATACTGACTCGAAAAGGAAGCTTTACCATATAATCCACAGGCCTGTTCGAAAAGTCGGTTGCCCAGTGGATCGTTGTACGCTGGTCATGTGACCGTCATATATTCGAATTTAGTGTACCAACATAATTTTAACATGAGTCACTATCTTTAGCTGACATCAATAAATATTGACTGCCTTGGCGTTCGTCGTGTAGCCAGTTTGCGTAACATTTAATTAAATTGAACAATGCACCTGCCTAGGGAGTCGACCGGCGCTTATCAAATGCAGGCCCACTTCATAACAGACTTGCTCAAGTCAAAAATAAGAAAAATACAACTATTTTGTACAGTAAAAGTCTTCCCTGCAATGAATGACAACCGTTGTTACCAAGTGACGATTAGAGATTTCCAATTTCTAGTTTTCTTTCAAAATATGTAAAAGATGAAATAGCAACTTTGCTTCTAGCATTTTTGTTTTGTTTTAACATTTGCGCATTGAGCATTTAGAGTATTGAATATGTAGTAACAAAACATTCATTGGTTACTTGTATTTACGAAATATTATATATTATTTGTAAATTCCTAGTGTTAATGCAATACCAGAGGCATTAGGAACATTTCTCTATAAATATCAGGCATTATCTTTTACCTATTATAAACAGAAAATAAACCGACCTCAATTTCACGTACGTTCCTGAATTTATACCTTTCTTCCAGTACACATACACACAAAAACGCATATATTACACACATGGATCCTTGACCTTAAATGGCCATAACTGTTGATAGGACGTTAGGCAAAATAAAACCAAAGCACATTCTTTAATTAAGATATATCCCCACATTGATGTTTTCTATAGTCATGCATTGCCGAAGTAAATTTCCTAGAGATAAGATTTCCCAGTAACTCAAGCAATGCTTTATAATTCAATAAAACGTAAGTTAAATAATCTTTATGTTAAGAAAGGATTGTAAACCTTTGGACAGTATATGAATGCTGCCCCATGTGTATAGTAAGTGTCAAAGTTTTAGTAAACGTTTCAAATTTCAATGCATGGATAATTCTATTTTCACGCAGTTGCTGTTTTAAACAATTCTCAGGATGATAAGTTTTGTAAAGACATAATCTGCTGCATACATATTATGTTTTTTAAACAAAGGCAAGTAGTACTTTTGTGTTGAATTTGTTTTAGGAGAGTAAGCTCCCTTTATTTTCAATAGCAGACACTGTCTCCTTCTGTCGAGCTTGCAGTAATGTTTGGATTGAAGTGGAATATTAAGTGCTGTCAGAACTCAATTGATCTGTCTGTCCCTAAACCTGTATTCACTAGAGGTGAAGTGGTAATAACCATTTGTACTGACCATAATTAACTATAATGAACTATTAAATTATGTAGCAGGCAAGATATATAATCTATTGAATACGGTGGCATTATATTACAATGGTTAAAGTTGTTGTCACATTTGTTAATCTCAAACTATTCATAAATTACTAAACATAATGCCAACCCAGAATAGCCCTCCCCTAGACCAATTTGCTATCCTAACTTACTCAGAATATATATATATATATATATATCTTATTATGCACTTTATATTAAATTGTCAAAATGTATTAGAAACAGTTAAGTCTCAATTTATGAAACAAATAATTATTGATAAATAATACCAACCTGTTGTAAGTTCTGTGTTGGCATCCCAGATCATGTTATGCCACTTTCCTGTGGGAAATTGTTCATGGACTTGTATTTTGTATTTAAACACGGACTACACGATGAAAAGTATATTTTTAGTAAATTTACTAAATAAGGATTTGAAAAGAGCATAAAACGAGCCTACACTACTATTCTACTTAAATATAAATACAAATTGAAAAACATGGCGTATTATACGACATGTATATACCAAAATGAAGCGATAGACACTAAAATAAGAAAACAACATTTTACATAAATAGATCTTACAAAATTAATCTCACCCCCTGCAGGTCGGGGAACGGAAAAGAATACACTTGCTGTTACCCACTGCATTTATCGTGAGAGACGACAAATGTGGGAACCCTCTGCAGAATTGGGGGCTCGATTGTGCGCCCTCTACTAAAGCGACCAAAATAAATCTGCTGCATAAATTGCAATAGCTGTAATCTTTGTATTTCTCTTTACCTCTAACTACCTTTTAATTCCTAGCGCCTTGCTTGGCAATACCTCACTTTTGGATTTGGTGTTGGGCGTGTGTTTGCCCAGGTGAGGAAGTCAATGTGTTCTGTCCCCAGACCAGCGCAAACAGTACTAAATTCCTTTAAAATAGTACTTGTTAATCCCTGCTTATCGTTAAGCATTTTTTGGAAATGGGAACAACTGGTTCACCCGTTTTCAGTATGATGTGACCGGGCGGCATGCTGTGCTGCGTGCCTTCGTCATGGTATTTCAGTGAAAATAGCACGGTAGAGTCGGCATCAGATCCCCCTAACACAAGGTGGCAATTACATTAACACAACTGTGTGTTAATTACATTAACACAACTGTGTCTCCAGCACACATACATACATGCATGCATTCATTATACACACAGAGGCACGCTTGTAAACAACAAAAAGTCTGGTTATAAAAATTTGCTGTTGTTTTGATTAAATGATTTAGCTAACCAATCAACGGTTTTTATGGGGAAAAAAACAACAAACGCAATTGAGCCAATTAATTGCTATTTATTTGTGATTAAGACGGCTGGTTATTATAATCATATTATGTTGTGTGAGTTAAACTGTGTATATCAGCCAGTTACTAACGTAGCGAGTATAGTGATGCTAATACTTTTCAAAATGTGGCATGTTACTCGACATAAATAAAGCATCGATATAATATATATTTTTCTATATACAAATTTAATTGTACTGTGTTCTACCACGATTGTTCCTAACTCCAAGCGATTTGTTTGAAACGAATATTTGCATCTTAAAGGATTTTTGTTAAATTTGGACAGTTATCCGTCAAGGTAGCTTCTATTCCTATATCTTCATTTGACCTTTCATCAAATGATCCCGATTCATTTATTTAGGTTAAAACAAATCAGATGCTTTAAATGAAAAAAAAAAACTAAAATTACTTAAACCTTAAATATCTAAGCAACAATACTTGTCCGTGAATATTGTCTCTTTTAAAAGTGGAGCAAAACAGGTTTGTTGTAAAAATATATATACTGTAAAAGTAAGTGCATGTATTTTAGCGGACTCAAAGTTTAGCATCTTATTGCATATCAATTGGTTAGCGCATTAGTGAATTAGTGCATTCATAATGTATGCAATATGAAGTTAGACACAGAAACGCGAATTATCGCATAATTAAGCGCATTATTTAGAAGTTAGAATAACGCTGAATTATGTACGCTTACAGTAATATGATGTCTTATCTTCCAATCAACTTAATTTTTTTTTACTGAAATTCCAAATGATTTTCAATGAAAATTGGACCGTTTTCTCTGTAAACTAATCAGTGATTGATATTCTTCTCTCTTGCATGACGTCATTTAGGAATATGGCGGCTTTAATGGTGAAAGTTCTGTTTCTGTTCAAAAAATATAAAATCCTGAAAAAAGAGAAAAAAAATTGTTTTCGAATCATAGTAATTACAGGTCAATTTTTGTAAGGTGTTCTCAAATTAGGAATAATGAAAGTGTTAATGCGATATGTATTGCTATTCCACGTTAGCTTAGAAGAATGTGTTCCCAGTACAGAATTTTGTTACTTCCCTTTGAACGTTTAGCCGAACTGACTTCATGGATTTTATTATGTTATTTTTACTTTTATTAACTCAAACTGAAACTTTACAAAGGAACTATGCAGCATTAGTTGGTTTATCTATCTGAAAGGAAAAGCAGAGTTATGGACCAGAGGGTAAACTTTTGTGTTTTTCTCCGATACACATGAACAGAGAAAAGACTACCGTATTTCGTATTTATCGATATTCTCCGAACAATATTCAATTTGAAATCTGTTTATTCTTATATTAAAGACATTGTAGACGTCGAAAAGAATGATTCCTTAGTCTTATGTATGTTTTAAATACTTTCACAATTATTTCATTTTTGTTTATTTCTCTGTTTTTACTCTACATGTAGATAACTTATTGAACACAGCCCATGCTACCATAAATACTTATTAAGGCTTAACATAGCATAAATGTCTGGAAGTAATCGAAAAAGATCACACTGAATGTTGTACTTAATGAAGACATGTTAAGTGAAATATTTTTTTTATGGAAAAGTACTATGATTTTATTGAATATTATATATTATTTATTACTTATCATAGTTTTTGAACATGCTCTCCTTGAGTTCACATCATAAATTGACCAAATTAGAAAATCCATATATGCAGGATAATTGTTAATCATGATTCACCAAGTTTATGCGTCAAATAACTGAAATGCCCGTCACAATGTAAGTATTGTTTTGATAAGAACGTAGTCGTACTTACATTGAGACCCAAATATGTTTTAACGCACAGGGGAATATGAACTGTATGGACGCATTTATTTATCACGTAACCGGCATTTTTAATCGCTTAATGAAGAGTATTTCTAAAACGGCATGTTTACCTCTACATAGCTATCGTTTGTTGACGCAAATTGGAAACAAGAAAAAAAGCTAATAAATCGCCAATTAATTATATCCTAACTTTTATCACTTGTATATTTCCTTTATATCTAACAAACGTGAAATATAGATAACCATTAATTCTTATGGTCCAAACAAACCATTATAAGGGAGATTTTATACATAGTGTACCATGGTAACGAAATATATATATCCTGAACTCGTGGTTCGCCAGATAAAAAAAAAAAGTAAACAAACTTACAATTAGGAACACTGCTCCCAGCATGACCGCTTTCAACTTCACATCTAAATCCATTGGAACTAAATTGGGAAAACAAAATTGCATGATTACAGAAATTCTATTTTAACAAGATGATTTCTAGCTTTATGAAACAGAAAAATTAAATAATGCGATGGTATTTTCAATGAAAACTTACAATTCATTCCAAAGTTATCAGCATCTGTAAATAATTCCTTAGTAAATCCAGTCCACTTTTTACTGATCTTTCCAACTTCTTCCGTCCAATCTTTAGACCACACCTGCAGTTTTAAACACATGATAAAGTATATTTCAGGATAAAACATTATACAGTTCTTGCGTTTTGCAGTAAATTTGTTTATGAGTTTACACAAATCATATGAAACAAAATCATAATGCAAATGTGACTTACTGAAAAAGAAACACTGTTTAATGACCTAATAGAATTAAAAAATAACTTCAGCAACAAAATAAATTGACCACGTCACGTTATGAGTTTTGTTCTAGGCGAGTATAACATGAATTATTCGAATTCTTCATTATGAATATTCCCGATGTTTTATTTTAAGAAATAAAATGTCAAGGAAAAACATGTGCCCATTCTATTTATTAATTTTCATGCAGTTATACCCTTAACCTTACAATAAAACATTACTTAGAGGAGTAGATTTGTATCACCTTATAGTATAGTCGCAACTGTTAGATCGTTTGCCATTAATTTTGAAGTATAACTTACAATGAATTCCTGGTCCCAACAACACCCATTCATCACACAACATGGTCCCTTAATATGGAATACGATTTCGCGATTGGCATCCCTGATGCTGTAGTGGGGGGTCCAGCAACTTCGCCTAGAATATAGATCAAAGTGATTTAATCCATGTAACACAAGAAATATGATATACAAGTACCAGATGTCGAACAGAAAGTGAAAACTAATACAATTTAGTATATTTTAAAATAAATTGGGCATTTTTTTTCGATAAATTGTTGCACACAATACATCAGATTTCTGCTATGCATATTGCATATAATCAAAATGTCGCATTGACATCTTGACGATTCTGAATCAAATTGAGGCAGTTAATTAAAATCATTCACTAGTTCTCTGCGTCGGTGTGCAACTTACTCTTGGCGGACATATCCGACAACTGTCCCCACGGGCGCCTCCACAGCTATCTCATGGGCGAAAACGTCAAAGTTAGCGAGCCAGCAGAATCCGGCGCAGCACTTGAAATCCCGAGTACACTTGATGATTTCCTAACAATAAATACCAAATGGTGTTGCTAAAGCAAAATACTTTACTGACAGAAGAGTCTTAACGTATTTGATGTTCGGACAAAAACGAAAATAGGAATTAAAAAAACCTGTAACACTGATGCAAACCAGAAGGAAGATATTAGGCAATCGTTCATTGCAGAACACTCCTTGGATTAATCATCAACATTGCTGATTCAGAAAGGTTACATTTTGTTTAAAAAATACATGCTTATGTATGAAATATGAATAATTATAAAACCTATGTCCCTCTTCTTACGTAATATTAAACACTATAATATGTTCGAAAGATTGTTTATTGGCTTTGGGAAAGATTGTGTGAATGAATTTACTGCTGTTGACTCTAATGTTAAGAGGTATTGACAGTGGGCATTGCACAACACTGTTGAAAGAATAAATCGACCATAGTGTGATCCACTTCCCCTGTTACAACGATGCAGTTGTGCTACCCACCATTCTGCACATATTATCAACACGTGTGCTATCTACCTGTTTGTTTATGTAATCTACATGGGTTAACTCGACATTGTTATCTATCTCTGTAAGCGTATAACCTACCTGTCCAGCGTTGTCTGTGATATGGAGACTGAAACCACGACTGGACCCACAGCATTGACGTTCACACATGCCAGATTCTGTCAATCAAACAAAAACAATACATTTTTGTAAACAAATTGTCAACGTAAGCAGTGAAATATTTGCTACACTTTCGCCGTAACAAAATTGTTACTGTACATATTTTGCTCTATCAGAAATAAAAAAAAAAACATTTTAAAGGATATACGTCATTCAATTCAGTATTAGAAAGATTATATTGCCATGACATATCTGTGGATGTTGCAGTGCCACTACTGCAATGAATGTTAGTGTAGCCTGTGAGGAGGGCTTTGGGTTTGTTCCCTTGCCGAGACATACCAGAGTCTGTCTGTAAAAATGGTAGTTTCTACTCCTGCTTAACACTCAGGAATTTAGGAGTGGGACAACTGGTTCGCCCGTTGTCAGTATAATGTGACCGGGTGGGGGGTCCTGCTGGGTGTCTCCGGCAGTATGTTTCAGTGAGGTAGCAATATAAAGTCGGCATCAGTTCCGCACTATTACATGGAGACAAACACGAACATATCGCAGCCTCCCAAAACACACGCATGCATCTTGCACACAGGGAAGGCCGTCCGTAAATGACCATAGCTGTTGATAGGACGTTAAACAATACTAAACCAAACCAAAGTTAAAATATCATAAACTCATTTCAGTATGTTCATTCTTCAGTGATGTTCGTGCACATCAGAAAGTCATAACATCATAACACTAAGCTATACGCTAAGTGTCCAACAAACCTTGAATCGCACTAAAAATGAATTATGCCTGAAGCAAATCATTCTAAAAAGAAAGATAAACATGTAGACATTTGAACAAAACGAGATTATCAGGTGCTCTGGAAGGGAAAGCGTCTTGCGTGTATATATACTTCACTTGTTTACAATTCATTTTAAAAAATACCATTTGTACATATGTGAAACGATGGTATTAAACTAAAGTAAACTTTATTTTTCAACAATTCTGACAAGTTATTTCAACTTATATGAACCACTCTTGTTGGCCCGGATATTAGAGCGATGGGGTTTTAATGTGGGATGAAACCGGAGTACCCGAAGAAAACCCATGTGATAAAGTAGGTGAACCAATAACTGTTCACGTCCAATCTGGGAATCTTAACCTGGCCTCCTATGCGGAAGGCAAGTGTAATATCCACAGTGCCAACCGACCACCCATCGATGATGGATTTAAACTCTAGACTTGTGATTAAAATACCGTCTCTTTTAACAAACTTGTTAACGGTAGTCCACTGGTCTAGTCTAGCTACAATAAGATGTACAGCAAAGTAGGTTAATGTAGATATAAAAAATATAGTGGAACTGTTTATGTTTGATAACAAAAGGGCAAGGACTCTGAGGACGTCAAAAAACTAAACCTAACAAACCATTCAGAAACTACATTTGCCAACATTATACATAAATATCATTCTTAGTGCAATGGCACAGCTTTTATCTTTGAAATGTATGTGATTACCAGGAATCGTTAGGATAGCACATTTATATATCAAGTTGAGTGATCGTTTGTTGCTTAACATGTTACCATATCAGCGACCATTCAGAGAGTTAACACATAACTCATGTACAGTACGTTTTTGAAAGTAGTTTATTGTATTGCCAATGATCATTGAAAAAAAGGTGTTTTGATAGGATCTCAGATTAAATTCCATTTACTTGGCGATCCTTTACATACAATGCCAATTAGATACAACCAATGACAGTTCGAGGCCTTCAGCGAGATTAGTGCTATAAGATATCACTTCAGAGAGTGCAAATGTTTCATTTCGAATGCAATTTGTGTATATAGAACTATTTTACATCTATATGTACACTGTGCAAAATCGGGACAGGAATAAGCAGGTGGTATTGCATTGTATGTCGTAAGAAGTAACTAATATAGCGCCTTTGTAAGATCGTATTTTTCTTCTTCTTCGGTGTTTTTACATGGAGGAAACTCAAGAGTCCAAAATCGATCAGCCGCCGCCCCCCCCCCCCCCCCCCCCCCTTTCTACTCCTTTTTGGCGGCGTCTCCCTAGACACCAGTCTTCATATGACTTAAGCTGTTAAACCTAACACTAACAAATATTTTATGTATGTCTCCAATAGAATACATTTTTAATGCGTATTTGACGTATTAAAACCATGCTGAATGTTGATTGATAATTGATTGGCTTTGTAATTGACGAGTGCCGTTATCTTTTGTTGCAGGTATGAATATAGTGATTATTTGTTTTGCATTTTTTGTCAATATTCCTATATTGCTTAAGTAGAGTTCACGTTGTCGTTATTAGTTATTATCCCCAGCTTTCACTAAAACGGGGGATATTAATTTCGGTTTGTCTGTCTGTCTGTTTGTCACGCTTCGTTTCCGTGCAATAACTACAACAAATGTTTACCGTTTTCTTCAAACTTGGTCACAAGGTTCAATACCTGAAGGGCTCAGCCAAGTTCGATGACCAATATCAGCGGACCCCATTTGGCGAAGTAATGGCCCCTTGACCAATGAAAAATGTCATTATCTTCCGTTTCTGTTCATTTACTCTCGCAAATAGTATCCGATTTTCATCAAACTTAGCAACAGGGTTCAACGCACTAAGGGCTTGGCCAAGTTTAACAACCACTTTAATCGGACTCCATTTGACAGAGTCATTATCTGCAGTTTCCGTTTAATAACTCTAGCAAATATTAGATAAGGCTTTTTTTCTTCGAGTTTCAAGCTATACATTATGTCTCAACAGCACGATACTCACATGTTTAAACTTAACCTCAATAATGTGTACCCACAATAAGTCCTGAAAGCGGAGGATATATAAATAATATATGTTTTAATTGATACAGAAAGTCATAGATTACAAGCTTCATGTACACATAAAATACGACGTCTTTAAATTGCTCTCACAGTCACGTCACCATTACGACTTCTTCACTAGAAATTGACATTTACCTTCTTCGATATTAATGCACATACAGTTCGTTCAAAACATCTTCATTAAGCTGTATGGTGTAGCGCTATTCATTTTGGCATATACGTTATATCAAGAAATTATAGGTGCATTTACACGTGGGTGTATGACGCGCATCTTTCATGATACACGGTCGTTGACTCTACGGGTTGGTTTCTGAGTCCCCGTGGTTTAACGTAACCTTGGTAGCCAAAGTAACTCTTTTAAGTTGAGGCACGCGTCATAATATACACACTTCACTTATTGATTTAAAATGTAATAATACTTCTTTTGTTTTAATCTAACAGGGGTTTTACACACGTCCTTTTTGTTTTAACAGTAGATCTTGCCAATTTTGATTCCAAGCTTTTTGGCCCTAGTGTCACCGATGAGACCTTGAAGAACGATACAGCTGTATATGTTGCAGAGTTTATCATATGTGTTTCTTCACCTTCAATGTTTTGTAACAATTCAATTTTTTTTCAATCGAGAGAAAATCATCTGACACAGTACTTTTGTGTCACGCCAATTATAAGGATGACATCACCATCGCTTTAAAGATGGATGCCGATGTTGCCTAGGAACCATATTTTATTATGTGAAAACTTGTTTTCTGTACTTTGTAAATTCTGAATATGTATTTATATATATGTGTGTGTGTGCGAGAAATACAATCAATCATTGGAGTGATTTAAGAAACATGCCTGACTCACCTTCCGCTGCAAAATAGACCTGCTGACCTTGGCTATTGAGAAGTTTGTATTTGTTGGCAGTCTCCCAACCAGTGAATACTGCAAAAATCAGGACATAGTAAGACAGTGGTGTCATCAATCGAGTTATAAATCCTTTTGAAATACAGAAAACCTAGACATTTCTCTACGATTTCAGTTAGTTGTTATTGTCACCATAACGCTTTTAAAATCGTTCATACATATTTCATTTATTTTACTCAAAAAGGTTACGTTTGTTGTAGTCAAGAAATATGACGAAATGCTGGAAATAATTAATCCCCAAATCAGTGTCGTGTATTTTTGAAGACTTGTGTGCCTTAGCACGATAATTTTAAGGGATGTGAATGACACTTTTCAGAATCCGACTTTATTAAAATGTTCATACACTTATCAAAATACTAAGTTTTGTTATTATTATTAAATATAGCAATGAGTTGTACAGACATGCAATAGTTAATTCCAGCTGACGATGTAAATCATTATCAAAAACGATGAAGAGTACTCTGCTCAAACATTGGAGTATCTCTTTCCACGCCGATGAAGAGTTACGCAGCATTTACCTTCGAGTGTTTCCAGTTGCTGTTTAATGATGAGTTGATCCATATTTGTGAGGTATTCGAGTCCCGGTGGACAGCCGACTATTGGCTTTGGACGGTTCATCCATTGTGTCAGGAGCGACTGACTTGGGATATTGTTTGGAAGGACTGTACCAATCGGTGCATTGTCCCCTAATAAAGATATATCATATAAAAAATTACATATCATATATGTGTAATAATATATCACAAAAAATATTGTATAACATAACTACGTGATGTCGTAAAGTATAACTATTTAGTATGTTACACTCAAGTATTGTAAACATAACTACTTAGTGTATTCTCATATATTGTTTTAGAAAACTACACGGTGTTTACTTAAAGGTTGTGTAATATTCACACTCGGGTTATACTCAAAGGTTTTAAAATATCACTACTTAGTGATTACTTATATGTAATATGATACAAATAATGAATGATTGTATAATACTACTACCGTAAGTATACTGAAATACTGTATATTATATCTCTTTAGTATTTACTCAAATTTAATAAAAACACTGAGGGTATACTAAAGTCATATATGAGATACTTCTGAGGGTAATACTAATTTAAGGGTTTACTTGTGTACGATTGCTACTTTTTACGTTCGATTAATTCGCAAATAGATATATAACTCCTGAATAGTCCCGACCTTTCATGAACCAAGATTGACGGGGGATATCTTATATTGAAAACAAAAATTCACAAACAGTTCCAGTAACATCTTCGTTTGTGAATGCCAATACTCGCATACATATAATTTGTTATACAGTGCATTTACTTTAATGCTGTATAAGTGCAAAACGTCTACGAAATGCCACGATTTCTAACGTTTTATTGCTATGTCATATTATGTTGACGATTTCTTTGTGTACATCACGATCTTATTTAACATCAAAATGTTGGAAGGATATACCGAGTTTTATGTTGATTGAGTTAATGCAATTTATTTATGGGGTATATGATGTCCAGATACATAACATGTATAACTTTTTGTACATGTGCAGTAATACCTCCATATGTAACCTTGCATGAGTCGTAACAGTCTAAAACTAGCATGTGAACATTTCTGTATTGGAATCAACATTTCATTTACACATAAACCTCATCAGTATTACGCACGAAAACATAATTGGGAAAACAATAAGAGTCAATATATAAATATAAAAATATCAAATAGACATCTCAACGAGCCATCCATTTCACCACTTCAGACGAATGCGCCGGCAAGTGCTTCATACATTCCGAAACTCACTTGGCTGCTATTAGTTTACAAATAATACGTGCATGTCGCGGAATCGTATATATATGTTTCCATATGAAATAGTACTTACTTTGAATTGGTACTTTGATAACGGTAAAACCCTTGACTTGTTGTTTTGAAGCCATCGTGATGTCTTTATAAATTTTAAACAATGCCTGCACTCGTCCCATAAAAACGATGCCCTACCATCACAACAGTTATCGTTGTGAATCTTCAGTGTAGGGCCATACTTCCATTTGACATCGTTTTGTGCTATTCCACAGCATTAATGTGTTTGAGCGTAAACTATCACAAACGTTAATATAATACGGTCCGGATCGTTTATATACAGCTTCAGGTTATAAACTCCCCATTGTAAACAGGTATAACCGCGATATCGCTCCAATTACCGCCTGTGCTTATAATCTATAATTAACTCAAAAATACACGAAGCGTAGTAATTCAATCATGAAAATAGATTAAGTGTACTTCCTTACTACAATTCTTTGAAATAAATTTGCAAATGGTACCACTTTACTTCTTAGCGTCGTGCACCTATGTATCTGTTTCACGAAACTTCTAAAAACAATTGGCTGGAACTGTACTTCCACTGGGATAACTCCCAACGTTCGTGTTTATCATGTGGCATATCTAAACTTATCCTGCAGACTTTTGATTGCAGTGCTGGTTTTATCGCTCTGGCGTGGAAAAACCTCCCTGTTATTTTTATCACCAAAATATTTATGTCTTTTACATTCTCCTGCTATCTGCCAATAATTGCCCCGCTATATCAACAATATTCCTACTCTTTTCATATTCATTGCTTCATTGAGTTCTAACTTATCTTTTTTATATTTTTCTGTTTTTATCACAAATGTAGGACGCTGGTTATAACATATGATTGTTTATCTAACGTACCATGTACCGTACTTGAAATGAAGGTAAGTAGAGTGGTGTGAATAGTGCTCGAGTTTTCGTCATTATTGATAGGTATAATGTGTATAATTCCACAAAATGCTTTAGAAGTTTTAAAACCGACTTCAGGAAACATTAATAATTTGATTATTATAGTATTTGTCGATTTATCAAGTTTCCATAAAATCGGCATTACTCCCAGAAACGGGTTGCGTAGGTACTCCAGTTTGATCGATGGTAATAAAAAAGAAGCTGTGTAATGTCATAGCTAAACTTGTTTTAGAGGTGCCTTTATTTTAGGGTTTACGGTTATTTTAGGGAAGCTTACTTTTGATTTACCAACAATAAGATCTCCCAATAATCCCCTGTAGAATCGGGGTTGGTTTCATCCTTGTCCTCTATTGATGGGACACTGACGAAATCAAGAACAGACCTGCTGTATCCCGCTGCATGTGTATCGTAAATACTAATGTTCGAATACCTACCGAATCGGGGAATTGCTTTCCCTCTATAGGGGACACAGAGTACATCTGTTGCACACATTGCAATATTTGGGTTCTCTCTTTCTTTCTAAGTCTAATTATCTGTTATTTTCTAGCGCCTTGCTAGGCAACACCTCACTTTTGACTTCAATTTTGAAAATTTGCCCAGGTTAGGAAGGAAACGGGTTCTATTTGCAGGCCGGGACATAACAAAGTCTTAACAAAAATGGTAGTTATTCCCTGATTAACGTTCAGCATATGGGATAATGACAAGAGCTTGTTCACCCGTTGTCAGTATAATGTGACCGGGCAGAATGTTATGTTGGGTGAGTTCGGCATGGTAGTTCGGTGAGATAGCACTATAAGTGGTCATCAGATACGAGCTATCACAAGGAGGCAATTACATCAACATACCCTGTCTGCGGCACACATACACACATACACGCATACACACCACACATGGGGGCACGTCATTAAATGACATCAGCTGTTTATAGGACGTTAAACAAAATAAAAACAAATCTCCCGATAATGCGAGATAATCGAAATATTTTTCGACCCGTTGTTAGTATAGTTTGACCCGGCATAATGCTGTTCTTGGTGCCATCGGCATGGTATTGAATAAGATATATAAAGACGGCATCAGATCCGTGCTATCACAAGAAGGCATCTACACCAACATACCCTCACACACACACGCAGGAACGCATACAAAACGCACATGGAGGTTGGGCCTTAAGTAACCTTAGCTACTGACACATGTAGCACGTTGAACAATATGAAACCAAAGCAATTTTTCGAATGATTGTCTTATCTCAGCTAAGCTTGTGCCGATCATTTGACAGTTTAGATTTTAGTAACGATTTTTGAGAGCTTAACCTTCATCGCTATTGAACCATAGAATAATTTATAATAATTGTTTAGAATTAAACAAAAAATATTACAAGATATATCTTGGCCTCTGCAGGCAATCATCAAACGAAACATCAATTTGGATCAACCACCGGACACTAGGGAGACGATAAAATCGATGAAATATAATATGTAAAATGTTGACATCACCTTTTTCATGCTTGCAACAGCAGGGGAAACTCCGAACCAAAACAAAATGAACGTTCGACATAATTTAGTTACATTGTCATTCTATTTAAAGGGGGCTATTTAATCCAATGACAACCTGAAAATCGAGTCGATACTGAAAATATATATCTCCTAACGAAAGTTTAAGTAGTTGATAATGACACGACCTGAAGCCAACATCCAGTGTGGTCATTTTTATTTTTTAGGAGTTCACAACGCATTTTTGAATTTACACAATCCATCGCAAGTAAGAGTCATAAGTATCATAATATATACCTCTAATCAGATATTTCTGTTCACATTTAGATTTGAACATGCACGCACTGAGAGGGTAACGGTGCCGCAGTGAGAATTTTAAACCGAAGAAAGTACGATATCAATAGGATTAAATGTAAAATAGATCATTAATTTGAATCGATGTTTGAGATGCTGTTGAAAGACGATTTTGATGTTAAAGTACTATTCAATATATACATTTTTACTTCATGAAGGATTAAGAAACAACCCTGCATGCTATTACAAAAAAAGTATAATTTTGCAATATTACATGTACGAGTTATCATGTACTAAATTATAGATGATAATCATAAAAACATTTAAATCTATCGTGGAATATTCAATGATGGCACGCTATGATTTTGTGTTTTCTTTCTTTATTATATATGTATAATTATATTAAAACTTTTTTTGTATGTATGACCAAGTCGGGTGGCGAGGTGGCAACGCACTTGCCCTTCACTAAAACGGCCGGGTTCGATTCCCCGACCAGACGTTAAAGGTACAATTTATTTAAGTAAGAATTACTCACATATGTCTATAAGTGTATAAACACATGAACCGAATTAAACGATCATCACAATCGAGCGCTCAACTTGGCAAGTGACAGAAATAATGCGTAAAATTCAGAATTTCAATTGTGTGTTATTGTCGAGTGTATACTGGTTAATGTCTTTCAAATACATGAAACGTTTCCCATTAATATTTCGATTTACGTTCAAATGATAACTATGCATAGTTTCTGAATGAATCATTGTGCTGAATAGGGCTTCATGTTGTGCACTTGAATATGTAGGATGAACGAACAGCTATCATAAAACGTTATAACGAATTTTGTTAATATCTCTTGACATTAAATTGTAATTAAGATCAATTTTTTTGGCGCAGGCCAAATAGAAATGCTAAAATAAAACCAACATATTTATGTTTTAGCTATTATGACGTCATAAATGATATGGGGGGAAAAACCTATGTATTAGAGTTGAAACTAAGATAAAACACCACTATACTGTTAAGTAGATGATTCTCCAGTCTGATGCTTGAACAAACTATTTGATTGTGAAGATTTGTCATAATGACGTCATATTTTAAGTATGGCTTACTCATAGCAAAACTGTCAGTAATTGGCTTACTATATTACGAGCAAAACAACTGAATGAATGCGATAGATAGAAACACAGAAGCTGATATACTTCTTATCATTCTTAACATGAAAATATTCCTAAATTGTATTTATTTTTGAAATCTACACACGGGGAAGTTATTTATCTAAATACTGTATTTGCATTACTTGGACAGCTGGTGGTACCGAATCCGATTGATTTCTCTCTGTGGTATGCCGTTCACCTGCTCAACTTGTAGCCCCCACATAGTCTAACCCCCGGCAAACAGAGGGTACTAGATAAGATATAGACATCTTTCATCAAGAGCGGTGTAATGTATATACAGCAATAAGGGTTGAAATGTGCTGTGGTGAATTACTGTACACAAATTGGATTATCAGTCGAAATGGTTTAATGTATTTCGATGGACAATTCGGTGTGTGAATAGTCTTCAACAAATGTATATGAAATGAGAAAGAAGATAACATAAAAACCTTTCAGAATTATCTTGTTACAAATATTGGGGAGTTGGAAGTGGTAGTACGCAAAACGTACACAAATATGACAATATAGGTTTTTCTATTTCCGGCAAAATTCTTGCCTTCTCTTATTTCTCCGTTTGCTCAAGGAAACACATACAAACCAGATAACGGAATACTTTGAAACAAACCACTCATTTAACAGAACTTTTGTTTACTATGTCTACAAAGATGACGTATACGAAATCGTATGTTTTGCCGACTTTGTTTAGGGTACATAGTAAATAACGAAACATAATGGGGTCTTAATTCTCAATTACTGAAATAGCAAAATGAGGTATGACTTGTAAAATTATGGTTAATATTCATAGGGTACATCTAAGTATCTTTTGAATATTTATTGAGTAATTATTTGTTGAATATTAATTAATATTCATAGGGTACATGATTATTTCTTGAATATTATCTATTGCATTTTTTTTTTTATGTTTTAATACATTTATATTGCAAAATATGCATCGGTATTTTATAAGCTCAATACTTACATAATACCGGTATCGTTACCCAATGTGCACGCGTCCTGTCAACCTAAAGCTTTACATATTTTAATAAACCTAAGTGTCGTTATATTGAACTGATGTACAGCTCTATGAGTCCAATGTCTACCGAATGTTATGACTTCATAGTGTGTTTGTATGAAACAGAAAATGAAGTGGTGGCATGTAATGCGTCCCCTTCAAGACATGCTTCTTTAATTACTTCCATTTTGTTTTCGTTAATAACGTCGTTAGGGCGTTCAAATCGCATGTGTTACAATTGTGACCAAAAGTATACGGAAAGCTCTACAGATGTAAGCGTTTTCCTTTCAGCTACAGATCCCCGTAATCTGAAACTATGAATTTGAACCTTTCTTTTCGAAAATAACTTTAAAATATAGTTTCTTAAAAGAATCCCATATTGAAAATATACGAAATAAAACAGTGTTCTAAGAAAAGTTATACAACAAAGCAAGACCGGGATTCAAAACCTGGACATCCATTACAATGCGGTCGCTTTAACCAGCTGAATGTTCATATAGACCGATAATCACGTAGCTCAGTTTCTCTTCAATTATTTCCAAAACGAAGTTATGGGGAGGTAGCTCTTTGTTTGTTTGTTTAATGTTGTTTAACGTCCTATTAACAGCTAAGGTCATTTAAGGACGGCCTCCCCTTTGTGCAAGAATTATGCGTGTGGTGTATGTGTGTGTTTTTTGGGAGGCTGCGATATGTTCGTGTTTGTCTCCTTGTAATAGCGCAGAACTGATGCCGACTTTATAGTGCTACCTCACTGAAACATACTGCCGAAGACACCCAGCAGGACGCCCCCCCCGGTCACATTATACTGACAACGGGCGAACCAGTCGTCCCACTCTTTGGAATACGACAGTGGAAGTGCCTACAGCGAGACAGGGATCCTTAAGTTTATCAATAATCCCGAACAAATATACATTTGTACTGTGTAACATCGGAAATCGATTCCAAAATATTGCACCTCCACATAGAAATGTATTTAACGCTTAATAATTAGTCTAAACACAACGAAAGATGCCAACGTACAATAGTAAAAGGTACACCGAATAAACAAAACGGATATAGTTGATATTATGATTGTTAATTTAGATGTAAAAAAACAACATGTACAAGGTATTTTTAAATCATTATTTTTTTATTTTAAAAAGAAAAGAAAAACACTTGAATGGACAAATACAACATGTTGATAATACTTTTCTTGGATTGAAATTATCACTGTTACATGTTTTTTTCTGTCGGAAAGTAAAACGTATAAGGTTAAAGTGTAATACACACTAATAAGTTATAACACTTATCTATACTGGTTATAACACACGTTCGTTAAGCTTTTGACACACATCAATATTTCATAAATGTTCGTATTTCAGTAGATTTCCGGGACATATCATCTCCTGTAACTTTAACAAGCAATGCCGTTACGAGTTCTTCTGCGGAATCTTCACAACGACCTACGTAAAAACAAGATAGTATTTGTATTCACACAGAATTGGTAACATTTTACATATACACTGGTTGACCTCTTATATGTATTTACGTAAGTATACTAAGAGATTACGTTTGTTATTATACAAATAGTATAAATATATCGGGTTCATTGATTAGTTGAGAATTGCACTGGGTGTATATGGTATATGCATATTATATAAAATTAATCTGGTATTATTCAACTAATTGTACAAGCATTTTGTGGTGACGTAGATTTTACAAAACACTTGCACTGCCATTAGTAGTATCAGTGATTTTAAGCTCAATGACACAGTTAAGTAAATTTCCAATTTAGTAGGTGATGTTGCTAGACCCCTTGACACTTCACTTTGGGATGCTAATGGAGCACAACTGTTGAATCGTTTCGACAGCTGATATGTTTTGAGAATTGTGAGCATAAAATACCATTCTGATCACAAAACAGCGACCACTAAACATACCATATTTCCCAGAAATACAGAACAGTAAATTATCTACTCACGTTTTTCACCTCTGTATATTGTTGAAGTCCATACTCCCCTCTGTAAAACGAATATAACAATATATTCATCAAACAATTATAATCAAATCATGAATGAATGAAATATAACTTTTAGTTGGAGAATTTTCTAATAAAAGCATTAAGCTCCAGTTGTAGTCTAAAAATTTCTTATACAAACTTTCTTTTTTTCAGTTTTGAAACACAGGTCTGTGTCTCTTCATGAACAATTTGAAAAAGATTAGAATTTCTTATTTGTTGAATACGGAGTTTTGTTTTTATTTTAAAACATCTTTTAAGTTAAATGTGTTATGAATACAAACAGTAATTGAATGTATTTTGAAGACGTATGTTTTCTTGGTAAGAAAAGATTGTAAATACCCGGTGTCTCGACTCTTATCTAAGTGTTATGATATGCTATGGTGAACGGGTTTTGTAACTCTGAGTTTTAATGAATATTGTCGTTTCCTATAGTAAAGTCCTCAGAATAGGCTTTAAGTAATAAATTGAACCTGTTCAATGATCTGAATGCTGAAACGTTTTCAATCGGGTTTTTTTCAAAACACAACCATGCAACGATAATATGCAAGGATGTGTTAGTTCAATTGTGAACAGGCCAAATCACTTGAAAAGTAATCAAATGATCGATGACTTACAGTTCACGCCCAAGTCCGGACATCTTAAATCCACCAAATGGCGCCATGGGACTAATGATGTTGTAACAGTTGACCCTGGCAACGGGAGCACAATAGGAAATATTGTTACAAAAATATGCTTCATAAACAATGTTATTTCCGTTTAAGGATATTTACTTCTTCATTATGACTTCTCCTGTCTAAAATGAGAAAAACGCCTCAAAGGGAGATCACTCTTTACATAACTATGAGTAATGTATCTGCTAGCATCTCTATGAACCTAAAGTCTACATGAGACATATACATTGGACTTTTTTTGTGTATAGTATTTGTTACTGAATTCAACAAAAATGAACTTAAACCAAATTTAATATCAATCTGTATGCACGTTGAATGAACGTGTCGGTAAATGAAATATCAGTGACAAAGATATGAGCCAAACAGCAACAATTATGTCAGATGAAATCATAGATAATATCTTAAATGAAGGATTTGTGATAATTTCCGTCAGAACTTATGACAGTTTGCACAACAATGGGGTCAACATGTTCAATATTTAGTCAAATTTGTTTGCATACTTAAATAATGACCGTCTTACAAAAATATAATCCATTTTTACCTCTGGTACATTTCTATAATATATAATGTACGTATGTTGTAGTTCTGGAAAGTGGGGCTTTACCTCATAAACCATTCAACATATCCAAACTATAAACCTTGGGAAGGTCTGTCACAAATGCATGTATCAAGCTACTGTTTATACATGTGTTCTTTAACAACGTAATGTATATGTTGAATGACTTAAATCGATGGATTTAAATGGAGAAAAAAATACTCTATTTGAACACAAAGTTGAAAGTTGATATTAACGAAAACTTCTATATTTCTATAACATAAAAACGAGAATTCAGCAAATTTTATCATTTAAAGACGTACTCACGTAAGATTTTTGCTTGATTATAGAAAGATTTATTATCAAAACTTATTTAAATATCAAATAGTAAATGTTATAAGTTGTTCTCTCTATAATCACCAGACTGTTCCGGCCTTGACCGCCTGTGAGAATGTCATTGCTTTGTCAATGTCCTTTGTGAAGATAGCAGCACCCAGGCCATAATGGGTCTTGTTCGCCCGTTCGATCACCTCATCCATTGTTTTAAATTTGATGATTTGCTGGACAGGACCGAAAATCTAGGGAAAGAAAAAAACAATGATTGCTGCAAAAACAAATTTTAAACAGGCATCATAATGTAAATCTTACAGGATGCAGTTGTTATTTTTGCATTTTTGTGACAAAATACGACTGTGCAATTTTGATATTGCATTTTGTGCATTTGTTGATGTCGTAAGAGATAATTCATATAATTCCTTTTTATGCTCAGGAAATCTCTCATCAATTTGTATTTTATTTTATCTTGTATTTTTATGTTTATTTTATAAAAATTTAACTCAAAATTAGCACTTCGCAAACTCTAAACCAATTTATCATATACAATTTCGAATGTATAAAATGTTCTGTATATTTCTTAGGCTAATAATTAACCCCTTGTTAGTAATTGCAAAAATAAGTTTTTTGCAAGAACACAATAATGTGTAGTACCTCTTCTTTAGCTATGCGCATGTCGTCTTGGACCCCTGAGAACACGGTTGGTTTGACGAAGTAACCCTTTTCTCCATGTCTCCCCCCTCCACACTCCAATGTGGCTCCCTCCTTCTTCCCAGAGTCAATCAGTTCCATGACTCGCCGCAGCTGGACGTCGTCTATCTATAATGTAAAGGATATTTTACCGGTAATCAACCCTCCTGCCTCTTTTCCGCTTTATTTACATCTACTGTTTTGTTTAAAGAGGTTTAAGTTGGAACATCTGCTAAACATTGTAATCTGGACCCGTATTAATGAAACCTTTCTCATGCTTAAGTATGGATTTTGTGTTCAAGCCAGGAATTTACGTTTCAAAAGTAAGGCAAAATACTGTTTTGATCATTTGACATGAATAAAAAGAGTTTAAAGAAAGTTTGTTTGAGCACAAAATTAATGCTTTCGCATTGGAACGGTTTCATGAATACGGGCCCAGAGCTTACATTAATCCATTAATCAGTTATGTACTGTTAATCGTGCTTTTATTTATCTATTATATATTGTAATATCAACACGTATAATTCTGAAACCTGTACAATTCATGTGTTTACATTAAAAAATGTATCATTTCTGTGCAAATTAATCCTGTAGTACTTGAACACTTACTAACGTGTGTGTTTATCTCACTGATTTTCAATTTCACAGAATTGTACATTTGATTTAAAAAGATATGACAATTTTACATGTGTTTATTTCATTTCAAACCACCTGTCCGATGCATCTTTTTTCTTTCTTATTTTTCTCTTATATTTACGACAACGCAATCAATAATATATTAGTCATATAGTACCCAGACCAATGTAACTATATTAAACATGCAAAACAGGACAACTGCCCTAAACATCGAAAATGATACAGAAACGCAGCTTGTTATATGAGGTATCACATGATAATTATTTGCATGCGCAAATGTACAACCTAAATTAGATAATTGGATTCTCTAGAACACTTTGCATAATATAGGCGAATGCGCACTGACATAGACGAGAAAGGTCACTTTTATAACATTTTACTTCACAATCGTCCTATGTAAAATTTGTTGGAATACATAAATGTATCACCCTTCTAATTTGTAACACTCTCTCTGATTGGATATCCTGCTGGGGTCTATATTTATATAGACCCCGCTCTGCCAATCCTTCACATGTTGAAATAGCCTACAAACAATTTAAAGCGCGGCAAATTCAACAAAACAGGCAATGAGGGGGCCGCTAGAGTGGTAATTACATAGATGGTTATGTATTGTCCGAAATATTGTCGAAAAGGTGTCCGCTAGGGGCTATTTTGGTCGCAGTCAAGTACAACTCAAACTCACAAAGGGACTTATAATTTTGCAGAAAAGTAATGAAAGTTTGTCAGGGTGACAAAGTAGTTATCTCTTGGTTAGGAGGGGCCTACTGGCTAATAGACCCGGTGGGCTTTATAGACCCCTCGCCTTCGGCTCGGAGGTCCATAAGCCCGTAGACCCCTCCTTGCCCAAAGACAACTAATACTATAAGTCGAGTTTCAAACATTATTTTTTTCTCACTCGTTATGCATTCCACTATTCTTTACGCACACATGTTGATTATTCTTTTATTTTATTTAATATATGTGTAAGTGTCTGATTATGTCAAAACTTCAAGTACACAATTATAATTCTTGATAAAAGCATGGCATATAGTACCTGTACAGCACAATGACTGGAAATGCATTTCCTTTTGATCCATATTTATTAAATAAATAGAATTTGAATTGAAAGAATGAAATTATAGAACTATTGCGCATCCTTTTTACTTTTATAAATCATTCACAAATAACTAAGATTTTCAATAAAATTAGTTGAATGATATCCTGATAAAAAAAACAACATAAATTCACAGTACCTGCGGACCGTTTCTAGTTGCCGGATCGAACGGATCCCCTACAGCTCTGGCCTTGGCCATTTCAACACTCTTCTGAATGAAGGCATCGTAGATATCCTCCTGGACGAAGGTACGACTTCCGGCCGTGCATATCTGACCGGAATTGTACATCACTGCCTCATGTGCCCACACCACGGCACTCGCCACTTTACAAAACGAAAATAATAATAAGAATATACAACATTTGATAAAGCGCCCTATCTAGCCAGCATAAGCCACTCTTAAGCGCTTTACGATGTCATTTGCACTGTTTTCCTTACTGTGGTAGGATCTAAGTAATCTAATATATTTGATAGATACAATTTACTTTATGAGGACGCTTACGATAGAAATATATCAAAATAATCGATTGAGAGAATATATATAGCTCTGTTGTGCGAAGAGCAACTGACTAAAACATTTTAGTATGGTTTCCATAATGCTATTTTATCCATCTGCGTTAATGCGCTTCCATGATTTTCGTCTTTTAGAATTATGATACATGATATTGTATGATATACAACAATAATAAAATATTGGAATCAAAATGGTACTGTTGTCCTGTTAAACGTGTTCTTGAATAAAAGGCATGAGGAATTAACTATGGTATCATCCGTGACATTGGGGTTTGCGGATTATCTTTTGTATATTGATCATAATTATTTTTTAATTGTGTACAATTGTCATAGTTCTATATTGCAAAATGTAAGGTGATAAGATTATCAGATACAATTAGACCACAATAGGAATTAACAAAAATTCATTGTGAAGGGATAAAAAAAATACAATCAACCCAGAAACCACATTTACTGGAATTGTAAGCATTTCCTGTACAACGTGCCGTATCTGTCACTTGGACGCAGCATATTTAACGACACTGGGACCAAAAACTCACTGTCAGCATCAGCAAAGACTACGTTTGGACTTTTCCCTCCTAGTTCGAGTGTTGGACGCTTCAAGTTAGATTCGGCCGCGGCCTTCATTATCAGCTGTCCTACCTGTGAATCGAAACAAACTAATGTTTAGATTGATAATATCTTCAACAGGAAAACATATATGCGATGAAAACGACACGTATGTGAATTAGGTCTATATGCCAGGAACGTTTATCTTCTTGTTGTCACTCATATATTCTAGATAAGTTTAATGTTGAGTTGGGACAATCATCCATTAGAGAACATGCAATTATCATATTTATAAAAAGTAGATGTAGACTCCGGAATTTGCATACTAATCCATCTGGTATGTACTTTAATTATTCAATCGGCAACCTGCACCTTCCCCCAACTACCATTTCCAATCACATATACAAAACTACCGCAACCTCAACGGCTATCTGGAACATACCTCGGTGGAGCCTGTGAAAGAGACCTTGTCGACGTCCATGCTACTGGATAGGGCAGCTCCCGCAGTTTCCCCGTAACCCGGGACCACATTCACCACCCCGGGGGGGAATCCTGCCTACGATGTAATACACATAGACAATAACAAACATTGTAAGTGTTAAGATAATTGTATAACACAGATAAGCAGCATTCATAGTACTGCCTGCTACATTGCACTCGGTCTAACCACGCATTTATTGTGTAACTATATTATTACGGTGTAGAACCGCACGTTTTAACCAACTATTTTTATCAATATACCGTAGAACATTGTACCTACATTTTAGCTATATGTAACGTACCTCCTTGACTAACGCAGCAAGGTACAGAGCTGTCAGAGGTGTTTGTTCCGCAGGTTTGAGCACCACAACATTGCCAGTGGCTAGAGCTGGGGCCAACTTCCAAGCAGCCATGATTATGGGAAAGTTCCACTGAACGAACAAACAAATGTATACATGTAAAAGAGTGAAATAGAGAAGATCAACAAAAACTAATTCTGTCATCCTCTAAAAACTATTTCAAACCTGTGTAAAGCTATAAAATGAGGACGGTGCATTATTGAATCGATTCAGTGACAAATAGTTTAAAAGCTGACCGGTATTATTTGACCGCATATTCCAACAGGCTCGTGTTTGGTGTAACAGAAGTAATCTCCATCTGAAAACAAAAAGAAAGTTTTTAGACTTTGTCATAATGAAACTTAAAATGAAGATTTTATCTATCTTTTATTGTTTGAAGTTAAGGATATTTACGTTATAAGGTGTTTATCTTGAAAATTGTGACTTTCATCATATATCTCGCCCTTATTATTCACATCACATTTGCATTCTAGAACCAACTCTCACCAATAGGAATAGTTCTGCCTTGGACCTTATCCGCCCAACCAGCAAAATACTTGATGCTATTAGCAGAACCAACAACGCAAGCGTATGAGTCCTTGTATGGCTTCCCACCGTCGATGGTCTCCAGGCTCTGTAACCAAACATAAAACATGTTCCATACGGTGCTTTCACTTTCATTTTACTTACTTGGTATATTAACAGTACTTCAGGTCCATGCAGGTAGGGCGTAATAATTGTACCTGTTGCCCCCGTGGCATGATCGTAAGAGGCGACTAAAAGGATCTTATCTTTTCTTTTCTTTCTAAAAAAATGTTTTCTTACTAATGTCACTCTTGACAATTACTCACTTTTGGCCTTTAGTTGAGCGTTCGCCCCTTTGAGGAATGCTTTGGGCTCTGTCTACTGGCCGAGATATACCAGAGTCTGTAAAAATGGTAATTCTACCCCTGCTTAACGCTCAGCAATTAAGGACTTGGACGACTGGTTCGCCCGTTGTCAGTATAATGTGACCGGGTGGGCTGTACTGCTGGGTGTCTTCGGCAGTATGTTTCAGTGAGGAAGCACTATAAAATCGGCATCAGTTCCGCGCTATCACAAGGAGACAAACACGAACATATTGCAGCCTCCCAAAACACTCACACATACACTACATGCATGCATCTTGCACACAGAGGAGGCCGTTAGTAAATGACCATAGCTGTTGATAGGACGTAAAACAATACTAAACTAAACCAAACTAACCAAACCAACAGTCCTTGAGATCGTTTTGTGCTTATCCCGGTATGATCATTGATGTACATTACAAAATAGAGAAGGCTACTGGGAAGGAGCCTATACAACGGCTATGATTATTTTATTAATTTATTTATTAGTTTGTATATTCACTTACGAGTTGTGTTGTTTAAACATTATTTTATCAATTCAGCCTTGAACAAAATATCAAAAACAACCGCAAAGTCCTATGAATCGCAAATATACAAAATCTAGGTCAGCGTATGACAAACCTACCGCAAGATAATCCGCATCTCGCAAAATCAGTCCGGTTAGTTTGTCCAACAATGCTCCACGTTTGCTAGCGTCAAGTCGTCTCCATGGTGACCCAATTTTGAACGCCTCTTTTGCTGCTTCAACTGCCTTCTCAATATCCGCCTAAGAATCAATTAAACTGAAATCTTTTCAGAACGAATCAACTAACTGTAAGAATCAACTAACTGTAAGAATCAACTAACTGTAAGAATCAACTAACTGTAAGAATCAACTAACTGTAAGAATCAAATAAGTAGAACATAAACCACATTTTACCGTGACCGTGAATAACTGATGTAAGGCACGCGAAGTTGATGGCACTTTTAACAATGTGTGATATTGGATGCAAGAAAGCAAATGACACTGGACCTTACAGCTGTATAATTTCATGAAACATAGTTCGGTAGCCAGGCGGAGACATACCAAAGTCTTTAAAATGGAAGTTGTAACAACTGTTTTATCAGATACTTGCCTTTGACGTGGCACAATGTATTTAAATTAAGGTACCACTATACGACACTTTTGATATTCTAAGTTACAATCACATATGCAACAACCATACCGCCTCCAAAAAACATGCACAGATACACTCATACTTTACACATGTGACGACACGTCCGTAGACGACCTTGCTGGTAATAGGACACTAAACCCAATGTGAGTGACTTAAGTTGCTTATAGGACACTAAACCCAAAGTGAGTGACTTAAGTTGTTTATATGACACTAAACCCAATGTGAGTGACTTAAGTTGTTTATAGGACACTAAACCCAAAGTTAGTGAATTAAGTTGTCTATAGGACACTAAACCCAATGTGAGTTGTTGTCTATAGGACACTTAACCCAATGTGGGTGACTTAAGTTGTATATAGGACACTAAACCCAATGTAAGTAAGTTATTTATATGACCATAAACATAATATGAGTGACTCCTGTTGTCTATAGGACGCTAAACCCAATGTGAGTGACTTACGTTTATAGGACACTAAACCCAATGTCAGTGACTTAAGTTGTTTATAGGAGACTAAAACCGATGAGGGTGACTTAAGTTGTTTATAGGACGCTAAACCCAATTATAGTGACTTAAGTTGTTTATATGACACTAAACCCAATTCGAGTGACTTAGGTAGTTAATAGGACGCTAAAACCGATGTGAGTGACTTAAGTTGTTAATAGGACGCTAAAAACGATGTGAGTGACTTAAGTTGTTAAAATGATGCTAAACCCAATGTGACTAACTTTGTGTTGTTAATATGATGCTAAACCCAATATCAATAACTTAAGTTTTTTTATAAAACCATAAACATAATGAGAGTGACTTAAGTTGTCTATAGGACGCTCCACCCAATGTAAGTGACTTAAGTTGTTTATAAGACTATTAAGCCAAAGTGAGTGACTAACGTTTATAGGACACTAAACCCTATATAAGTGAATTAAGTTGTCTATAGGACACTAAACCAAAAATAAGTGACTTAATTGTTTATATGACCAAAAACCTAATATGAGTGACTCAGGTTGTCTATAGGACGCTAAAACCAATGTGAGTGACTAAAGTTGTTTATAGGACACTAAAACCGATGTGGGTGACTTAAGTTGTTTATAGGACACTAAACTCAATGAGATTGACTTAAGTTGTTTATAGGACACTAAAACCGATGTGTGTGACTGAAGTTGTTTTTAGGACACTAAACTCAATGAAATTGACTTATGTTATTTATAGGACACTACACCCGATGTAAGTGACTTAAGATGTTTATAGGACACTAAACACAATGAGAGTGACTTAAGTTGTTTATAGGACACTAAACCCAATGTGAGTGACCTAAGTTGTGTATAGGACATTTAACCCAATAAGAGTGACTTAAGTTGTTTATAGGACACTAAACCCAATGTTAGTGACTTTAGTTGTTTATAGGACGCTAAAACCGATGTAAGTGACTTAAGTTGTGTATAGGACACTTAACCCAATGTGAGTGACTTAAGTTGTATATAGAACGCTAAACCCAATGTGAGTTATTAATATGATGCTAAACCCAATGTGGGTGACTTCAGTTGCGTATAGGACATTTTACCCAATAAGAGTGACTTAAGTTGTTTATAAGACACTAAACCCAATGTGAGTGACTTAAGTTGTTTATAGGACGCTAAATCCGATGTGAGTGACTTAAGTTGTGTATAGGACACTTAACCCAATGTAAGTGACTTAAGTTGTTTATTGGACGCTTAAACTTTTTTGAGTGACTAAATCTGTGTTTAGGACACTAAACTCAATGTGAGTGACTTAAGTTGTTTATAAAACCATAAACATAATGTGAGTGACCTAAGTTGTCTATAGGACACTAAACCCAATGAGAGTGACTTAAGTTGTTTATTGGACGCTAACACCAATGTAAGTGCCTTAAGTTGTTTATTGGACGCTTAAACCTTTTTGAGTGACTTAAGTTGTTTATAGGAAGATAAAACCGATGTGAGTGACTTTAGCTGTGTATAGGACGCTAAACCAAATGTGAATTTCTTTAGCCGTGTATAGGACACTAAGGCCACAGTGAATGAATTAGTTGTTAATAGGACGCTAAACCCAATGTGAATGAAAACCGACGTAACTCACTTCAAATGAAAGAAGGACACTAAACCCAGTATAATCAAATCAAATGAGGTTACTCTTGATTCCACCCACAAAAAGTCCCGGTGTGAACCTATGCTGACCAGCAATAGAGCGGTTCATATAATTTGAAAAAACTTATTTATTAAGGTATTTTCATAATTATTGAAAAGAAGATTAGGATAAAAAGGGTAATTGTTACCTTATCTCCTTCCTGTATGTCTGCAATCTTCTCTTCAGTACAGGGGTCCAATGTTGGAAACGTCTTTCCGCTTACGGAGTTAACAAACTCATTGTTTATAAAAATCTGGGAGAACAACATATAAAATTATTACATTCTGTGACCCTCATCGTTAAAGAGAGGAAAATGAAGGTAAAACCCAATAAGGCATCTTTGGTATCCTTTTAAATAAGAGCTGTTCCCACAGCTCCATTGAAATATGATTAGAAAAAATATTTACACAAACGCTAGGATATTTTAAATCCACTTAGTGTTATGCAGCTCTGGTTATTTGCGTTACTATTGACATAAATATTATATTGTAACAGCTACGTTGTGGAATAGCTTACCATCTGCTATTAGGAAGTCAAATACCCTGGCCAAGTTCAAGAGGGACATAAAAACTCACCTCTTCACGTCTGCATTTTAAAATCTTTGCAAAGACGTCATGTAAATACCACCCTTTTATTTGTTCAATTATGTGCACTTTGCTTGTTAAATATATGATTGCAAGCCTTTGTTGTTTGTTTTCACAATTTTAAATATTACTATTATCCATATATTGTAAAGCGCCTTAAAGTAATTTTACCAATTATATAGGGCGCTATATAAATGTTGTATATTATTATCATTAATATTAATAAATTGTTCATCTGATAATTAAAACGAATGTTAAACCTCAAACTTTCAGGGTTTTTTCAGTTTAATATTTGCATTTAAATATAAATAGTTTTGTTGTACGTTGCAATGTAATATGGTTTGAGATTGAATGCCGCTGAAATGGGTTAGGTATCATATATGATTACATCACACAAGAGAAAATATCTTACTCCCCATCACAGCCAGACGATAATGCTAGTAAGTCATAGACTATTAGAAGCTCGAATGAGTTATATTTATTTTGCAGAAAAGCTTAAATATCTTATAAACATCAATATTTACCTGTGTGTACTTGATTTCGGGTGTTCGGTTGGGTGTCGCTGTACCGGCCATCTTGTCGAGTTATTGGTTATGAAACTATAGCTAAAGGCCGCTCGGTAAACGAGATTGTATGTGATTAAATATGTATACACATGTTTCAACCAGGAGATGGTATGATAAATTGTCCTCTTGCATTGTTGTTACATCTATAGACAAAAGGACGTATATTACAGCTTAGAATAAATTTAAACACATAATACAAGCATATGAAAGCGAAAATGTATTTATATATATATATTGATTTATTTACATTGTATACAATAGTAGTTAAATGGTGAACATCTGGAAGTTTATAGCGTATCACACGTGTGTTATGAAGCTGATAATATCAGGCCTAAATATAGGACGTTACATTATCACACACTACTCACTGTCGTGTACTGTTCATAGTACTATTTGCTTAGGCTCTCTATTGATAACGCCATGTATTTTGTTCTTTACATTTTCATATTTTGATGACGCTCCCAATTTTACCTTTGGGACCGCCTGTTAAAACAGAACTATACTCTTGAAGAAAAGTCAATGTTATTAACATGAATACTTACAACTTCAAATCTTTGAAACATAACAAAGGTTATAAAGGTTCACGTCTTCTGCTTCAGGTAAATCTAAGTCTAATATCAATTATTTGACAACCTTAAAGTGGAAATAGAATAATAACGCAACATTGGTTCACAATCAGTATTCCAAGAATGTAAAAACCGCAAGCCAGAGGATGGTTTATGTATATGTATTATAGCGAAAAATCTTATATATCTTAAATATCTCCTTGTTTCATAATTGTTGTAAAACAAATAAAGTTTATAATTATATCTTACATATCTGATTCTGCTACGGAGTTATTGATATAACTGTCTTGTCTGTATAATACAGAAAGCAAACGCCTGCAATATTGCTTTGCGTACATACCTGATACATGGTCATATATATCTATATGATTCATGTTGAACATGCATATTGCTGTAGCACATTTTGATTTTGTGGTACAATTGTGATAGCGGCGTTTTTTAAATGAGAAATATATCCTTCATATAAAAATCAAATTGAAAAAAAATAGGGTGGTATGTATATATCTCCTCGTAATATAATATTCCCATGCATATTTTATTCATCATACGCTATTTGATGACACTTGTATCATGAATAGTAAATTTGATATCGTAATACTCCAATAAAACCTTTATCGGTGAAATTCTATCTCTATTTTTATCTACAAGCGTCTTCAGGAATTGGCTCCTTGAACATTTTCGTATTAATGTTTTGCTCTCAGCTGTGTCACAAAATTCCAAAATTATAATAAATAATAATACAATACAACAAACAAACGAACGAGAAAGTTTCTTACCTGTTATATTTTCTTTTTTAACTTACAAATACACAGATATTTGTGTTAATCTAAAGTGGAAATTGAGAGCAGGTGTAAAACTTAATCTCAGATATGTGCCTTTATTTTCGGACGTATACTTTTTCTGTGGACTATCAAAGTAATTAGCCGAGAAATATAACTCCAAATATCGTGTTGGCTAATCAAAGATTTCATAATATGGCACTCAAGTTGTAATACCCAAACATACAGTATGTAAGTACTTATATTTATAGCGGGGGGGGGGGGGGGGGGGGGGGGGGCATGGACCTTTTCTATTTCTATAACAGTAATCATCAACTTGTTCATGTATTATACTTTTGTAAGTCTTGTGCTATCACTGTCCTAGTAAGAAGCTATAGCCTGTAATCCATCCATGTGTATTGTCAGCATTTCATTTTACAGTGAAACATGAACTTGAATATAAGTATCAGCATTCAAATATGCATTTGTAATGCATAAGCGAGTATTACCATTGATCGGTACAATTCCTGTGTGCCTGGACTTTTTCGCCTATTTCGGTCACCGCAACTAAGGCGAATTTATCACGACAGCGAATTTTAGGACAAAATATACCCTCTATATGAATTACATGTAACGAGCAAAATATACGCTAGCCGAACAACTACTTTACCGGTGATAAGAGAATAATTGACGAGGGGAAGGTTTATAGAAAACGGTTGTTACATATCTTTAAAAAAACAATTATATGTAATATTTATAAAGACCGTTATTGTCAGAATAAATCAAGCAAGGTAAATAGTTTGATATTTTTTATTTTCTGTTGTATACATTTGTTTTTAACATGTCAGCATACAAATAACAGACAACACTTATTATAAACAATTTGCACTGTGGTTTGCATAGTAAATTTATAGATTAAACTATTTATTCGATTTACAGGCAAGTGAGTATAATGTTAGTCGCTTAATTTTTGTTTTTTGCGAGTTTCGTTTCAAGAAAGGATAATTTTCGCGAGAGTGCAACAGTCTACTATGTAACAATGAAACTCATTTAAAAAACTAATTTGCAATAAATTTGAATCCCCGACTGATTGTCCAATACATTATCTCTTAGTATATAACTATCCCACATAATGACATTATTCAATATTTTTCATACGTGCTATGTAATATTTTTTCCGTAATGTGAGGTTTGTTTTACAAATTATGTAGTTCATCTTCCACAACAGGCTGGCGTTTGTATGCATATCACGAATTTAGTCATATAGATCAAAATCATAATCTCCATATCCATTTCGGAATCCAAAATAGCAGCAACGGAAACCTGGCCGTTGAAATCTAGAGGTTCTACAGCGCCCTCTCAATCCAAATCTGCGACGGCATGGGAACGGCGTACAAGTGCACCCTCTATTCATACCATAATAGTCGTAGTAATAACCTGTGGAATCATTGAAAGCGACACTTAGATGACATGATGATCACCACGAATTGGCTTATGTAGGGTGAAAACGGTAGATACAACACTATGGAGTGTATATTTCTGACTATCGTACAAAAGTAGTGGAAACGCTATATACGTTTTTATCACAAAGGCATTTCGAGAATTGGTCTCTTTAATTACATACAGCATTTACACTACTCTTGTTTTGCATTTGTAGTTGCTTTTTATATGATAGTGAAGGGTTTTTCTTAGTTTCTTTTTGACACTTTAGGAATATTGAAACAGGAAACAAACGTTAAATGTTTTGTATACCTAAAGAACAATATATATTAATAACAAATGTAAAATCACACATACACCTTTACAGACGTATGTCGTTGCCGTTATCATCTGGTGACTGAAAAGATCCGTGCAAGACCTTAACAAGCTTGTGCATTTACTCTTACGTTCCTAAGTGGTATATGTATGACGTGCCGATGGCAAGATTGCCAAAGTCGAACGAGGTCGGAGACATGTGTGGTATTACATAGCCATCCCGACTTATCGTAAATCTCATCTGTGTTTGACCTAACGTTGATAAGTTGAATATGCGCTATCTCAACGCCGTGTTATCTATCCACAAATATGTGTGCTGTACCCTTTGAAATAACCTTGAACAACATATACTTTACAGTTTTTGTAGTGTTAAACTATTTTGTAAACACATCTAACATGAACACAACATAATATTACTATATCACCCTAATTAGCTGGAATAAGCCACTCTAAAGCGTTAACAGTACATAGATAATCAATACAATTAGCATATACATTAATCAATACATTTTTTGAGGAATGTGCAGGAGCTTCCTTATCAGGCACTATCTACTAGTCCTATGCCACCTGGCTAATATCTCCATATGTGTGTATGCCTGCGTATGTACTAGATGTGTAGTGTGTTCTGTTTGTAGTTTGAATGCTACAGCACAGATACAGCTTTACAATTCTATTTATCTGTCAAACCATGTCTCAAATCAGATAATTTTTTCAGCTTATTTTGTATAGTCCTACAACATTTAACCTTATAGTCTATTGGTCATTTTCTAAATACATTACAATAGAAAATATCTATCTTGGAAAATAAGTATATATTTATAAAACTTATGACATTACTATTACTATCATATTGTCTCATGGGCTGTGCTCTTCGGGAAAATCCCCAGGGCCTGACTCCTCCCGGGGGCTGTGTAGATATCGGTTTATTTTCTGCTGGTGTTTCTGTTTGAGACTTCACCATACATACTGCTACAAGTAGTATTAATAAAATGACCTCGTTCATGGTTCTCTGTAAAGAAAATGAATCCTGATTCAATTGACTGTCATAGCATTAATTTCAGATTTCAGCAGAACAATACATCGATTAACTTTTTCCATTACAAAAGGAGGGGAGGGAGCATATAGTATTATCCATGTCCGTCCCGTTGCGCTATATTCATTGGCATGGCTGATTGAAAGCAGTTGTTGGGCAGTTGGCCTGTGATTTTTTTTATCTTTATAAGAAACAAACACACCTGCTGCTTCGTAAGAGGCGACTAATGCGTGACCGCCTGCAGAATTCGCATTCGTGCACTCTTCTTAGAGAGACAAAAGCAACCAAAATAAATCTGCTACACCCATTGTAATATTTGGGGGTTTTGTATTTCTCTCTACTACGTTTTATTGCCTAGCGCCTTGCTTGGCAATACCTCACTTTTGTCGTAAACGATGAACGTTCGCTCAGGTAAGAACGGCAATTAGTTCTGTTCCCAGACCGGGACATACTAAAGTCATTAAAAAAGGTAGTTGTTTTCTTCTACTTATCGTCGGTTTACCCGTTTTCAGTATAATGTGACCGGGTAGAATACTGTGCTGGGTGCCTAAGGCATGGTATTTCAGTGAGATACCACTATAAAGTCGGCGTCAGATTCGCGCTATCACAAGAAGCCATATATACAAACATACCCTGCCGATAACCCATCAGTACATATGAAATTAAAAATTGAATTTGTTGTTCGTTTTCATTAGTACTATTTTATTCACACGGATATTGGTCTTTGTGTACAAAGACTATGGAATGTAGAGGCTTAAGAAAAGGTAATTAAAATTATGTCGATAATTAATGGGACTACTTTTCAAAGATATAATAAAACTAATCGTATGCTGTGATATCACAATCCTGTCTCCGACTCCCTGTGATTTTTTACGGGACATTGTCTGAAAATATTGTACCAACCAGCAACAAGTAATAAATTATATTAATATGCAAACAGACGAAAGTAGTGTCATGTTATATTTCAAAACAGGCAGTTGATAACATTATCAAGCGGCAAGACAGTTGTCAGACTGAAATGATTTTCATGTATAACTTATTTGTATATAAGCATTTTATGAAATATATCCCATTAGTACATAAAATAACACACAAACTAGGACATAATCCACTGGGCTACAGAAATAAAAAAAAAAGTAAGGATTAGAAAAACATATATATATATGCTTTTTGCATTTTTATATCGTGTTTCTGTTAATATATAGAAAATTTTGAAAAAAGAAATTTATATTTTAAGCTTTGTTTCTTGTGAATCTTTTTCTTTTACAATAGATTTGTTACATTACTATCAATAATTGATTCAATCACAATGCAAATACATGGACAAATAAAATGCTTACTTATTTATTTATTTCAAAATCATAAAACGAAACCAATAGTGCATTGATATAAATCCCTGACGTATCTTTATAACCTTGTTTCTTTTAATAAAAATGTATCTAAATATATTTGAATACCTTTATTGATCATACTTTGTTAACATTAAGTGAAAATGATCTTTTAAAAGATGTTACAAATATTATATCATTAAATTAACCGTCCATGTACAAATATCTGCTGTGGATAACATATATTTCGCGTGATATGTTCTTGATTATTTTCAAGTTATTGACCGCTTTACGCACTAATATTTCACGACACAAAATATGTGCATAACTTGAAATAATCTCATGAAATGAAACGGTAATCAACATACTCATGAATAAGTCCAGATCAATTAGTTCGCGAAATTCAGTGTACACGAATAATAAGCATCTACGGTATTTGGAATCTGTCAGAAGACAAGATTATATAATACATGAGCATGTACAATTGCATTTAGAGTTAGTAATATAGACTTGTTCTCTAGTTAATTTGACATTGTACGAACATTTACGGAAATTTAACCAGACATATTATCATTTAATTTGTAATAATTGACGGTTTTATTTTAAAGATTCACAGTTCGTATTTAATACAACATAGGATATATTCAAGTTCCTGGTTTTTACAAACGTAGGTTTTGAACAAGGGAAACGATACATAAATGCACTCGATTTTCATTGGTGTTTAAAAGATAATGAACTGATTTCGTGAACAGTATAATATTACATATGTTTATTAATATAATTTACAAAATGTACATGGATATCTGTTTTAAATAAGGCATGCAATGCTAGACAGTTGATGTCAATGTCTAACGAGGTTTTAATGTTAAATTCATTTATATATTATTATGCCTGTCGCTCTACCAGTCATATCTGGTAAAGGACTCAACGTATACACTGTCGCACTGTATGTTCTAAAGTAGAGAGTCCAGCCATTTTTCAACATAACAGGGGCGATGAAAGGTAATTTTTTTGTCAAATTTATGATATTTTCCTTTGCTCTTTAAAAAAGGACAGCTTCGGATTTTTTAAAAAAAGACTTTTTAACATTATACTTAATGTTGCAGAAAAGTACAATAACAAAAAATGCTACTATGGATGACCGGTAGAATAGTAGAGACGCTTAAAGCCCCTCCTTAACATTTGAAAGTTCTGGGGATCGAATGTTCCTTGCAACGGTGAGTTGTGTGTTAAATAGGAAATTTAAAAAAAACATATTTCTTTCGAAAATAAGTCCTTGCTATAGTAAATGGACAAGCAACTCAAAAAAGGGGAAAATTCAAACAAACTGAAATGCTTTGCGTCACAGATGAGCAACAGAGAGCTGTGGACATGTTCCTAAAATATGCCCTTACTAAATGACATTAATTTGACAGCACATAACATATGATTAAATAAATGCTCGTGTCATACTTTAATGAAACAATTTCTTTTTTGAATATTCATTTAGCTATGCATGCCATACAAACAACGTTACCGAACACCACAAGTGCTGAAATAACATTTTAACGTCAGAAATATGAAAAACCTGTGTGATGTTATACAGTGTATGTGAAATGATTGGTTGACACGAGCCGGAAACCCTTATATATGATAACTTCTGATAACTTTACTGTAAATTACATTACTACGTTTGACAGTGCATAAAATGACATTCCCAATAATCGAAACACCTTATTACGGCGATGTACAATGATCCGCGGTCTTCAAAAATAAATAAGCTAAAAACCAATGTCAATAAACTTCGTTTAATTTACCAAATATCGTACTTGGTATTTTTTTTCCGTTTGTCATTCGGCTTCTGAATCACTCACAATACAATCTGTTCATTGATAACAGGGCTAACTGGCTCGGATCATGGTAGGTTTAACGATAGTTTAACACAGAATGCACATGTCGTTTAGTGTAAAAAGTAGTGAGCTTTAAAACTAAGAGATTCTTTTTTTCTAAATACAGACGAAAGATATACTAGGATTATTTGAAATATTCAGATTTTAAATATGTGTAAAAATATTTGCTCACAAAACGTAACAACGTCACCTTTGCTTGATCTATGAAATTCATTATTGATTTAATTGATTAGAAAAACTAATATACACACAATGTACCGCAGCGCCAACACGAAAGGAAAAAAAACATAAGTTCAACGCGATGCAAAACAACACTAACAGGGACTGAATAGACATCAAAACATTAGGAAAAACAAAATAAACCCATGCCAGAATAATTTCCTCTTTGCACCAGATGTGGCACCTGCCATAATATTGGCTATCATATCAGAAAAAGCATACATGTCAACGATGATATCTTGCAACATATATATATATATGCCTCCATAGTTTAAAAGTTTCCCTAATGACGACCCCTCCGATTCCGTTCTGATTGTGGAGCCTCTCCGATATAAAATTTACCGGATATGAAGATTACATGCAAGTCTATATATAGAGCATGTTCTGATATTTCAATTCAATTTTTTTTATTATTTTTTAAAGAAAAATAAGAGCGTTTTACATATCTATTGTCATAAAATTGTGAGCATTTATTTTAACACATTGAGTCCTTACCATCATGCTTTGGCAAATACCAAAGTTTGTTTTAATAACTATTTTAGTGTTTTCTTTACTCAATACACTCCAAATGACGCGTAGACAGCTTCCAAATAGCAACATTTGATTCAGAAAAATGTTTACCATCAGTTAATAGCATATACTTAAGATGTGACTTTTATGAAACATTTTGACGTCAAAACATCTCCGAAAAATTTCTTTGACCTGACCATTCAATGCTGGTTCAGAAAATTTTGTATTTTTATGTTTTATTGCTACGATCATGAATTGTCTAAATCCCTGTACAGGTATCATATATGTGTTCTCATGTTATGAAATGGTTCATAAACTTGAGATTATTAAACCAATAATGCATACTGCGAACTAATTATTACATCGTTTCAGGGTTTTTTATAAACTTACTCTTTTGTATAATGTTAAAGAATGTAATGTTTTAATGTTTCTCGTCAGGACAAAGTTGAGTTGATGTTGAGATCACATAGTTTATCTATATACAGTTTCATTCATATTGAGTGTTTTTTACGGGGAATAACTAACATCTTAATAGGTGATTACCTACTTTTCACTTTCTTATTTCTAGTGTAAATGAATTGCCAATGTATCAATAAATAAGGTTTCATACTTTGAATATTAAAAAAAAAATGATTTTTTGTTTTAAATTCACATCACGTTTGCTGTGATTACGCAATATGAAAGTGTTTCACATTTTTACATTAAGACGAATCGTAAATTGGTTGTTTCCGACAAAGGGCCTCTTTCCAGTAATGTTAAATCTCCATAGGAGCCTGCGCCCGTATAATTTCTTATCTAGCTCAACTACTGTTTTTTTCTTTTCCGAAGAATAATTTTACACCTTTCCGACACCCAGATTTCATAATTTCAGTGAAAATGTATTTTTATAAAGTTGTCAATTTCAGCATCAAAGACATAAGTTCGTAAATAAAAGAAGGTTATCTCGAAATTGTAATTCGCAACATAGTATAAATTTCTTTTGATAAATATTTCCAAAACATCGTGTTTATTCATAAAACATAAAAAAAAAAATTCTCGGATGAAAATGCACTTGCAGAGACACAATTATGAAGAAAAATGCCATAAAATTGCAATTTTCTCCCGTTATATAGTTTTGGATGCAAATTTCCATCAGAAAATCGGATAGAGCTTTACTTGTTTCATATGTGTACCAAAAATCAGCTAATTCCATGTGGTGGAACGTTCTCATATCGCCGCCTGAATGTGGTTGTAAATTGAAAGAAAAGGGGAAATGAGTAACAACCTTGTCTGAAACCCTATTATATAGCTTATTATATACAAACTTTTATATTGAATATCAGAGCGGATATTTTCATGACAGTTTTATGATGTGTAACGACTAAATAAACAGTATCGATATAAAGATTTACACTGAGGACACCCTGATACATGAATACTGTTCTATCTCAAGTTGTCCTCTTCTGAATTTTCTGATCGTGTGGCCTTGTACATTTATCCGTATCTTCTTGTCTTTGTCTATACGTTTACGGAATCATTGACTCGACGCTAGCTATTCTTGTCTCACTTTCCTTGTTTTATTGTCCCATCTCCAAAGCGTTGTGGCTCTGTCAGGGTTGGGACCCTGACTTGTCTCACTTTCTTTGTGCCTGCCGACCACGCCACATCGAATAGATAGATTATCCATATGAAATACTTTATTTTGTTCTAAGTAATCAATCAATTCTGCGCTTCTTGGAGGTATTGAATGTGATTTATTATATTGTCTTGTTATTTTGTGTAATTAGTTGTTCGTTATTTATCACACATTTTCGCATAATTGTACCAAACTACTAAGTATTAGCTGTTTACAGCAATCATCGGTGGCTTGCTATTTTGTTACTTTATCGACGCTTCATAAACCAATCGTTATTGTTTCAAGATGGAGGGTAAATGTGTTGGAGAAGGGTGTCAAGTATACTTCAAGAAACGTAGTGGCAATAAGAACAGAAGTGCACGCAATGTAAATAGTCCACAATATAAATGGCTCCTAGATACGCTGGTGCAACAAGGATTGATGTCAGCAAAGGAACAAGCACTTATTTGCCAGAAGTGCTACATGAAGTATCTTCGGAACAAAAATCAGCCTGAACCTGAACCCGAGCAGAACCAGGAAATAGAGGAAGAAGACGACTCCCCGTCCCATATCCTGCCGTTGCTGACCCTTCATGATCTTTTGAATGGATCATCTTCACACAAAAAATGCTGTCTCTGTCTTGTTACCTTTGCAAGAAATGGAACAAAATCATCAGTCTTACCAAAACGTGCAAGACATCACCTGATCTATTCACACAAACTGTGGTGTCCCACCTCATCCCGCGTCTGCTCCATTCACCTTATTGGTAACGACTTAGATCCGTCTACAGAGGTTGTCCTTGATGGTAGAGGTTCCTTGGAATCTCAGTTACCATCAAAATCGTCCGAAATCATTAATGACCTCCTAGAGGTGTCGCACGTCCTTTCACAGAACCAGTCTGCGTTTACAATAAGCTTTTCTTCTCTTGATGACTCGGCATGCATGGCCTGGACAGGTTGGTCCAAAGATCAGTTCCTCGAAATCCACTCGCACTGTTCCCCATATCTTTCATCTGGTATATATACCAAGACTACACACGATGCTCTATTACTGTTCTGGGTAAAACTGAAAACCGACATTTCCTGGAGTCAGTGTTCTTCTCTTTTTGGAATTTCCAAGTCAAGTGTGTCCAAAACTTTCCACTCCATAGTACAGGCATTAGACACATCGATAGTCCCACAATTTCTAGGTCCGGATCACTTGACAAGAGAACAGTTGCTCGGGCACAATACTGTCTTTTCAGAAGCATTTTTTGGAGATAAAGCCACTGCCATATTAGATGGCACCTATATTTATATCCAGAAAAGCTCCGACCACAAGCTCCAGAGAATGTCCTACTGTGGCCAGAAGAAGAGAAACTATCTCAAATTCATGAGCATCGCCTTACCAGATGGCTACATTCTGGACACAGTAGGACCATTCACTGGCAGCGAAAATGATGCTACAATTACAAAAAAAGTCATGGACAAGCTAGTTACTTGGCTACAACCAGACGACAACGTTGTCGTTGACCGAGGTTTTAGAGATGTCCTACCAGTTCTCGAAGCCTCTGGCCTCAATGCTAGCATGCCGTCATACCTGAAACCCGGTCAAAGTCAACATTCTGACGTCCAAGCAAATCTTGACAGAACTATCACCAAATCGAGGTGGATTGTGGAATCCTATCATGGTCGTCTGAAACACTGGACGTTCTTCCGAACGCAATTGGTGTCTAACAGCTTTATCAATGTCATCGAGGCTTTGCTTCGAACCGTCACAGCCTGTCTGAATGGTATTAGAGGACCGATCTACCAGAGATCTCCAGAGAGAGATGCCAAAGATAGGCTAATGGCTGAACGTATGAAGGACCGTTTGACAACACCGAATGGTTTAGCTCAGAGAGTCAAGACAGATCCGGATCTATCTAGACGGGCAAGGTCCGAGTTTGTCAAGATGGATGCATCTTCCGTACTGTTTCCCCGTCTCGATCTTGATTACTTGAGAACCATTACGTGTGGAACGTATCAGATATCTCTGGCTCCTGGTTACATCGCCGAACATTTAAGTGATGACGGAGACTATGAGGTGTGGCTTTACCAGCACTCCCCAGACCTTCTCCGATGTCAAATACATTCTCGACACAAAAGCCAAACGAAATATAACGTTTGGATACGGTTCACCGTTTCACCCGATGTTGAGGCCCCAATAAAGGACTACTACTGCCAGTGCCCAGTTGGAGAGAGAACGATGGGAATGTGTGCGCACATCTCCAGTATCTTGTACTACCTTGGGTATTACAGGACGCTGGAAAACCCTCGACCATTACAACCACAGGTAAAGAAATTCCGACAAAACTTGAAATAGTTTTCCATGCGGCAACGGAGTGCATATGTCGAAAGTATGTTTGGGGCTCGATATGAAAGATCCCCGTTACCATGTGACTAACCAAACTTATAAATATAGGTATTATACAATCGCCCGTAGCTATGAACACTCCCGTAAATGCGAAAACCAACCAAAATCATAAGGAACACGTTTTGTTTGTTGTTCTGTCTATTTGTCAGCCAATGTCTTCAACCACGGGGACTTGTGAAGTAGCCATCTTGGATTTTTTTTATGAAAAAGTGTTTCTCTCACTTTTTTTCATATCTGTGTACATATTCTCAACATACCGAGCAAATACTCTCGTTTTTTTGTTAATTATCTAAAGAAAGTCGAAAATCGGCAATTCAACCATAGGCTAATTCAACCCAACATTTGAAAATGTTCCACCACTTACATCTTGATGATTTTTCCTCTCATCAATAGCATATTACGTACTGTATAATAGGATAAAAATTGGTTTGCATACAACGCCCATAAAAGGGTGTATTCTCTAAAAAAAACACAGTTTTTGTGTCTAAAATGTTATCAACGAAAATGGCATTTTTGAGATTGTTTCTTCCATAAAACAGCCAAATGGCGCGATGGAAACATGATTTTTTGTCACAATCATGCCATGAATGTATTCTTTACGGTGACCATCATTTGATTAGATTTTCATTAATATTTTACATAACATGCACATTTTATCAACACTTAGACAGCTTCTGAAAGGTACAACTTTGAGGAGCCATAAAAAACAAACCAAGTGACCTAAATCTTTATACTTTATAGATTTGTGACCACAACGGCATGGGCAATGCACCACCAACAGGAAATTTGAATCTGAGAAGGGGCCGTTTTGGAAACCGGTCCTTACACAGACAATTGTATTTTTCACTACTTTATGTTATTTATTCCAATATCATATAAATTGAGCAATAGCAATTTCATTTATCATGGGACGAAATTTAATTCATGTACATATTTTTTATGTTCAATACTTAAAGTGTTAAGTTATACTCTCATTTTATTAGTGCAATGAATTGTTTCAATTGTCTGATTATAATCAAATCATATTGATCTTCACAACTACAGTATCATGAACATACTGTCAAAAATCAGTTTGCATTTTCACTATAAGTAAATACTTGCATATGAACAATAACTGCATAAATGGATAAGTAATAATTATAACTATCTTTAGGCACAAATTACCTCATTGATTATAATTAGGTAAAAAGAAATGTGTATATCTAAATTACAGATTAATATCACTCAGAAACTTTAGTTTAAAAAATACATGATATTGAATTGCATATATATTTTTTTGCATATTAAAAGAAAAAAGGCTCGAAAATAAAACTATTTTTCAAGAAATTAGTTTAACGCTACTTAAACCTAATATCTTACTATGAATACAAGTATGTTATACCTGCATACTTCAATTTATTGGTTTGAGGAAATCAGAAAATTTTCAATATACAAGGAACAAAAGGGTATTTTGTCACTCATGCAATTCGTATATTTTCTAGTTTTACTATGATTTCACAGTAAATCATAACACAATTAATGTCCCGTTGATTTAAAAGAAATAGACCACTAACTGTTATCTTCTGCAAGAGTGAGCATTCTTGAAACAACAAAGTCTACTTCAGTAAAATATGGTTAAACCCTCACCATATGTGTTTAATTAAGTGAATCTACGCTTCAAAAACACATACTTAAAGCAAATGCACCTGCTATTTTTTATGTACGTCATTGACAGCAAGACTTGTATTATAACACCTACATCAGACAATCACGCCACGTGGTGCCAAAGCTATCCCTGCCTTGTCTGATTTCTATTGAGTAGGATCGTCGCTCACAAACTTTCCATAGTGGTTAGCCTTTTCTTTTGATTAAGTATAGGGAGTTGCAAGTGATTAAATTTTCTAATCACTATGACGTTTCATCTTTCACAAAAGTCGATAACCAGCCAATGTTAATTCAGAGCATTAATAAATCATTGAAATAAATCTTACCTTTGTCAATAGGAAAATGCATAAACCATGTCCACACTTACAGGAATCTGGATCTGACCAACGACGTCCTTAAATATTATCTGCACACTGATCGTTCTGGTATGGACAAAATTATGTTAATGACATCAACTGAAACAGAGGACACTTAGGTAACATACATTAATGTCAAAAACACGTTATAAAAGGAACTACGTTGAGCAGCATAATTTATTCTATTTACTTACAATCATATGCATTAGATAGATAGGATTATATTGAACGATACCAATGATAATATAAGTCATAAATGAAATAAAAGTCATCAAACTTGAGTATCCTTTATGAGACTTATCAAATTTAGTGAATTAACAATGCACATAGAGAATGATAAAGCACAAAAATATCATAATTTAGATATATGTATATTTATATAAGTGTATTCAAGAGGTCAACTGTTGACGTATATATTAATATATTGTTTCCTTCGTCAGGCAAACATAGTGATAATATGAGTATGATATAATTTCATGCAAATATGAATGACGGACACAGACTACGGAAAGATAAATGTATAAAGTGACAGTTTATCGTTTAGGGATCGTAAGTTGAGACAGGGTGGTCCAAACTATAAAATAAATATTTCACGAATTAATGTTGTTAACTGATATTTCATAATTCTCTTCAAAAAAAGGGAATATATAATATGTTATTTAATCAAAGCGACATTAGCATGCACATACATGACTTAGGCTGCTTTTTATACACTATCAAAGGATCATTATGAAATATCATTGCATACGCAAGTCTATGTATTCATTGACTGAATAGAAACAACCAACAGTGACGTATTGTCCACACGTTTATGTAAAACAAACGGTAAAAATATGTATATACTTTGACAGGGTCATAACAAAATAACGAGTGAAGCATTTGTACACTTAGGTGTTAAAATGTGGAGAACCGATTGTGAAGTCGAATATATCTCACATCTAAGTATGCATATGTTAATTGGTCATTCGTCTGATGAAAACAAGATTAAATCTAGGGGAATGACAACAACTGGTTCACCCGTTATCAGTATAATATGCTGTTCTGGGTGCCTAAAGCTTGGTATTTCAGTGAGATAGCACTATAAAGTCGGCGTCAGATTCGCACTATCACAAGCTTAGGAGGCAAGAACACCAACTACACTGTATCAGGCACGCATGCATATGTACACTACACACATGGAGGTACGTCCTTAAATGACGTTATCTGTTGATAGGAATTTAAACAAAATCAAACCAAAACCGAACGACAGAGTACATGTCGTACTAGTCATCGAAAGAACAGACATACTGATTGTGCATTATGAACCAGCATAAACTATTATTTATCAAACAAAAAATAAAACATAAAACATAAAGACAACACCCAGAGAAAAAACACAAAAGTACAAAATTATTGCGGAATTAGACACATATGTATGATTACATGTTTCTCTCAGTTTCGTTATATACTGTATTCAGGGGGTACATTTGCATTTTTTAATTGTGACAATCAAAAGAGTATGCCAACCCCTCCTTAAGTGTTGCGCAAATGGCAGCTACTGTTTATCACGTAATTCGCTGTCTATAAATAGTATTTCATATGTAATTCATCTTGGTCTTTTGAAAACGTCCCAGTTGAGTGCAATTTTAAATATATCACCTATATTTTAACATTTCCTTTCGTTTTAGATATTATTTTGATTTCTAATTTATATCGTTTATGTTTTATGTTTTCATTCATTTTCTGAAATTCCATCTTTTCCTATTTTTTCTTGGGTTTTTTTCTTTTCTCTCGTGTCTTTTCGTCTTTTTCTTCTCCTTATCTGTCCTTCTTGCCTTCTCTAAATTTCTTAATTCTCTGGTTGTTTTCATATAAATTGCAGTATCTAAAAAAAATGCGTTCAAATATTAATTGTCTGAACACATGGAATATTACATATGTAAATATAGTCTACGGTGTTGAGGGCCGATCCCGTGCACCACCGTGCAAAGCACAAGAGAGAAAATTTTATTCAGAACAAATTACGTTTTTACCTGTGTGACTGCACGTATATATATACATTGTATCTATGTATATACATGTAGTTCTGACTAAACCATTCTAAGCAAAACCAGGTACGCTTAAGAACATCAACATGTGATCTGCCTTCCGCCTTATAATTTATATAGATATATATGTGCAAATGACCCTGTAAGACACTCCACATTTTTCATATACATGCAGTTTTCGATACTAGCTCATCACCATTTGTGATAACGATGTTAAAATTTTGAAAATGCATCGATTAAAATCATCCCGTTGGTTCTTGAAATTAGTTGTCAAATCCAAACCAAACCTAGCGCGATGTAGCGTTTAAAACCAGAGTAGTTATCCCTCTTGTTACATTATAAATTAGCTGACGTATAGCAAATCATGTCCAGGTAAATAACCCCAACATTACGATTCAGATAATAAACATATTCTACTGTTTGATCTGCCTATTGAAAGACTGTATCATATTTTGTAACTGAAAAATGTCTTAAATGGAGCAGCGGGTAACACAGTTAAATAACAATAAATATTCTATCAAATAAAAGGTTTTTCCGATTAGCGAATATATATATACAGCAGATTATCCGTAATAATTCAGCCTTATTATGACGCTTTTCTTGCTGAATATCTCCAAAATAGCTTATAAGAATGTGAACAGTTACTGTACTATATGAAACAACCTTATTACATTTTTGTACGCGCTTCGAAGTAGCATCCTAACGGACTGTAAGCTAACCAGCGATACTCATTCTCTTTCTGTAGTAGTCGACAGGTCTACTTTCAAATAATTTGTCTCGGTGTTTACCCTTCCTGAACGTGTATATTCATCATATAACTGTGCAACCCTAAATTATATTGACGTTATCCGAACGATCTACATAAAAAGTGTGTCATTTGATAAGTGTAAAACTAAATGTTAGCTTAACGAAAGTTATTTACTATTTTAATTATTTTGATAATTATTTTAAGAATTTTCTTTCACTGCTAATGTTGTTAAAAGCCCCTGATTTCTCTGCACTCTGTTTATATAGAAATATAACACAAGAAAGCCATTCAAAGGAAACAGTTAAATAACTGTATGTTGATATGTGTATATTACAGAAACACACATACGTGTACTATTACAAACACAAATGCATGATGCGGAACATTCACATTAGGCTACCTGAATGGCTTAACGCACTTGAACGGAAGTGAAACCCGTCGATATGTTTTTATTAAGAAAGCTCTCCTTGTTTACCCATAATTGCTTAGTGAAGCTGAAGATTGCATTAGGTACAAATGATATAAACAAAAGTCCTTTTGGTCTCGTTGATTCTGTTTCATACGTTTTTGTTGTAATATGTAGACATATATGTATAACTGGCATTTAATACTTTGTCTTTACTCGGGATAACAGTATGGGAAATAATGCAATACAAAGATGTGTGTTTGCACTGTTTCTATTTTTTAATATGTTGGACGGAGGTAAGTTCGTAATTAATCATATATCATGTTACATATTTGTGTTCGCTTAAAGTATTGATAATTACAAATATTTAACAACATAATAGACATCGAAAAGTCATGAATATCCCTTGTACAATACTGAGTGAACTTTAAGGTCGTGGTTTATGTCCAGACTTCAATATTTATGCCTTTGCTATTATGAATTATTTCTTTTGGCTTGCAACACATACATTACAATGTTACCGCGAGACGTTATATATAGCACTTTAATATTTTGGTAGTGACAGATAAACAAGTCTGAACTTTACATCTATTGTGTGCTGACAGCACTCATTATCCTTTGTCAAAATACCTGTCGTATATGATTACACATAAGTGAAAACAACTCCAGTGATAAATATCATTGTACAAAACAAGCACAGCCTAAGTTTAGTAACTATATGATTGCTTAATGTCGTAACGTGGGAGGTATGATGCACACATTATATAGGTCATTTAATGTATATATCAAGAACATACGTATATGGTACAAAAATGTACTGTTATCGTGATATTTTCGGGTTGTTAATACATAAAATGTAATTATCGTTTCTCCTCCGTACGTAGCTGGGTTTTATTTTATTTTAATGGATCAATTTGCCAATTTACGATTTCCATGTCAACGTTTAAGACACTGAAGTTGTATATCTCAAGTGATTCATTCAGTACATTTACGTGAAGCCCATAACGTTTAGAGTATATACTTGTTTATATATTTCACGCATGCGACAGACTGCAAGATATATATGATTGATTGATTGATTGATTGATTGATTGATTGATTGATTGATTGATTGATTAGATTTTACGTCCGCTTCACTACCGAGTAGTTCGGTTATCCAGCAGAGGAATAAAAATCAATAAAAAAAATCATTAGTGAAATATATACAGTATTCGCACTCTATTGAGAAATGTGTATGTGTTGTATTAAACGGAGAGCCACTAAAAACAGGAATACTTGTGTACTCGTTTACACAGCTTGTCTTATTGTCGTATCTGTGTACCAGCTATGCTGGTCCATGGGCTTCATTCAACACATTGCATGTACCCATCAATACTCTTTAAGGATCCCTGTCCCACTATACTGTGATGTTTGCTATATGCATGTATACAGTAACATCCCCTTAACTTCCGTTTGGATATAACTATAGCACAGTTATGCCAATACCCTTCTATTGACCAGGTCTAGATCTATTGGTTAGAGTGGTAGTATATAAATCTGAGGTCAAGGTATCGAATCCTGGTCTAGTCCAGATCTTTTATTTCACGATCAAAACACTGTTGTTGATTATATTTTGTTTATTTCATCTATGTTATTTGTCAAAAAAGTCCCACCGGGTATGGGTTTCTTTCCGCAATGATATATCAAAATAATAGTCATGCCGTTACAGGTTTTGGCAGTGTTACGGGGATACTTAAGACATATACTGTATTGATATAACTTTCATGTAAAATGTAATTTCTGAGAATTAGTGTACAGGTTCATCATCTCCGTGACCCACACCGTTAAAAACAATCACACATTTTTTTGTGAAGATATTTAGATAAAAATGTAAATATTTGAAGCTTTACGGTATCATGATTTTCACAATGTGATATTAATTATTATTGTAATATTTAATATTCATATCTTACAGCATGTTTGACGGGAAAAAGAGACATCGCCATCGTCATAGACGAGTCAGGAAGCGTCATGAATGTAAACTATATTAAGCAATTGGCATTTCTCCAGAAAGTGGCCTCTGCATTTTCCATCGGAGAACAGGGAACGTTGTTCGGGGCTGTTGCTTTTAATACAAAAGCTAGACTGGCCTTCACGTTAGATCAGCACAAGACCAAGGAGTCTCTGTTAACGGCAATCGGGTCCGTGTCATACGTTCCTGGAGGAACTGCCATAGGTGCGGGGATAGATTTCGCCCGGCAGCAAGTGTTCACTGTTGCCAATGGTGACCGCACCGAGGTCGACGATTACATCATCGTGATAACAGATGGCTACTCTGCAGATACTGTGACGTCAGGTATTGCTGCGAGAAACGCAGGGTTCACTTTGTTTGCTGTTGGCGTGGACGGGTATGACCCCGGTGACCTTATCGCTGCAACTGGTGACGCAAACAAAGTATTCACAGCACCCGATTATGATTCTCTAGATGGAATCGTAGACCAACTTATCAATGCCTTTCCATGTGACTACTGTAAGTAAATATATATCAAAATAATAAAAATGTAATTTTTCCTTATCATTGTATTCGCTTTTTTTTAATTTTTCAATGGTAAAACTTGTTTGTATCTGAAAACTAAATAAATATGTTTCGTATCCATTGTTTCTCTTGTTCCAATTGCCTTTATATCAATGCTAATTTGTTGTGTTGATCCATTTGAGGTGTGTCGAAGGCTGATGGACAAACAAATCATATAGGATATATGTTTAAAAAGAATGACAACATTTTTCAGTTTGGTATCTCGATCTCATTCGGAAATATTATAACTCCTTTTGTGATCTGAATATAGATGATTTTTATTATAATGTACCTTGTTATTTCCTTGTCAGTACCCCTGTTCGCACTTTGGGAACGTTACATGCCCTGGCGGCGAGTGTCGTCCATGACGTAGGATATGCCTACTTTTCCGACACATTTGACTTGATTCTTTCTGTAAAATTATGAGTACATTAATTATTTTTTTAATAAATAATAAATAATGCGATGATTTCCTATGGCGTGTATTTGTGATCATGTTGAAGACAACTTTCTAAACAACCTTGACCTTGCTTTATAATGTGTTATTCTATAGTTTGTGGTGAGCAAGTGATAGGCAATGAGTCTCCAGTAAATCCGGTGAACAATGCAGATAAATTTACAGGTAATGTATATCTTAATTATATATTAAAACCATAAATTTATTTTAATCAATTAATTTATTATTGTCATTTATAAATCAAAAACAACCAGTTGCTGCAATTTGGGTTGCAACATTTGGAATCTGTCTCTTTTTTTGTTTACTTACTATTTCGTTTCGGCAGTGTCCCCCTAGGGAGCCGTCTTTATATGACCTTGGCTTTGGGAGGAGATTAAGCCACAAACACACCTGCGTAATTCTTTGATCAGCAGTATTCAATCAATTACAGGTCAGGCCTTCCTACTGACCGACGAGATGTACATACCTTCTTGTTGTGGGGTTGTGGCGGGTGTTGAGTTTGTGCCGAGTCTATCAGGTACTCTGGAGTTCATTGTGTGGAGACGTGATGGCAGTGGCGGACACATGTACTGGCTTGTAGGCAAAAGTGACGTCATCATAACAGGTAACATCGCCGGTCATTATATTTGTCTGCATGATCGACTCGTAGACCTCACTTGAAGTTTACAAGAAATTATATACACACATTTTTGTTATTTTTAATTATAAAAGTAAAGTAAAGAAGACTGGTTTGAAAAATGAATAGGCTTCGTCACTAGAAATTTCCAGCTTATTTTGGAATGGAAACACAAATGTTAAGGGTTATGTTACAAATCGCAATACTTTGGTATAAGTCATATAAATGTACACTAACTAATTTTAAAAGTCATGGAAGATTACTACGCATGTATTGCCCTTATTTAGGGGAGACATGTATGTTTGTGAACCCAAAATATTGCATGTTACCCCAAGTGGTAGCAACATCAAGTACCGGATGTGTATGCCCAAAGGTATACTTATTATCATGCAGATTGATTTAAGGTAGGTTATCAACTCATTCAAGGTCAGGGATCAGATGTATGAAGATATACATTATTTATAATAAACTTTAACGTCTAAGACATTATATTTGTCATACAGCTCAACGGCTGGGATGAACTGTTGATTTAATTCATATATACATGACTAGTCTAATATTCACTAGCTAATGTCTTGAAAACTTCAAAGGCCTCTCTACCATTTCATTATAAATTGTCACTCGTCAATTTCATTATAAATTGTCACTCGTCAACACTTTGAATTAGAGGTGAACGATTCAGCTTCCATGTGCCTCTTGTTTTCGTATTTTTGTTTTCTGTTTTAGATTCACAAGTTGGAACCGTTGTCAACTACACCTTTCCAGTTGGAAGCCGTATTATCATTACAGATGGAGATACGTTTGGGTGGTATGTCAATTTCAAAGAAGAAAATAAAATAAAATAATATTAATCAGAGTCAAGTAAGGATACGGAAAAGTATTAAAAAGAATAATTTCGTTTCGTCATATTACTAATCCGAAATTTAGAGAAACTTGCTCAAAATCCCAAGTTAGAATCTCAAAATTGTTAATTAATAAATCGAGCTTTTGAAGTCAAATTTGAGTTAGTATCTCGACATTTTGACATAACACTATCTTAGAAATTAGCAACATAATCTCAAAAAAGTTCATCACAAATGTTTTGTCATCAAATATCTAAGAATTGTTTATTCAAGAAAAATAAAATAAAATGGAGCTCGTTGTTGATATGGGGAAAAAACAAGAGGAATTTAGCAGAGAAACAAATTCCAGGGTAAATTATAATATAATTGTATTAGGTACAGCACCGGTGCAGTAATTCCGGCCTACGCATTGTGTGTGGATGCCAGCACATGTCCTGGGTCATATCAAAGGAGTACTGTGACGTTGCTTGAGCCCGGCATTACGTCAGACTGGGGAGGTTCCAGTGTATCGGCGGTGTCTGGTCGTGTGTATGATTTCCGAGTACACGCAACAAATAGTATGTATAGCCTGCCATATATTGGGAATTAAAGTGTTATCGTGTAATGTGTTGTGTTCGCGGTGATATGGTTTCCGCAACTCTCGTTTTATCACGATTTAAAAAACTTTATCCATAAACAACATGCTTAGTTTGCAATCTTATTATATATGAAGGCAAGTTCTGATGTACATTTATATTACCTTTAATAAACAGTGACGAGTATTTTTTTGTAATTTTATCGGTAACGGTAAGCACACGTGTGTAAAAGACCTGTACAAATTAATCCAAAAGGGTTCTTATTCAAAATATTTCATAGAGGTGACTGTTAATAAATCAACTTACATTTAATACATCAAACGAAAACGAAGAGACCATTTGCAATAATAATGTATTGCATTTGGCTAACCCGCTAAGATGTCTCCGTCATCTCCGGGAATGTACAAAGAGTACATGTTTATTAAATATATTTTAAATCGGTTTTCATGATAGACACTGAAGTATCAAAATAACGTAGATTGTAGTCTCCCCTGGTCTAGAAACCCTGCTTAAATGAAGTTCTGATGTCTTAACAGACTGCTGCAGAGTATAGGCAGTTGGTTGCGAAATGTAAATGAGGTGGTGTTATTTACTACTAAGGAAAAGGAAAGGGACGATTAAGCGATCATGCGATGCGAATTGTATAGCATGTGTTTGGATGATGACCATTATTATCAGACAATTAAATAAGACAGGACAAAACATTATTTATACATCTTACTAAAAAGAAAGAATTATAAACTCACCTTCATAACTTGAATCAGCTAGCAGTAGGATATAGACAATGTCTTTGCAATATCCCGTGGTCACTTTTAGTATTATTTTACGAAAAATTTAAAAAATAAATTTTGATCATAAGTGTGTTTTCGTGATGTCGGTGCGCGAAAACACGGAATCGAGTAGCAATATGTAAGATATTGATATTGTAGTGGATTTAGGTGGTGGTTTACGCACTGAAACTGTTTAATTTTACAATTACGCAAGTTAAAATAATCAATTTGTGTATCTTTAATGGATTTTTCAATGAGTTTTTTTTTTATATCCTACTGTCATTACATGGTTTCAGCTTCCAACCCCCACCACTTAATTTCTGTTAGCAGTGTGTATTTAAAACATAAAATATCAGATGATGATAAACAGTTCAAGAATGAAAGATTGGATTTATATTTAGCAATATGTATATTATAAACGGTAAATACAATGTGCAAATCCGTATTAGACTACATCATAACAAATATGAATTATATTTTTTCTTGTGAATGATCGAAATATTCAATAACTTGAGATATATTTTGCAGACACTGCCCCATCACCTACGAAGCAGACGACAGCACTGATCCCGGACCACCTCGCGGTCGGTGACGTTGTGATGACGTATGCACCAGTAGACCCAGACAAAGCGGAGATCTTCACGCATGTCCTAAATCATACGTACTTCTATTTTGATACCTCTACAGGTAGGTTAAACTTAACTTACTTCTTTGCGTGAATAAAACTGTTGAACAAATATAAGCGATACATGTACATATTTGTTAAAAGGAATACCATCCGGGCCTTTCCGATATTTATGAATGGGTCATACAGATCAGACAGTTCCTATTTACCAATCCCTTTTAATGCATGCTTGCAACGTTGTACTTTCTGACAGTTCATAGTGGTCAGTAGTCTGACTTGATATACAGTCAAAATTACGTATGTGACAACTTCAATTAAGAGAGTGCCTGTTTAAGAGACCACGTTCAATGTTTCCCGTTGTAGTTATTTCATTATGTTAGCTGAACATATTTAAAGAGACCATTTGTGCTAAGATATCTCTTTTTTGGTCTTCCCAATAGTGCTCTCTTAATACACGTTTGTGTATGGACAGTGCATAGCAGTAGAGATGTAATAATCACGTGCATAATAGGAAAACAAGGTTAAATATATAAACACTATGGGGTTTCTCCATCCACCCATCCATCCATCCACCCATTGATCTATCCATCCATCCATCCACCCATTGATCAATCCATCCATCCATCCATCCACCCATTGATCTATCCATCCATCCATCCATCCACCCACCCACCGATCTATCAATCTATCCATCCATGCATGCATGCATCTATACATCTATCACAAACGTTTTGTATACCGATTTGTTACCGAAATTATTATGTTTTGTCTTTATTCTCAGGTGAAATAAAAGTAAAATCCGTACTACCCCGTTCCTATGCAAAGTACTCAATGAGCGTTCTATCCACAGACTCGTGTCGGCACCAATTAACTACAACAGTCGTAATCACTACCTACAATTCAGTAAGTGTAACACACATGTCAGTTGCATTTAGAAATGTCTTTATGTAAATTCTCTACACGTTGACCAGTTTATGAGAACAAAGTCATTGTCATGTTGTGTATCATTTCCTAATTAGTCGGCACTATTTACTGTTGTCATTTCATAATAAGGAAAATGTTACATAACACAACAATACACAAAATGTTTGAAAAATGCATGCTATCACAAAATGATTTACTAAGGAATTTCAACCAAGACAAATGTACAACAATATACATGTATCACTTATATTAGATACAATAACACAGTAACATATTTGTTAAACTGTTTGCTTTTGCATTAGTATGTCAACTTTTGTTATAACATAATACAAGTTCCTGTTTTACATATTCATCTTACGACATCAAAGTGAAAATAATGTCACAGAATCACATTTATAAACAAAATCAATGCATTAGTCTTTTTTCTCTTTGCTCGGTATGATAACTCACGTGCATTGTTTCAGCGAATCTTATTCGTGAGAAAACTCTTTGTCAGACGACAAAATGCTGCCTTTGTTTAACTCATTCACCCCTGAAATTTCATAATGAACTATTCCAACCATTGAATTGGAAGAATTCAAATGTGTCTTCAGGGGTGAATGAGTTACTTATGCAAAAAGGTAGTTAAACTCATTGCTATTTCTTTGGATATATTCAAGATTATCTTACATATTCCTGTCTCGCCTAGCCTCCCGTCCTCGAGAATCTACCAACAGTGATATTTATCACTGATAATATAACTGCTGGCGAAACCATTTTCCATCTGAATCTTGTGGATTAAAGTAACGATTCCGTCTGCTGCCATATTTCCGGCGTAAGTCCTACGTCTTCCAACTTCCTTCTCAATGTGACTAATAACGGTAAGTAAATATATTGTTTGCATTATAATGTTATATCGGAAGATATAAACTTTAATTTTTTATAAATATTTTACAATACTGAAAATGAATATAAACATAAATATATGTTATATAATCAGATAAAATTGTGAAAGATTCCATAGAGCATCGGTGGTTCAAACTAATAAGACAATTTTAGCAGCAATATCTGAAAAGTAAGGATGGATTTTTGCCCGATAATACAGACAATTTGAGTATTGATTAACATTTGCAAAGCATCTGAAATGGATTCGAAATTGATATGTCACCAACGTGAAGCCTGGCATTCTAGGGTTAGTGCTAAGAGTTAGGTTTTAGAGCGCGGATTAAAGGTTAAAAAGTTAGACTTCAATCTCTTTTGAGTATAAATGCATAAACGTAAGAAATATATCTTCAGTTTTCATATACTAGACTTTCGACTGGATCCAATCGTTTCACCTCCATGTTAAATGGAGTTCGTGATGCACTCCGTTTTGTTTCGATGTCCCTACAATTTCTTGTGCTTTTTTGTATTAAATTTTTGTTCCCATTTTTTAGTCCCTATGCGTTGACGCTGTGGTATTTTTGCCTGTTGTCACTTGTTACAGATGTATTAATGTTTTATTATACTTATAGACCCTCGTGTGATGATTGCCAATGAATCCCGATTTGACAATCGTTTGATAAGCGACCATTACAAGCTGACACTCTGCTGTTCTGACGGACTCATAGCCACACAAAACTATCTGGAAGTGGCGGTCAAAGCAGCATCTAGGAAAAGGGCATATGTGCCACCAGGTACGTAAGACGATTTTGGTGTGAACCAATATTTGGAACAGGAGTATCAAAATAAAAAATGTTTGAAAGAAAGACGAATTGAATGAACATATTCTATGCAATGCATAATTAATTGATTAATGTATTATCTCATAGGAACAAGTGAAATAATGAAATATGTTAAATGATGAAATGTTTTATACGTTGCACCTATATTGCAACACATAATTTGGTTCGCTAAAATTCGTTTGGTCAGTAAGATACAAATAGTATAATTATGTCGTTTGACTTAAACACTAGACTATTGTACGGTTCTGTTCTAATATTACAAAGACACAACAGAGGATTATAAAATTATGGACTTCAGGTGAGGTCTATCTCTGGTTTACGAACCTGGTCTAAACAGTATTCACAGAAGCCGAAGGCCGAGGTGAATATTGTTCTGAGCAGGTCCGTAAATCAGGGATAGACCGAAACTGAAGTCCACAATTGTTTTATTACATGATATTTTACAATGAGATTATGGATGGCATGGACTATTTTGGAATCAAAGAGTGAAGGACTTCAAATACAAAATAACATACACGAAAATTGAATTTCAGATTCAATTCATGTGATATTTAATTTCAAGTAAATATTGTTTGCACAATCGACATCATCAATATTCACATTGATGAGATAACTAATTTGTAGTTGAATTCAGAAGTGTGACTGGTAACAGAATTACAGACTGGCTGGGAAATTACCTAGGCCTATTTTTAGTAGTGGTTTGTAACACTTTTCTATTTATAGGTCGAGGTCTGTAACACTTTTCTATTCATAGAACGAGATTTGTAACATATTTACAGACTCGTCACATGACGTTGCTCCTCCAATCAGGGCGGGGAATTAGCACCAGTCATATAATAATGACTTTTATTGACTGTTACCATGACTACAGTGCCAATATTTTAAGGATCCCCGCACCGCTGACACAAACTATTTTTTCAGCAAGACTGTAGTTTTGATAAAATCATTTCCGAAGAGAAACCATACAATGTTGGAATTTAATGGAAAAATAACACAGATGAAATAAGCAAATTATTATCAACACCAGTGTTCAGAGTGTAAAATAAATCAGTGAGGCTAGACTGGGATTCAAACCCTGGATTCCCCATTGTTAAACTAACGTTCTAATCGACTTGGCTACCTGTTCAACGGAAGCTGAAGCCTCCTGGCCAAACTTTTGCTAGTTATATACAAAACGAAATTAATGGGAGATCACGGTAAATACGGTAAACCTAAGTGTCGTGGGACAGGGACCATACACTAATATGTCCTGTATGTGGGTTTACAATTGTTGTAACGATGAGTATCAATATTTAAATGAAACTATTTTTTTAGGTTGGTTTACAATGGCTGTTGCGATGAGTATGCTTCCTATCTCAACACTGATCATGTCCGCGTGCATCATCATGGGCGTGACATGCACGTGCGACCAAAAAGGACACGTGACCACCAAATCGTCAAAGACTAAGAGGGACACGTGACCACCAAATCGTCAAAGACTAAGAGGGATACGTGAAATATTTTAAAAAGAAGTTTTAATCATGAAATGTGCAACATGTGGCACAAGGCTAAATTTAGCGTACGAGAAATTTAACTATATCCATTGTAATACTGTATTAACAATTTATATTATAGGATGTACAGTAATTTGATAGGCTGTTCCTGAAGCATTATAGTGTCATAACAGTATTAGCTCTTGGCCAATCAAGAATCTGATATCTGAAATCTGAAATCTGAAGTGTTGTATGAATAATTGATTAAACGGATGTTAGAGTCATATTGAGTTTTCAGTTATTACTGAAAATAACTGCATATACGAATGTAGAAACACGCTCCGAGTAGTCGAAAGACTGTAAATATAAGTATATATACTACTCACATTTTGCTAAGGATGACCTATATTTGAAATAAAAAATAAAAATGCTAGAAAGGATATTGTATTTTCCTTCCGTACTGTTTTGGGCGAATATGTAAGCCTTCCAAATCGTCCTGTGTGGGTGTGTTCAGTCAACCATAAAAGCGACTGCACGCTTTTCCACGTGTACACCCGTTTCAAAAGCTAAGTAAGGCGTTGTTCAAATTGTTAAGGAAATCAATTTGATGAATATTCTTTGTGTGTTTTTATTTTAACAAACCAGACAACGATTAAATGACGGTGAAATGAATCGGAATGCTGCAAGTTAGCATGTCTCAACGTCAGGTTGCAGCAGACCTTGGGGCGTCTAAAAGTGTGGTGGCAAAATGTGGAATTGTTTACAAACTAACGGAAACCCATCCACATGTCATGCTGGTGGTCGTTCTAGAGGTACAACGCAGCGCCAAGACCGATTTTTGCTCATAAAGGCACGTCGTCACAGGTTCCAGACTGCCACAGCTTTACGAAATGACCTCCTTAATCCTTCTCGTACCCGGGTAGCCACTCAGACAGGTAGGAACCGTCTTCATGTTACTGGTTTAAGGTCACGTAGACCAGCAATACGATTTCCCTTAACTGCCTGCCATGTTAGGGACCGATTAGATTGGGCCCAAGCTCACGCAGCACTTGGACTCTTCAGGAATGGGAACCGGTTCTTTTTACTGACGAGTCCAGATTCTGATTCGACTTCACCGACAGGCGCGTTAGAGTATAGAGACAACATGGGGAGAGGTTCCATGCAGGTAACGTTGTGGAACATGACCGATATGGCGGAGGTTCAGTGATGGTGTGGGGAGGCATAAGCCTTCGTGGGGAAACTGACCTCCATGTCTTCCATAATGGTACCGTTAAGGCCCGGATTTACTGCGATGAAATCCTTGATGCCAATGTCAGACCCTACGCTGGCGCTATCGGCCCTCAAAACTTCATCCTTATGGACGATAATGCTAGGCCACATAGAGCAAGGGTGACTGAGCAGTATCTACAGCAACAGACTATTCAACGAATGGATTGGCCAGCCCGCTCGCCGGATCTAAATCCCAATCGAGCATGTGTGGGACATGCTGCAGACAGCTCTCTCTGCCAGAATTGTTCAGCCAAGAACGCTCCAGGAACTGGGAACAGCTTTGGTAGCTGCATGAGTGGAACGCTATCCCACAAAACCGGATACGCGATCTCATTCGGAGCATGCGCAGACGTTGTGAAGCTCATGGGCTTCACAACGTTCTATACTAAAACGGTTTCTGTTTATTTAGGATGACTTTTGTTCAATTTCAGTTTTTTAGTGAATACCTCGTTGTTACCAACTTTAAGGGTAACTCTTTCCTGTGGCTCACTCTGCAGTTTTTGCATGCTTCTTATTTTAAAGAACAATCAATTTTTCAAAAATAATCTCAGTATAAACCAAATAAAATATTTATTTTCACATATGCCCAAAAATAAAAGTGATCCTTAGCAAAAAGTGAGTAGTATACTTCGTTTATCAATACGTTTGTTATACAACTAACATGATATATATTATATTAACCATCAAGAGAATAATGGTATTCCGTCTCGTGTCTTGTTTCTATGTTTTGTTGTTTTACTTCCTGTATCCTGGAATAAAATGAAAAGTTGAAGATTGATGCTGTTTGGATTAATCACTAAATAATTCCTCTCACATCGCAAACCCTGTACGCGTATATCAAAACCAGTTTCCTACCAACAAGAGGCCCAATGGGCCTGAATCACTCACCTGGTATTAATCTCACACTTGTAATCTTAAAAGTGGACTAAGCTACAGGCAAAATATCTGTATTCGATTCATTAGAATCTATTAAATGATTTAAACATAAGATGCCTGTGACCTTCCGTCCCAGCATGCTTCTGGCCAAATATCATTACCCTGGACCTTTTGATTATTCAGAACAAGTCATTTAAAGATTTAAACATATTCGATCCCTGTGACCTTGAAAATGGGTGAAGAACATTTATGTGAACAAACTTGGTAGCCCTTCTTCCCAGCATCTAACTGGCAAAATAGCATAACCCTAGGCCTCTTGGTAAGTCGTTTAAAGGTTTTAAACATATTTGACCCCTGCGACAATGAATATATGTCAAGGTCATTCGTTAGAACAAACTTGGTTGCACTTTACCTCAGCATGCTACTGGCCAAATATCATCCTTGGCCTCTTGGTTATTGAGAAGAAGTTGTTTAAAGTTTTTTTTTAAACATATTTGACCCCTGTGACCTTGAAAATGGATGAAGGTCAACCAAGGTCAAACTTGGTAGCCCTTCATCTGAGCCCTTCGGGTAGGTGAGCTAATAAAACATGTTCTTATACTTCAACAGTGTATCTGGTTGAATTGGATTGCGCAAATGACAAGGGAATGGATTAAAGTGTTTATCTCAGGGGCTGGAGATTATCTGGTCGTTTGAAGTGTAGTTGTCCTCAGCGACCTTTAAAGTAGGTTGAGGTTATTTTCGTTCGCAAAATTTGTCAGGCTTCATCCCAGGAAGCTACCAGCCAAATATTATAATTCTATACATTTCAGTTATTCTTCAGAAAATGTTTAAAGTGTCTCACATATTTGACCCCAGAGACCTTGAAAGTAAGTCAAGGTCATATTTATTCTCAAACTTTGTCGGGCCCCATCCCAAGAAAGTAAAAATATGAAATGCTATACCTTTCAGTTCAGAAGAAGTTGTTAAAAGTGTTTGACACATTTGACCCCTGTGACCTTGAAAGTTGGCCAAGGTCGTTTTCCAATTGTGTCGGGCTCTTGCCAACAAAGCTTTCAGCCAAATATCAAGACTCTAGGCCTGTCAATTCCTTCAGAAGAGGTTGTTTAAAGGAAAAGTTGATGGACGACGACAGACGGACGAATGACACACGCCGTGCCATGACATAAAATGATAAAGATAACCCTTCAAAATCAAACATTACTGCCTTGCAGCCATTTTGTTCTTCTGATCAGTCTTAGAATGAAACATGCACTACTATGGACGGATTGGTTGAGTGGTTAACACACTCCAGCCTTCCATGCAGGCGGCCGGGGTTCGATCTCCGAAGTCGTGGTACGCATGGATATTCAGAGAAAGTGTTTTTCTCCTGCTCACACAACTCCAACAACCCAGGTGGAGTTTAAATTGGTCTTGGGTAGATGTTGCGGTATCTGTGCTGTAGCATTCAAACAGAACACATTACATCTCCAGCACACATGCAGCCATACACACATAGGGGGATATTAGCCAGGTGGCATAGGACTAGTAGTTAGCGTCTGATAAGGCAGCTCCTGCTAATTCCTCTAAAATTGTATTGATTAATGTATATGCTAATTGTATTAATTGTGTACCGATACTCTCTCAGAAGGTTGGATAGTAATTCCAAAAGTATTCTCTCAGAAGGTGGGATAGTAATTCCAAAAGTACCCTCTCAGAAGGTGGGATAGTAATTCCAATGTACTCTCTCAGAAGGTGGGATAGTAATTCCAAAAGTACCCTCTCAGAAGGTGGGATAGTAATTCCAATGTACTCTCTCAGAAGGTGGGATAGTAATTCCAAAAGTACTTTCTCAGAAGGTGGGATAGTAATTTCAAAAGTACTCTCTCAGAAGGTGGGATAATAATTTCAAAAGCACTATCTCAGAAGGGGGGATAGTAATTTCAAAAGTACTCTCTCAGAAGGTGGGATAATAATTTCAAAAGCACTATCTCAGAAGGGGGGATAGTAATTTCAAAAGTACTCTCTCAGAAGGTGGGATAATAATTTCAAAAGCACTATCTCAGAAGGGGGGATAGTAATTTCAAAAGTACTCTCTCAGAAGGTGGGATATTAATTCCAAAAGTACTTTCTCAGAAGGTGGGATAGTAATTTCAAAAGTACTCTCTCAGAAGGTGGGATATTAATTCCAAAAGTACTTTCTCAGAAGGTGGGATAGTAATTTCAAAAGTACTCTCTCAGAAGGTGGAATAGTAATTCAAAAAGTAATCTTGAGAGAGTATGGTTTGTAGCTGTACTCTGTATTTAACATACCAGTATCAAATTAATATGAAGCATTGATTTAATCAGAATCATATCTGGTGAAGCTGTAAAAATATTAAATATGTTGACAACAGTCTGAGAGGGGATCCAAAAATCTCGTCTGATGTAAATAGAAACAGTTTTGTGGAGTTTTCCAAGGTTTTGCAAGATGTCTTTACTTTTGTTCAGTTTTCCACATTGACTTAAGACATTGAATACTGCCAAAATTTGTAAAAGTTAGTACACGGTTATGATTGTCAACTAGTAAACCAAAGGCCAGAAATGTCTTCCTTATGACTTCTTGTTTGTAGGAAACTGTAGTTTTAGGAATATTATAACATAGACTTGTTACTATGGACTGTAATATATGCATATAAGAAAATAAAAAAAAAATCTTTAACAAAAGTTTTTAATTGAATTTTATTTTTTCTTCAGGGCTTCTACCATGCACAAACAATGAAATTTCTACTCCATGTTCCGCAATTTTGTCTAAAATAGGTCCCATAAATAATGTGATGCTATTTCCGTGACAACAAAATTAAAACAACAAACATTGAATAAAATCAAGTTCTAAGATACCAGAATTAAAATACTATTATTAACAAATTCACTAGAAATTGCTTGATTGTCATGACGAGTTTCACACAACGAAGGAATGTCTAAAAGGTTTAAAAGTCTATTTACCTACAAAGAAATCACCAAAATTCAACTATTAATGCTGATGAAGATAATCACAATGTGTAAAATATATTTCAAAAAGGTCCATTTTATTCGAACTTTTTTTAAGTTCGGGACCTGCCTCAACAGACAATTTGATGAAGTTCTGATGATCTATTCATATTTAGCCAATAAAATTTCCTTACAAATTTAAAGATATCTTATAAAAATAATATCATGTATATGTTTTAAATGGATATGTTCCGAATAAAGCGTACAGGCAGTATATTAGGCAAAATTATTCATAAGCTGTATCATAGGCCGTAAAAATGTATCTTAAATGGTCATGGAGTTAAAATTTTGATATAAAACCTATTATTCAGTGTAACATACAAGTATAAGAATTTTTCAGAGATGACTGAAATATTTGCAGAAATTCTTCCCAATATATACACAAGGCATGAGCATACGGAATAAAACATCATTGTACATGTATGAAAAATGAAATTTTAAATTAAGAACAACAAAGACAACACTGAAGATGTATGCATTAATTTCCTTGCCACAACTGTTAAACAGAAACTTTTGCATAAAGTGATTTAGTTATAAACATTATTTACACAAGCAATTCATACAAGTGCTAGGCTTTTGTGAATTTTATAGGTTTTCAAACTCATTTAGTTTTACTGAAAGATAGCATGTGGCTTTTTACGTGTTTAAACAAAGGGAACCTATCCTTAATGTCTATTTTCAGAACAAAACAAGCCATTTAGATTGATATGTCTCACCTGTGTCCCGCTTTGACCATCAATGCAAGCTATGGTGCAAGTTTGGTTAGTGTAGCACTAAAATGTTCAGAGAAACTAACTTAAATCCCAAAACTTTAATGTTGATGGAGATGCTGACAAAGTCACTATACCATGAAAGGTAGACGGCATCCAGCATTTGATGCATTGGTTGAGATGTACTACCTATAGGATGCATCTATGGTCCAGGTTTGGTTGGTCTAGCACTTATACTTTCAGTGAAACTTAGTGAACCGAAAAAAAACCTTGATGTTTATGCCACAGTCGCACGGGGAGATAAAAAAATCAACATTTGTGAACAGGAATTGAATGCGTCTTCAACTTCTTCAATTATTAAAATTAAGTCTGATAATCTTTTACAACAATTATGAAACAAGTTCCTTAACTTATATAAATCACTGTTGTTGGCCTGGATGGTAGAACACGGGGGTTTTAAAGAAGGGGTGAACCTGAGGAAAACCCAGATAATCGTGCAGGCGACTCCTTTATATATTCACATCCCATCGGGAAATCAAACTCTGGCTGCCTTGATGAAGGCGAGTGCACTCTCCACTCAGCCATCCAACAAAGTATGATAAAATTCCACACAAAAAAATCCTAGTAAATGTATTCTTGACAGTACATTAACTCATTCACCCCTGAAGACACATTTGAACTCTCCCAATTCAAATGTTGGAATAGTTTATTTTCAAAATTTCAGGGGTGAAACAAGTTAATGAAATATTCCATTTATGATAGAAATTGATATTAAAGCAACAGTTCAAATTTGTTTATCAAAATTGATATTTTTTTTTACTCAAAAAATATAAAAACACAATATCATTGTTTACATAGTAATGATACAACTGAACAGTGAGATGTTATAGACATAAGATATGTACAACAGGTCTAGGACATGGATATGTAACAAACATAGGGAAAGCTGGATTCCTGAAAGGAGCTTATAAAACTTGAGTATGTACAAATCACCAAAATTACTAGAAATACGAGAATAAAATTTTATTGTCTCCCTATTGCATAACTACAATTTTTAATACAATACAATTCATCAGATAGATATTAAAATTGTGTTCCAATTCAAAATCTTGCAAAATAATAATAAATAGATCATAACAAACATGAACCCGTAGAAAGAAATAATGCATTTATATTGTTTATTCGACACCTCTTTAGCTAGAAGATAAGGAACACTGTATCCTCTGTATTAAGTACCCAATGCTAAAAAACTTGAAATGTTTAGGGGCATTTATCAAAAAGAAAGAATGCTTTTTATAGATTATATGCATCATAAAATTGGACCGAATCCCCTTGAAGGCATGCTGTCAAGTTTCCCTTAGTTATCTTTCTCATGTAAAATCATAACATTAAAATTCAACACATTTCTTTCACAGGAAAATAGGTTCTTAAAACGGGAATACAGTTCTTGTATTTAAACAAAATATCAAGTTTCATTGATCACAAGAATGTGTATAGAAAATAAATGGTTTTCATAGCAAACCTCTCTTGCACACATTGGAGTTTGTAAAAATGACAAAAACAGTATTTCTGCAATATAAATAAATATTTGTGTAAGTGTTACCAGTCCAGTTATGCACATGATTAAAACAAAATGTAAAAAAATCCAAGAAATATGTTCCCAACATGTTGTTCCTCAGTCATGAGGCGCTAAGAAAGATGAAATGAAGTGCACAGTAGTATAAAATCCGTGAAGAATCTGCCTCTTTGGTTATAAGGTGTTAATTTTTTTCTTGTTTATGGGTGTTTGTATTTACACGCAGTAGAAGATGAATATTGTAGTCAAGTTTCTGGATTTCACAATGTTTCCTTGGTAGAGGTTACGGATTTTCTGTAGGGTAATAAGGCTTAGCGGTTGTTCTGTTTCTGCTCAAAGAATATGAAATCCTGGCGAGAGAGAAAAAAATGAATGCCATAATTAGCAACTTTTTCATAGCAAATAAAACACATTGTTGAATTAACAGTTAGGAATTTTACACATTTCTTTGTCAGTGACTGTTAAGTTGGTCAAATAAAACACAATCACGTTTGTTTTAATCTTATATGGGTAATGTCTAAAAATATTAGGAAAGTAAACAAAAGGTTGAAAACTGGTCAAGAAAGCATTTTGAAGTAAACCACATCACAGTGACCTTGACCTATGACCTTTCAACCAAAATATGAATAGATTTCTTGGTCTTTGGGTAATGTATAGATGTGTACATTTGTGTGAAGTTTAAAAAAGGTAAGCTAGAAATTGTATCGGTTAATTAGGACCTAGATACTTAAACAGCTATCTGATTCTTTCCCCGGGGAAACTTTCAGCGGTGGGGAAAAGAATTGGCTGTTACACGGGCAACAGTTACCATGACCTTTGACCTTAGAACTGTGAAGCTTAAATGAAAGGATGTTGATTAAAAGCTACACAAATTAAGACTGTGAAACTAATATTCCCACAACAAAACTGCTTTTATATACCCAACTTAAACCTTTGTGGTGGTTTATAAAAAAGACTACCGGTATATCAAACTACAAAATATACTCTTTTTTTTATTTTATTTTTATTTATTTTTTAATTGGTGAATTTTGAACATTTGCAATATCAATGTTTAGCATTCAATACTGTAGTCACATCATTATAAAAACCCTAAAGGCTGAAGGTTAAATGAATAAATAATTCACTGAAGGTTAAATTAACTCATTCACCCCTGAAGACATATTTGAACTCTTCAAATTCAAAGGTTGGAATAGTTCATCATGAAAATACAGGGGTGAATGAGTTAATAAATAATTCAATCTATTTTATGAAAATAACTGGAGAAAATATACACTTACAATGAGGAAAATAGCACCCAACATGACTGCCTTCATTTTGACATCCAGATCCATGGGAACTAAAGACAATATCAAAGAGAAACCACGTATGTAAGACTAAAGCAAGATATATAGGGTTACCTCAGAAATCTTGAATACAACATGCAATTTCATATTCAAGAAAAGGAGTAATCCGTCACTACAACATGATCTGATACCTTCTTATCTTTGAATGAAAGATGAACAAATACATGTTACCTAAGCAAGTTAGTTTGTTCTCTAATTATACATGGTTGAGTTAAGTTGATGATTTAACTATGCCATAATTACATGCAATTACAGTAAAGTTTTATCTTAACAAAGGGGAGATAACCCTAGTTTAACACTTGTATGTGATTCCAATCCAAAGTAATAAATATATATTACGACAGTGAGCTTGATTTTCCTCGAGTTACCCCTAGTTATCTTTTGATGGTGATTGAGTTAAGGCAGAACTACATACAATCAAAGCTTCATATTCACAACGAAGGGGAGACAATCCAGTTTAAACACTTACAGGTGATTCCAAAGTTGTCAGCATCTGTAAAGTACTCCTTGGCAAATCCACTCCATTGCTTGCTGAGTTTTCCGACCTCAGCTGACCAGTCCTTGGACCAAACCTGATTGGACAGAGACACCAGAATCATTGCTGACCACAACACCAGCATCATCTACACTGTGACACTCAGCCTAAGTTTGAGCTAAGTTTCTATATCAGTCAAAGGTTGGTCAAGGTCTGTATGTAAGTTTATGTAAGATTAAGTTTGTGCCAAGACTCTATGTAAGTCTATGAAATATTAATATATTAAGTTTGATCCAAGTCTGCATGTAAGTCTATGAGAGATAAAGAGATTAAGTTTGAGCCAAGTCTCTATGTAAGTCTATAGGATATTAAGAGACTAAGTTTGCGAAAAAATGTACATAAGTCTTTGGGATACTAAGTTTGTGCAAAGTCTCTATGGGAGATTAAATTGAGCCAAGTCTCTATGTAAGTCTATGGGATATTAATTTTGTGCCAAGTCTATATGTAAGTCTATGGAGAAGTTTGAACCAAGTCTCTATGTAAGTCTATTTGAGATTGAGATTGAACCAAGTCTCTATGTAAGCCTATAAGATATTAAGTTAGAGCCAAGACTCTATGTCTATTTGAGATAAAGTTTGAGTGAAGTCTGTATGTAAGTCTATGTGAGATTAAATTTGTGCCAAGTCTTCATGTAAGTCTATGGGAAATTAATTTGAACCAAGTCTCAATGTAAGCCTACGAAAAAATAAGTTTGAGCCAAGTCTCTATGTAAGTGTATGGGATATAAAGTTTGTGCCAAGTTTCTATGTAAGTCTATGGGTGATTAAGATATAAAGATTGAGATTGAGCCGAACATCCACTTAAATCTATGGGAGACTATATAAGAGATAAAGATTGAGCTTTACAGCATTACTTACAATAAATTCCTGGTCCCAGCAGCATCCGTTCATCACACAGCATGGTCCCTTGACATTGAGAACGGGTTCATGGTTGGCATCTCGGATACTGTAGTGTGGAGTCCAACAACTCTGCCTGGAGAAGTAAAGGAATATAATCAGAATCCCTAAACTATCGCCCAATCAAAAATTATTCAAAGAATGTTACACCCTACTCACAAAACCATTTCATGGAACTTTTACCCCTACTCACAAAAACATTTCATGGAATTTTTACCCCTACTCACAAAAACATTTCATGGAATTTTACCCCTACATACAATCAAGGAAATTTTGTTAGAAATTTCACTACCAGGAAACGGTATTGGTGCAATTTTGATCATGATAATTCAGAACTTTAAAGCCTAAAAACAAGAAGATAAATACAGCAAGAATTATCTAATCAGCTCCATTCTGTAACACAGTAATTAAGTTGTTTGATAAAAAAACTTTTTTTTTCTCTAAAAATAAAATGATTTATAGCTCTGGGCCTGTATTCATGAAACCATTCTCATGCTCAAGCATGAATTCTGTGCTCAAACATGCTTTTTTGTTATCCACTTAAATCAGGTCAAATGATCAAAACGTCAATTGTAAACATTGCAAAAAGTATTATACTTTAACATCCTTCAAATGTTTTCCAAATCATTGACAAATTCAGAATGTTTTATCATTTATAACCTGTACAAGAAATTAATCTTGAGCAAAAAATCCATGATTAGAGAATGAGAATGGTTTAATGAATACGGGCCCTGGACATATTCATGTGTAAAAGATGTGCATTGATTAGGATGCCTTACAACTGTCAGGTGTAGGGAATTTCCCTTTAGCTCAGTGGCAAAGCTAGAGAGCCAAGGGTCGCGGGTTCGAGCCCCAGCAATGGCACTATCTATATCACTATTTCACGTCGTACTACACATGTATGATCACAATCCAGAGATGTAAACAATTGGCCTTCATGTTGTCAAATGTTAAGCAATGATTGGAGGCACAGTAGTCTAGTGGTAGGGCGCCAGGCTCGTGACCGAAGGGTTGCAGGTTCCAGTCACGGCACTGTGTTGTATCTTTGAGCAAGATACTTTACTCCACTTGTTCCAGTCTACTCATCTGTAAATGAGTATGTGTTTGGGCAGTGCTAGAATTGTTGAATGCTAGCTGTTAGCGCTGAAATGGCAGCTGTGGCTGTATGCTCCCAAGGGAGTTGAAAAGGTATTGGCTGGTTGCAAAGGCCCTATAACCACGGATAATAACTTGTGAACCGCTTTGAGAGATGAGCTACAAACTAGGTTGTGATAAAGCGGTATATAAGAACCTCAAATTATTATTCTTATTATTATTGTTTTACGTTTTGATTAGGCTGTCAATACATCAAACTGCTAACCCTTCCACAGACCAACATTTGGTGAAAAAAATCAAGAGTTATTTCCCTTTGACAATGTAAACATCTTTGTAGTCACAGCTACTCCTATAACATAAGAGGCTGCTGGTCGGCCTTTTTCCTATCGTATATGATTGCCGACTGCGAGTTATGCAGCGCCTGTCATAAGTATCCCGCCATGTAAACCTCTAACACTGTTGGAGTAGTCACAGCATATTCTTTAATTCAACCCATTTTTTTGTTTAGCACAACCATTGCCTATATTTGTATTGAAAATGTGAGATTTAAAACAACTTACTCCTGCCTGACATATCCAACAATTGTGCCCGGGGGCGCCTCGACAGCGATTTCATGGGCACAGCCATCAGCATTGGCACACCAGCAGCATCCCACACAGCACTTAAACTCACGAGTGCATTTGATGATTTCCTAGAAACATAAGATATACACATCAGACATACCGGAAGACATGTACAGCACACAAAACTTTGACTGTACTTTCGATGATCTTATGCAGAAATAGATATATATGTACAATTTATTAAACTTATTAAAATATCAATCATATTGCATTTGTGATCAATTATATTCAACCTGTCCATATTGCCTGCCCATGTATTGATATATCGGTGTCAGCCCAAATCTGGTGATATTGTCAGCTTCCGGCTCTTCCAGCCTGCAACCAGGACTGAGTTTTACTAAAGGTCGTAAGATGTAGACGTTAGTCGAGTTCGGATTTTAGTTACGGTTGCGTAAGGTCCGTTTTATCAAAGGTCGTAACTCCGAACATAAATGTAGGGTTAAACGTAACCTTGGACGTAGACTTACAACTGGAACTCTCCAAATCAGAGATAAAAATGATATAGCAACGCATTATGGTACATGCGTATCGTGTACTTTTATTTTAGTGTAAACAGTGTCTGCTCGATAACCATCAAATGATGTTGCAGAAGTAGGAACGCGGACATGTTCATGTTTACGTTACTAACGTGTGATCTTACGCGTAGACGTATACTTATGTGTGAACTTACGTGTGCTCAGAGGCAGACATAGACTTACGCATATCTTAACTCGTAACTAAAAGTTACGACCTTCAGTAAAACAGATTTTTGACGTAAGTTACGCCTAAGTCAACGTGTGGATTTACAACCTTTAGTAAAACTCAGTCCTGGTCTTAACCAAATTCTTAATTTGGGTCTACTTTGCAAATTCTTTTTGGTGAAACAAAAAATTACAGAGCAGAGCTTTTTTGTCTGCAATTACTCCAGGCTATTTATTTATGACAAAGCGTGTGTCAAATTAATCACTTTTTGCTTCCTTTTTGGATTTTACAGTTATTAACAGTTTATTTACTAAGGTTAAAATTTAACAGATCTGTCCCTTACCTACATACACCTATGACACCCTTGTTAACCTACCTGCCCTGAGTTGTCGGTGATGTGAAGGTTGAAACCTCGGTTTGGTCCACAGCACTGACGCTCACAGGTCTCCGACTCTGAAAATATCAGGTACGCAAGTGTAAGGTCAGATTTACAACATTTAATTTAACAAGAGGCCCATGGGCCTTAACGGTCACCTGATATATTTATACAGAGAGTTGATTTTGTTTTTAACATGAACAGAAATATTATTCAAAGTGACAAAAAACAATAAAACCACCTTATTCAATATCTAGCATACAGATTTAAGACCATACAGATTTAAGACTAAAAAGTATTTGAAACTAGCACCTCTGATTCTAAACAAGGAAAATGAAGAAATTTTAGCACACTGACTCCATTGAGCCCCCCCCTACAGCCCTTGGGGGTAGGGCTGGCTCAAAATGTAATATTCAAAGTATCATTTGCCATTATAATCCTTAATAAAATAAAACTGATAATGCTAACCTAAATTGAATTACTTCCAATGGAAAGTAAACAAATGTTGGTCCAAAATGTGATTTCCCTATATAAACTTTAGTAAAGTTTACCCCCTCTCCAGGGGAAAATGTGAGACCCCAGGGTCAAGAAATTCACAATTTTGGTAAAGCACCTTAAGACCCTTCCATCTATAAAGAGTATTTGATTCTACCATATCTGGGTCTTGAGAAGAAGATTTTTGAAATTTTTGTCAATTTGACCCTTTTTGGTCCCACCCATCAGCCCCGGGGGTCAGTCAGGGCTGATATGTGCATACTATCAAACTTCTACCTAAAACTGATAATGCTAACCTAAATTGAATTACTTCCAATGGAAATTAAACAAATGTTTGTCCAAAATGTGATTTCCCTATATAAACTATAGTAAAGATTACCCCCTCCCCAGGGGAAAACGTGAGACCCCAGGGCCAAGAAACTCACAATTATGGTAAAGCACCTTAAGACCCTTCCATCTATGAAGAGTATTTGATTCTACCATATCTGGGTCTTGAGAAGAAGATTTTTGAAATTTTAGTCAATTTCACCCTTTTTGGCCCCGCCCCTCAGGCCCCTGGGGGCTTGGGACTAAACCGGCAACTATTTTTGTTGACCGTAGTCCATGTAAGGTTCCTGCAAAATCTCATTGAAATTGGTTCAGTGGTTTTGGAGAAGAAGTCGAAAATGTAAATTGTTTACGGACGCACGACGGACGACGACGGACAAAAGGCGTTCGCATAGGTCACTTGAGACTTTGTCTCAGGTGACCTAAAAGCTCATTTAAACAATTCCCTCCACAACTTTGAATCAAAATGATCAGACTCTTTTCTAATACACACTACAGGACAAACAGCAGATTTATACACTCGTAAAACCCATAAAACTCCAAAGATACAGAAATCTTAAGAAATAGGATACAAACAGGATACAAACACTCCTTTATTTGTCGTTATGTGAAGAGTTACTTCCCTTCTTTCAATTTTGCATTAAGCGTTTCACTGTGTAAGAATGCATGAAAGATTATTGTTTTACTTTTTTTACATTCTAATTGTCACTAACAAGTCAAAACTACAATTTAGAAAGTAATTAACATGTCTATTAATGTTGAAATCTTTTTGAAATAAGAAACATGTAAATGTAACTCATTCACCCCTGAAATTTCATAATGACCTATTCCAACCTATGAATTGGAAGACATCAAATCTGTCTTCAGGGGTGAATGAGTTAATGCATTTAAGTGTAATCCTTTTCAATGAAATACTATGTAATGAAGAAAACTGCATGAACAAGATAGATAAATTGTTTTCTTAACAAAACAGTCAGTCTTTCACTCTTCTTACAACCCAGCCGTTTGGTGGGAATGAGGGTGGCTGGATTACTCAGTCTACAATACAGTATGTATATAGTTATTTGGTTTGGTTTGTTTGTGTTTTACATCCTATTAACAGCTATGGTTATTTAATGACATGCCAGGTTTTGGTGGTGGTGGAAAGCTGGATTTCCCCGAGACAATCCACCGAACTATGGCAAGTACCTGGTGACTGCCCCAAGTATAGGCCTCGAACCTGTGACCCAGTGGTGAAGGGCTAGTGGTAGCAGAATGTCGGACGCCTGAACCCCTTGGTCACTGTGGCCCCTCGATATATAGTTAAACAAAGATTGACTTCCATAAGCTAGACTATGGATATAAACAGGCCCGTTTAACGGTAAAATACATGCTACCCAAGTGTTAATTTTGCCATTTACATGTATTTACTACATATTGTTTGTTGTGAACAAATATTTGCTGACATGATGAATTTGCCACCACTTGAGAGGGTGAAAAGGATGAGAGTAACTCATTCACCCCTGAAATTTCATAATGAACTATTCCAACCCTTTGAATTGGAACAGTTCAAATGTGTCTTCGGGGGTGAATGAGTTAAATTGCAGCAAATATTTCCCAGTACACAGTGCTTTCTAGGAGTAATGAGTGCCCTTTGATATTCTCATCATCTTTTGTGTTGTCTGTAATTTCTGAGAACTCTGACAAAGAAACATGTTATTGTCAGAATCAAGTCTACAAATGGAGAATAATTATATGGTAACATAATTACCTGTTCATTAAATAAAGTGTGAACTACCTGAATGCTTAAATTTCACTGTTTAATGTATAAACTCACCTTCTGCGGCAAAGAAAACCTGCTGTCCCTGGTTGTTGAGAACCTTGTACTTGTTTGCCATCTCCCAGCCAGTAAACACTGCATATTATACATGTATATATTAAAATTGAATCAATACCTGTATAGCTGTATCAGTATCGGTATCATGATAGTTCGGAGGTTGGTAAGTGTATTGCAAGAACTCTTACATGTTTTCTAATTGGAACAACTGTTTGGCACTTTCAGTCATATATTGGTGTGGTGTCAAATTAAAATTATAACAGAAATTCACAAAATACGTGTTGCCTGCTGGTAGTAGTAATTATAGAAAACAAAAATTTGTTCCTGCAAATTGTCTGTTTTATAACTTGGTAAAACAGCTTATTTGACATGTAACATAAACAAGAGGCCCAAGGGCCTTAGCGGTCACCTGAGTTATATCATAGGTACTGGTAGCTTTATTTTATTGTTTAGATGTGATGTGGAAATCAGCATGTAAACTAAGTGAAATACAATACTTGTCATGTCATCAATGGATAAAAATTTGAAAATATTGGTAAATGTTCCCTTTGGGGCCCCGCCCTAGCCCCTGGGGATGGGGCAGGAATCCCAATTTTACAAAGTAATACTCTCATTCACCAAAGATGATTCTGACTAAGTTTGAGTAATTTTCTGCTGAAAATGGATAAAATATATACCGAAAAGTGTTATTTCCCTATATAAACTATATTAAACTTTACCCCCTCCCCAAGGGAGAACGGATAGCTCGGGGGTCCTGAAATTTACAATTTAAATAAAGCCCCTGATGATCTTTCTTTCCACGTAGAGAAAATCACTGTAGTACCTCTGAGTCTGGAGAAGAAGATTTTTGAAATATTGATTAATTTTCCCTTTGGGGCCCCGCCCTGGCCCCAGGGGTCGGGGTAGGAATCTCAATTTTACAATTTGAAACCATCTACCTCCAAGGATAATTCTCACCAAGTAAAAATAATTTCCTACAGAAAGTTGTCAAAATATACCCAAAAGTGTTATTTCCCTATATAAACTATAGTAAACTTTACCCCCTCCCCAAGGGAGAACGGATAGCTCGGGGGTCCTGAAATTTACAATTTAAGTAAAGCCCCTGATGATCTTTCTTTCCACGTAGAGAAAATCACTGTAGTACCTCTGAGTCTGGAGAAGAAGATTTTTGAAATATTGATTAATTTTCCCTTTGGGGCCCCGCCCTGGCCCCAGGGGTCGGGGTAGGAATCTCAATTTTACAATTTGAAACCATCTACCTCCAAGGATAATTCTCACCAAGTAAAAATAATTTCCTACAGAAAGTTGTCAAAATATACCCAAAAGTGTTATTTCCCTATATAAACTATAGTAAACTTTACCCCCTCCCCAAGGGAGAACGGATAGCTCGGGGGTCCTGAAATTTACAATTTAAGTAAAGCCCCTGATGATCTTTCTTTCCACGTAGAGAAAATCACTGTAGTACCTCTGAGTCTGGAGAAGAAGATTTTTGAAATATTGATTAATTTTCCCTTTGGGGCCCCGCCCTGGCCCCAGGGGTCGGGGTAGGAATCTCAATTTTACAATTTGAAACCATCTACCTCCAAGGATAATTCTCACCAAGTAAAAATAATTTCCTACAGAAAGTTGTCAAAATATACCCAAAAGTGTTATTTCCCTATATAAACTATAGTAAACTTTACCCCCTCCCCAAGGGAGAACGGATAGCTCGGGGGTCCTGAAATTTACAATTTAAGTAAAGCCCCTGATGATCTTTCTTTCCACGTAGAGAAAATCACTGTAGTACCTCTGAGTCTGGAGAAGAAGATTTTTGAAATATTGATTAATTTTCCCTTTGGGGCCCCGCCCTGGCCCCAGGGGTCGGGGTAGGAATCTCAATTTTACAATTTGAAACCATCTACCTCCAAGGATAATTCTCACCAAGTAAAAATAATTTCCTACAGAAAGTTGTCAAAATATACCCAAAAGTGTTATTTCCCTATATAAACTATAGTAAACTTTACCCCCTCCCCAAGGGAGAACGGATAGCTCGGGGGTCCTGAAATTTACAATTTAAGTAAAGCCCCTGATGATCTTTCTTTCCACGTAGAGAAAATCACTGTAGTACCTCTGAGTCTGGAGAAGAAGATTTTTGAAATATTGATTAATTTTCCCTTTGGGGCCCCGCCCTGGCCCCAGGGGTTGGGGTAGGAATCCCAATTTTACAATTTTGAAGCCTCATCTACCAAGGATGATTCTGACCAAGTTTGAAAAAAATCCATCCACTGGTTCTTGAGAAGAAGTTGAAAATGTAAAAGTTTACGCACGACGCACGACGGACGACGGACGACGGACGACGACGGACGAAAAGCGATTAGAATAGGTCACTTGAGCAAAGCTCAGGTGACCTAAAAAGAGACCACCAAGAAAGATGAAGAAGAGTTTTCTTTGTTGTTTTGAACTAAAACATAGCTGTATACCTTTGAATAGAAATGCATCTTTCAAACATTTATAAGGTCAGACAAAAACATATATTTTTTTCCTATAACATGTTGGAAAATTTAGGGTAGGTAGGTACATGTATAGGCAACAAATTTTATTCTAACCCTTTCATCACTGCAGACCATAATGGACTCATCCATATCAATGCATGGTAGAGTCTACTGAAGTTACACAGGGGTAAAGGGTTAACAAATAATTTTGTATGGTTTATATAGGAGAGAGATCTTTACTTTAACAGTGCTTCTTTGAAAATTGCCTTAAAAAGTTTAGGGTAGGCACAACAAATTAGGGAAGGTAAAAAGGGTTACTGGAAACACAAAATCTTTTTTGTTTGACCTAATAGTATGCAGCACATTTCTGTTCAAACATCTGTTCCATTATGAATTGTTACAGCCCTGTATTATGCTACTATGGAAGAAACATAAAGGACTAGGGGCGCTAAGGGTCATTTTCTCCCTCACCAGGGATTTAGAATTACATGTAATTGTTTTATTCGTAATCTTGGATAAATGAAGTACACAAATATGATATTTCAAATTCATTCAACAATTTTGAAGGAGATATGGCCTAACAAAGAAAGTTAATAAACCTCATGTTTCAATCTGAAACGTGTAAATATTGTCTATTGCATGCTATATATGGTACCGGTATGTATATTGGCCATTTAGAAGCCAATCAACTGAACACTGTTCAATTTTTGAAAACCTTTGCACATATTAACCAAATTCATATTTGGCATACTTAAACATTGTCATATAAGTGTTCAGTCCAAGAAAGGATTTTCTGGATGCGGAGGCTTTTATTGGCTTTTTCTGCATAGCAACGCAAATTTGTTATTATGGTGTGGTATCTATGCTTGCCCCATCATAAAAAAATCTGCACCAGGAAATATAGCCCCAAATAACCAATGTGAGGTTTATATATTGGTAAATAAATTCAAGTTGATTTTTTTAGTTTTTTTGAGGCTGAAAATGACCCATAAAGTCATTTCTAACCAGGCTTCTAATGAAATGTTAGATACATACATTCCAAGATCTCAATCTGCTGTTTGATGAGGAGTTGATCAATCTGGGTGAGGTACTCCAGTCCGGGGGGACAGCCAGGAATGGCCTCGGGACGAGACATCCACTGCACCACCTGGGGTTGTCCAGGAATGTTCATTGGAATAACTACTCCAGCTATATAATAATAATATAGTGAACATTTTAGATGGAATTTATCATATTTTGGGTGATGGCTTATCATCTGATTCAGTATGCTTTACAAGTTGTTATTTTTTTTCAATTAACTCATTCACCCCTGGAGACACATTTGAACTCTTCCTGTGCAAAAGTTGGAATAGTTCATTATGAAATTTCAGGGTTGAAACTTGAATAAGTGAAGGATCCTCGTTCCACTGCCAGAAATTGTAACTACAGGGTAAGTTCTAGAAACTGTTTTTCCTGGCATGACTATCTATGGCTGTAATGAATCATTTCTAGAAAGAAAGCCATGAGTTGTGGGACTTATATGAGAAATAATAGATATGAAATAAACAAAATTTAAATCAACAACAGTGTTTTGAGAGTAAAAAGTCCACAGGGCTATATCAGGATTTAAACCCTTGACTTCAGATTGTTATAACTTAAATAACCTCTTACCGAACGAGCTGTATCGGTTTAACAGAAGTTGCTTAGCCAAACTGTGTTACAGTGTCATCCAAACAGAAGTTAAGGGGAGGTAACTGACTAACAGCATGTAGGGAAAATTACAGTGCAGTCCGGGACAGCGATCTTCAGCAATGTTTACCAGAGGAACCGAAACTGGTCGCCCAACCTACATACAATAATCCTATTCAGGACTCTGGGTCCTTGTATTGATAGGGATTATTATCTGAGTTTTACTCTAACGTGTGTACATGTACCGGTATCTGGGTTAATCAATGAACTACATCTAGTTAGCTGATACATGTACAGTGTCTCTAGAGAACTGGGTCAATACATTGTAACCTATAACTGTAACATAAATAAATAATTGTATTAATGTCCACTGAGCAGTGCATGTTTCTACTTTGTTCTATTCAGTAATTCGGAAGGGGCCATATTTTTGCCACAGTAGATTTCTTAATGTACACTACTAGACCAAACTTAACATACTTAATATTTCTACCTAAAGAAAATAAAGATTAACCTGACTTAAATTACAGGAACTTTTACCTCCCACAAAACCTAGTATAGATAAAGCTTTTTGTCATTCTTTAGGAAATTGTTATCACGTCCACTCTGCTGAAATTTATTGACATTTGAGTTTTAAGCCATTAAGCCTTATAGGTTTATCATGTGCTTTCTGTCAGTATTACTCTACACCGGTATGTGAGGCGGTGATTTTAGCGTAGCTATGTTTTCTTCCGTTGTTACTTTTTACTGTGTTTACAATCGCATGCCAAACATTTTTGTGTAGCCATGATTTCTATATGTATAGCAGGCATTTTTAGTGTAGCCATAATCATACCTGCTAACTAACTGTCCCTATATTGAAGGGAGGCTCTCGATTCCGGACCCCAAAATTGAGCATTTTCAACCACTGAATTTTCTTAGCTATCCCTATTTTCTAAGATCTGATGATTTCATGTGATAGAACTGTCATTGGACAACTCAAGAATGACATTTAAAAGTTTTATTTTTTCCTTAGGGTGTGTACATGTACATTAACACATTTTACTAATACTTTTGATTCCTAGCACGTGTAATCTCCCCCATGGAAATTTTATATAGTTGGCAAGTAATAGGTATGCCTAATTATTCTTCATTAGTATTCCATGCAAATAATGTTGACAGCCATTTTAAACAAACAGTGTATATAAGCCTAACACTGCAAACACAACCACCTGCGAATCACAAAGTTTTGTGTTTTTATTTTTTTATTTTGTTGATTTCGTGGGTAACCTTCATCCACAAATTCATAGATTCACAAATTTAAATAATTACAAATGTGATATAAAGCATTTCTCTGTTTGAGTGCGTACTTGTAATCTACAAATTCATGTACCAACGAAATGGAGTTTTGTCGGAAAACCACCAAATTTGAACCCCGCGAATATAGCTGATTTCACAGCATTTTGGTTTTGTTGGTCTTCTGAACTATTCGCTGCTGAAAAATTTAAGTACTCACTGAAGTTTTGAACATCTTGAATAAAAAGGGATATAGAAGAGTCCAACAAAAAACATATCTAGGTCTTGCACCCCCAATTATTTCAATCATTTGTATAAACTATCAAACATAAATATGAATTAGAAATTGAAGTTGCCAGTTTCTTGCTGGACAGAATGCTTCAATTTATGTGTTAGCTTACTTGTGTTTTTTTACAAAAATTAATATAGAATTAACTTCAGAGGAAACATCTTTGGGTCAATTTTCTCACTTTCGCTTCACGTAAAAAAATATCTTTCAATGAATTTGAGCCAGGCACATTGCAGTAATAACATTTTTTTGTTTAAATCAAAAGAAAGAAATCATTGTAGGTTTTGATGTGTTAATTTATATCTAGGAGAACATGATGTATAAAATCTTTAACAAAGCTTTGATTCGGTTAACGCCTAAACATTTACAAAACATGTAAAATGAAAGCAGACCAACGGAATTCAAGATATTCTGATTATAAATAATTACAAAAGAAAAAAAAGGAAACTGAAATATGTGGCGTTACTTACCCTGACCATACTGGGGCTGCATTGGTTGTCCATACGACTGAGGCTGGCCATACGCTGTCAACAGTCATACAAAAACATGTTATAATTCAAGGGAGACAATTCAAGGGAGGCAATCCAAACAAAATACAATTATATAATTACTTTGTTTCAAAATTTTCACTGATGTTAAAATAAACAAAACATGTATTTTGAATAATTGCAGCTAATTTTATAATGAACTGTTACTGTGCTCATATGTAAATTCATTTCTTTCCAAAATTAAGTATGGTATATCATACATGTTATGTTAGTAAAGTTAAGTTTAATCTTAAATTCATACATAGAATCATATCATAGAGTCCTATATTTTTAAACACTTGAATTCTTACACAATTATAAAAAATTTGATACAAAATTAATAGTAATTATATTTAAGCCATAGTTGTATCTATTCTGTTTAACACTTAACCACAAAAGAAGACAAATTAATCATAGTCACACTTTTTATCAGAAAAATAATTAAATAAATCTTATATATATATAATTGTACCATAAATTATCATCACTACAAAATGAACAAGAAAAAGTTTATTTGATTAAAATCATTTGTTCCTCTACTGTCAGAAGCACTGAAGAACCTCGTTAATCCTAACCTAATTATACTTATAGGAATCTCGTATCCAGCAATAAAATTAAATATATACACATCTTTGTAAGGGACAAAAACTCACTTTCAGCAGATAATTCTCTGCAGGAAACACTTTGAACCAATTTATGAAAGTACTTTCCATTGCAAATTATTGGCAGAAACATTTTCCTCAGTAAAGAGGTTCTTCAGTACTTACAGTTATTAGCAAACGTGAAACAGAATATAACAGAGTGTATTTTCATCACACAGAAAACTATTGATGTGGATGTTCAGGTAGCTGTGATATAATCAGGAGAGATCTTTTCAAAGTTTAATTAGTTAGTGGTTAAAACAGACTGATTAGATTTAGCCAGGATTGGAAAGATATCATGGAATGAAGACTAGATCGATGTATGTCATGGGAAGAAATATTTAGCAGGTTTTTGTTTTTTGTTTTTAATATATTTTAGCAGTTAAACTTATAACAGCTAAACTTTATCACATAATGTACTGTGTTATCCAGTGAATATACCCATGTCATATTTTTTTCCGTATTAACCCATGTAATATGACCTATCAGCCCTGCGATTGGTTGTAAGTTTCAATTCTTTTACTATTGTGACGTCACGCCTAGGACGTGTACATGAGGTCACTGACTTACACACTGGAGTCAAAATGGTGGCTTTTTACATTTCAAGGTTGCATGAAAATTGCCGTTTTACACGAACAAATGCCATAAATCTTGATTATGTGATGATATTTATGAAACTTGTCACAAAATTTTTCATTTTAGTGAGCCTTCCTTAGACTTGTTTAAAATCTCATATGAAATGGAAACACATGTAAGATCCTATATCTACCGAGCAATTTTATCACATTATTACAATGTTATTCAGTGAAAACACATATATTTTGTGTAGGAACTCATCTTATATGACTTATTGTGATGTCACAGAATGATAGTAATAACACCACAGACCTCCAGATGATATAATGGAGACAACAGATACTTTACAATGGGACAATTCCCCAGCCAAACTTTTGCCCTACACCGGTAAAATTGATATAAGCCCAGTGTTAATTTCACCTAAAGTTCACATCTAATTACTATGTAAATTAAGTTGTCTACAAACGATTACTGTAATGATGTATTTGCCCTTATTCCGTCTTTGCGTATTGCAGAGTTATCTTCTCTTGGGAGCAGGTATTGATTGTTACGTCATTGGTCTGTGCGAGAAAATTACGTCGTTTTCCCAAAAATTGATGACGTTACTCTCCCAAACAAGTGACGTAACAATCAATACCTGCTCCAAAGAGAAGATAACTCTGCAATACGCAAAGACGGAATTGCGGAGAGCGAAAATTGTGTACAAGGTTTACAGAATATATAGGGCCATGATTGTAGAATTTATATATTAACTCATTCACCCCTGGAATTTCATAATGAACTATTCCAACCTTTGAATTGGAGGAGTTCCAATGTGTCTTTAGAGGTGAATTGAGTTATTAAGACATTGAGATTGACCTGGAAAATGTATAATGTACACGTTTATTGCAATATTCACTAAAACTCTTGATCATGTGAAAAAAGAGACAAAATATGTTGTTTCAATTCATACCTGTACACGGGTAATTATGAGATTTATGCAATCAAAGGTTTATATAAAATGAAAAGTTCTCAGATTTAATTTATCATTTCATAAATCTCATTTGAAATAAATCAAGATTAAATCAACATATCCTGACATATTCATAAAAGCAATCTTACACACATCTACTTACAAAAGTAAATGTCTAAAAATGTGGAGCTGATGAGTATAACTATGAGATATATTGACATAGGCCTAATACATAAATTAAATTGATAAAAATCTGTAAGAAATTATTCAAATACATGACTCAGAAACTGCCAGGAAAGGTGAAGGCAATACATAAACACACTTTTTTTGGGGGGGCGTTGGGAGGGCTGTTAGATATATAATTATGTACCTAATTGAACTGATTTGAATGTGAGCAATATAATGTACATGTTTGAATTAGGATTACAAATAAGTCTATAATAGACTTAAGATAATTCTTAGCCCTAATATGTCAATTACGTATATATGTTAGGACTGAGAAAATTCTTATTTTAAATCTGTACAGTTGTCTAGGGCTGAAAGAAAACATCACTATAATTGAAGGACGGACTCTTTCAGCAAGTTCTTAAATCAAAAGCGAAGCTTACACTTGTATATTGTGTATTTGATAAACTAGTCAATCCTTAAACTTACTTATGATGAAATCAATGAAGCGAAACTAGGCCAGCTATATATAGCTAGTGCATTCTAAATGGGATGTGTATGCAGACAACCATATGGGAGAGTTTTACCTGCCAGCTGGAAACGATCAAGAGACAGGTGTGCACAATTAAAGGTTATTATACAGCCTTCTATATCCTACCCTGTATCAGCACAAGATTTCCTTATCAGCTCAAGAGGGTGGGATACCCAAGGGCTTATATATGGATCAAGGGTTGAAACAGGGATGGATATGGAAAGGGTCATATATTATAACCATTTTATCACATAGGATGTGTAATAAGCATCAAAATCATCAGAAATAACAAAAATAAAATGTAATCTCGGTTTGTAAAGGGTCATATTGTAACCTTTTTATCAAATAATATATGTAATAAGCATCCAAATCATTAGCAAAAACAAAAATCAAATTTATGATAGAAGAAGTTGTACAACTTCAACCAGTTGTTATTTTCAGAAGGACATTATAGATTATATACATTATATATATTATCCACTTCACAGGAAGTACACTAGCCATGATTACCAGACATAAATCTCTTCTTTAATTCATTCACCCCTAAAGGCACATTTGAACTCTTCCAATTCAAAGGTTGGAACAGTTCATCATGAAATTTCAGGGGTGGATGAGTAAAAAAAGTGTGTAAGTACTTTTAAAAATATCATCATTGATTGGGACTGGTTGAGGTGTGGGAGAGGTTCTATATGTTTTCAATTTCTCCTGCAAAAGGGTGAAGGCTGCTTTTAGGAAAGGAGCACTAAATTCAGGTGAATTGGGTATGCAAAGAAGGCCATACCATTGACATGAACATGTATCAGTAAATGATAATTTTTACTGTTGGGATCGGGAACCAATGCAATGAGTATCCCATATACAGGTAAAATATAAGGTGGGTGGCGGATTATATTTATCATGTATACTGCCGGATTAAAAATAAAATCTGATTTTTTCAGTTTCCAATATGATGATTCTTTTTTTATTTCAGTGAGAAGAAATCCGGATTAAAAACACCAGAAGCATCATGCGGTATTATTATTAGCCTCCCCAGGGCCCCAGCCCCCACCCCCACCTTGACCCCCTCCAAATATTACACTATGTATTTCAGATGCTACACCTGTTGGTAATTACAAATTGGAAAGCAGGTAAATTCTATCAGAAAGATATTCCTGGTTTTAGAAACAATAATTAACAGGAAACAGAAGGCATTACATTTGTAACAGGAAAGAGAATAGTGTGCTTCCACCGGGGATCGAACCCTCGATCTCCAGGTTCCTAGTCGGACGCTCTACCACTGAGCTAAAGGGAAATTCCCCCTAGCTCGAAGCTGTAAGGCGACCTTAATCCTATGTACAATTGAACCCTGCCACACTACTCCCCCCTTTTTAAATGTGTTCGCCCTCGAACACCACAACCCAGGTTCTAACTCCCTGTCACCACAGGGAGGGCCACAGACACCATTTGTAACAGGAAAGAGAATAGTGTGCTTCCACCGGGGATCGAACCCTCGATCTCCAGGTTCCTAGTCGGACGCTCTACCACTGAGCTAAAGGGAAATTCCCCCTAGCTCGAAGCTGTAAGGCGACCTTAATCCTATGTACAATTGAACCCTGCCACACATTTGTATACATGTACATGTGTAGGAGGCTACGTTGTATTAACTCATTCACCCCTGAAATTTCATAACCAACTATACCGAGGGAGACTATGGACTTTATACTAGCTAGCTCTCCAGCAAGTCTTTCTACACATATTTGAATCACCCTGCATGTATATTAACTCATTCACCCCTGAAGACACATTTGAACTCTTCCAATTCAAGGGTCTCACTCGGTAATCCTTGCATTGTTTGTTTAATATAAACATAAAATCTGTTTGCTAGTCATGTGTGTACCGGATATTTGTCAAGCTTTGCCTCCATGTCACAATTCAAACAGTACTATGTCAATTTTCCCTCACAGCCCTAAGTCTGTTAAATACCAGCGCAGAGAGCCACAGTGCTCCATTTTATCTCCATCAAAGCAGAGTTCAAACTTGTGTGATATTTTTCTGAATGGATTTGCTTGCCCACCTATTATAGTAAAGATGTATGGAGAGCAATATGTCTGTTATAATTTTTTTCCACTATTACATGTACCATACTTGCCAACCCTCCCTATTTAGAAGGCCAAGGGAGACTCGGTCCCGATTTTGGACCTTAACATTAAGTATTTCTTACCAGGGAATTTGCTTAACTGTTCCTATATTCTAAGATCTAATGTTTTCCTCTGAAAGAACAACTCAAATCATGTTGTTTTAAACGGTTATTTTGTCTGTAGGGGGTAATACACACATTTTATTTATGTTTTAATTTTGAGCATGCACAATCTCCCCATGGAAATTTCAAAAATTTGGCAAGTATAGGTACTATATACATTGCAACAAGTTATATATATATACCATGATATAAATATGTTTTATAAAATTTTCTATTTCACAAAACACATGAACATCAGCCATTCAGATTCGATCCCTGCAGGATATTTGTATAAAACAAAAAGCTTATCCACTGACCTAGCACTCAGTCCTCGCCAGGATATTTGTTATGTGAAAATATAACTACCAGGTTCATACAGGTCAATAATAACCTCGATAATAAAATACCCGGTACGTAATTATAATCCCTTACCTACACATGCTTCAAATGCTATTATGAAACACTGATCATATAAGGGTATATACGTGTGTTCATACACAAGGGACATCTCAATGTCAATATATACCATCAGAACTTGGGACTGAAGAGATTTTTTGGGTCAATATTGACTTGATAACAATCACGAGTCTGCATGAGAGCTCTATAAATAAATGGCTAAAATCAAGCCTTCAATTGAGTTTAATCTGAAAAAAAATCCATCATCTCTGTCATACATGTATGTACGTCACAACCTGTAAAAAACATGCCGGGGCCATACGGAAAGAATGTGCTTGGATGTTTTCCATACAAGACTTAAAATACAGCATGAAAACATTTTAGAGATCCTGTTTTATCTAAGTCAATCTAGTCTGTGCGGCCAACAAATTTAAATGACTCTACTTAAGCGACACTCTATCAATTCCTCATGTACAGGTCCATGAATACACTTGTCCGTTCTGTTAACCTTTAATGCCACAATAAAATTTGGACTCTAATCTTCCATTAAATGAAAGTGCCTTTTAGGTCAAACTTTAAACGTACAATACATTAGGCATTGAACGCTAAGACCACATTCAATTGTGAAAACCTTACAAATTATCATGATGTTAGTATGCTACTCACTTGACTTAAAAGCTTATACCTGCATTGCAATTCAGGCCAAAAAAATGTGTGCTTCCTGTAACATGTTTGACAATTTTAGGGTGAGTTGGAAGGTAATAAATTTCATTTTCAAAATGTTGTTTTCATATCGTTTATATAGCTAGGAGAGTGATCTTCACTTAAACAGTGCTTTTTGAAAATTGACTTGAGAAATTTAGGGTAGGCACAAAAACACAAAATATGTTTGCTTGGCCTAATGTTCCAAGGTCTGTCTTCTTTTCCTTTTAGGTTCACAAATTCTTTATATAGCTCTTTTAATCTTAATACAAAGCATTTTTATTTTGTTCTTGGAATTTAATATATTGAAAAATTTAAAAACACATTATGCTGTACAACAAAGGACAATAGTCAATTTTATTTCTAACAAAAATCAATTACAGAAAGACTACTTAATTGTGATCACAGGGACCTGTCCCGATGTGCAGGGAGTGTTATAAGGCGCTGTAGGGGTTAAGATCAATATTAAGTAACAATGCCAACCCGAATATTGGTTTAATATAAGTACAATAATGTTATATAAACCAAGTGTTCATATAAACCAGTAAAACATACAATTTAACTTCCTACACGTCAAGATTATAAGGTACTAACACTCCCAACTGAATCTTAATTCTCAGGTCCCTGTGCTTGTATTCAGATTACATGGGAAAACCAAGTGTTGATCTACACCAGTAGAACATATTAGTCATCACTCCCTATCAATATCAGGATAGGTCCAAACCTTCCGCAACTGTATCTAATTCTGGGTCCCTGTGCTTTTTCAGGATTTTATTAAAGATAAAGCACAAGTTTATAAATGTAAACAAACAAAAGAAACTTGACAGGTTATACATGTTTAATATTAATACTATAATGGGTGTACTAACAGACAAGGATAATATAAATACTATAATGGGTGTACTGACAGACAAGGATAATATAAATACTATAATAGGTGTACTGACCAACGAGGATAATATAAATACTATAATGGGTGTACCGACAGACAAGGATAATATAAATACTATAATAGGTGTACTGACAGACAAGGATAATATAAATACTATAATAGGTGTACTGACCAACAAGAATAATATAAATACTATAATGGGTGTACTGACAGACAAGGATAGTATAAATACTATAATGGGTGTACTGCCCGACGAGGATAATATAAATACTATAAGGGGTGTACTGACAGACAAGGAGAATATAGATACTATAATGGGTGTACTGACCGAAGATGATAATATAAATACTATAATGGGAGTACTGACAGACAAGGATAATATAGATACTATATGGGTGTACTGACCGACGATGATAATATAAATACGATAATGGGTGTACTGACCGACGAGGTTAATATAAATACTATAATGGGAGTACTGACAGACAAGGATAATATAGATACTATTTTGGGTGTACTGACCGACGATGATAATATAAATACTGTAATGGGTGTACTGACAGACAAGGATAGTATAAATACTATAATGGGTGTACTGACAGAAAAGGATAATATAGATACTATAATGGGTGAACTGACCGACGAGGATAATATAAATACTATACTGGGTGTACTGACCGACGAGGATAATATAAAAACTATATTGGGTGTACTGACAGACAAGGATAATATAGAAACTATAATGGGTGTACTGACCGACGAGGTTAATATAAATACTATAATGGGAGTACTGACAGACAAGGATAATATAGATACTATTTTGGGTGTACTGACCGACGATGATAATATAAATACTGTAATGGGTGTACTGACAGACAAGGATAGTATAAATACTATAATGGGTGTACTGCCCGACGAGGATAATATAAATACTATACTGGGTGTACTGACCGACGAGGATACTATAAATACTATAATGGGTGTACTGCCCGACGAGGATAATATAAATACTATAAGGGGTGTACTGACAGACAAGGAGAATATAGATACTATAATGGGTGTACTGACCGAAGATGATAATTTAGATACTATAATGGGTGAACTGACCGACGATGATAATTTAGATACTATAATGGGTGAACTGACAGACAAGGCTAGTACCTGTGATTATAAGTTTGCATGGGAACGACTGTCAGGATCAAAATTCTACTAAAAGCTTAGACAGTTTCTAAATGATTTAAATTCATGTGTATTTAAGCTAAAGTATATGGGGGAAAATATTGCCTTACTGGCAAGCTAGCTTTTCCTGTGATGCAGTATAACCCGGGGACTCGCTCACTAGTTCAGCAACGTTGAGCGTGGTCAGTATTTGGATTGGTGACCGCCAGCACGTTACACATGTATAAATACTATAATGGGTGTACTGACCGACAAGGATAATATAAATACTATAATAGGTGAACTGACCAACAAGAATAATATAAATACTATAATAGGTGTACTGACCAACGAGGATGATATAAATACTATAATGGGTGTACCGACCGACGAGGATAATATAAATAATATAATGGGTGTACTGACAGACAAGTATAATATAAATACTATAATAGGTGTACTGACCAACGAGGATGATATAAATACTATAATGGGTGTACCGACAGACAAGGATATATAAATACTATAATAGGTGTACTGACAGACAAGGATAATATAGATCCTATAATGGGTGTACTGACCGACGAGGTTAATATAAATACTATAATGGGAGTACTGACAGACAAGGATAATATAGATAATATAATGGGTGTACTGACCGACGATGATAACATAAATACTATATTGGGTGTACTGACCGACGATGATAATATAAATACGATAATGGGTGTACTGACCGACGAGGTTAATATAAATACTATAATGGGAGTACTGACAGACAAGGATAATATAGATAATATAATGGGTGTACTGACCGACGATGATAATATAAATACTGTAATGGGTGTACTGACAGACAAGGATAATATAGAAACTATAATGGGTGTACTGACCGACGAGGTTAATATAAATACTATAATGGGAGTACTGACAGACAAGGATAATATAGATCCTATAATGGGTGTACTGACCGACGATGATAATATAGATACTATATTGGGTGTACTGACCGACGAGAATAATATAAATACTATAATGGGTGTACCGACCGACGAGGATAATATAAATAATATAATGGGTGTACTGACAGACAAGTATAATATAAATACTATAATGGGTGTACCGACCGACGAGGATAATATAAATACTATCATGGGTGTACTGACCGACGAGGATAGTATAAATACTATAATGGGTGTACTGCCCGACGAGGATAATATAAATACTATACTGGGTGTACTGACCGACGAGGATACTATAAATACTATAATGGGTGTACTGACCGAAGATGATAATTTAGATACTATAATGGGTGTACTGACAGAAAAGGATAATATAGATACTATAATGGGGGTACTGACCGACGATGATAATTTAGATACTCTAATGGGTGTACTATAATATAAATACTATAATGGGTGTACCGACCGACGAGGATAATATAAATAATATAATGGGTGTACTGACAGACAAGTATAATATAAATACTATAATGGGTGTACCGACCGACGAGGATAATATAAATACTATACTGGGTGTACTGACCGACGAGGATACTATAAATACTATAATGGGTGTACTGACAGGCAAGGATAATATAAATACTATAATAGGCGTACTGACCAACAAGAATAATATAAACACTATAATGGGTGTACTGACAGACAATGATAATATAAATACTATAATGGGAGTACTGACAGACAAGGAAAATATAGATACTATAATGGGTGTACTGACCGAAGATGATAATTTAGATACTATAATGGGTGTACTGACCGACGATGATAATTTAGATACTATAATGGGTGTACTGACAGACAAGGCTAGTACCTGTGATTATAAGTTTGCATGGGAACGACTGTCAGGATCAAAATTCTACTAAAAGCTTAGACAGTTTCTAAATGATTTAAATTCATGTGTATTTAAGCTAAAGTATATGAGGGGAAAATATTGCCTTACTGGCAAGCTAGCTTTTCCTGTGATGCAGTATAACCCGGGGACTCGCTCACTAGTTCAGCAACGTTGAGCGTGGTCAGTAGTTGGATTGGTGACCGCCAGCACGTTACACATGCATATTATAATATAAGCTACACAAAGTCTGTCTCCGATTACCACCTGAACAACTATTGGGTATATGTAACAGAAGGTCTGTACATTGTACATTATACAGAAAATTTCTAGTGAAACTCAATATATGCCTGCTGCCAATCAATGTTGATGAATAGACTGTTTGAACTAGCTATAGGACCTTTGTGACAGCTACTGTCCTGACTCAGTAATAGAGGACCATAGTGCAACACAAAATCAATAAATACCATTGAGGCACCTCATCAATATATAAACCACTGCCAGGAATTCATTTACAAGTGCACAAGTAGAACTCAGGAGCATAAGTGTGAATGCATGCCAAATATGAGATAAATGCAAGTAACTTTTGGACTCCGGAAGGACTATGTATGGTTTGGGCGTGTTTTGGCCCACAAGTGCATAAAAATTCAAAACCTTTAAATGAACTTTCTAACGACTGTTTCTTTAATTTGGAATACTTCCCAAATACTATCATGAAAATATCTATTTGTATTTCTAAAAAAAAATTGATATTCAGTGAATATTGTCATATTTTGCATAGTTTTTCTCCTGAAAAGTATAGAGTGAATGCTTGAACAAACTTAAAATGAAAAGATAATGTGTAGGCATCTTTAGGAGAATATCAAGTTATTTCAAGTGTGCGCTTTATGGTAGCTAAGAGAAAAACTAAGCGAAAACCTGTCAAAATTGAATGAATATTCAAATTTCATAAATTTATGTAAATATTAACTGGTTACCATAGCAGCCATAATTGAAAACACAAATAAATGTACATAATAGTACCGGGGAAGTACTCGAAATTAAGAAACAGTAATTTGAAAGTTATATTGAAGACTTTTAATTTCGATGGATTTGGGGGCCAAAAAAGTAGCATTTATTGATTTAATCATTTACGCATATTTTCGAAATAAACAGAGTGATGTTCTATTTTACTTAATATACACAATGCATATTCTTTCCATAAACCTGGAAAGCTTCCCTCCATAAAAACACTTATAATTTCCCCATGTAGCACCACGTATATAATCAACAAAGGTTCAAAATTAGTTTTGTATATAAACGTCATGTACTTAATACATGTACTAAGAATTATTATATATTATATATATAATCTCATAAGCTTAGCTTTAAACATTACTATTGATATTTTACAGGATATCAAATGAAGGACGATTAAAAATAGATATATTTATTTGAATGAGATCATGCTCAAGTATAATCTACATGTACAAGCTATTGCATGTAACTTATTCTTGGGGGAGCAGATCTAGACTTAACTTAAAGGAGGCACTTGAAAATATAATATCATTCAGTGGCAGATCCAAAGACCTATCTGGGGGGGGGGGGGGCCTGAAGCTCAAAAAAACCCTCTGGATCCGCCACTGTCATATAAAAGACCAGAGAAGTCCTTATTCTTCTAAACTAAATGTTGTTTACATTATATTTTTTCCCATGGCCATGAGGAATGGGTGCTGACTGTTGACCAAAATTCAATTTAAAAATAAATTCACTACATATACATTCTCATATTCGCAGGTGTATTAATCAAGAATTATCTTATTTAAATACATTACTGATACAGGTATTAGACAGAGAGAGTCACTGATGTTAGTACTGTTAAATTTGGTTTCTGTAGAATTTGTCAGTAATTGATTAATATGCGTGCTAATTACAATTGATTACATACTGTAATATGCATGCTAATTACAATTTATTAATATGCAGGCTAATTACAAGCATTTTAGAAAATCTGTAGACTGTGCAGTTTAACAGCAAAATAGATGGTGTTCTAGTAGGTTTCTGTTGTTAAGTAGGAAATATATATAGGTACTGTACTTATCCAAAGCAAGCCCTGCCGTCTCACATCATGGGCTCCACCTCCATTCACCCTACTTACCATTGATTTGTTCATTCTTCTCTTAAACCACACCATGTTCACCCTACCCTAATTATCATTTTCTGTTCATGCTTATAACTTAACCATTTTCTGTCCACTTTATATCAGTAAGTATAAGTAACATTCATTGTACACCAAACTTCCACATAACAGTTTCTGTTCACGCTTAATGATATTCCTTGTTATGCCTTTTTACCATTTTTTGTTCACCCAACTTGAACTACATTTTATTCAACCTATACTCAACAATCTTTTGTTTCTGCTTCTCAACTATTTTCTGTTCATCCCTATTTCATAGAAGTGAGTAACATTCTTTGTACACCCTACTACCACATAACAGTCTCAATTAAAACCCTATATATGCTCTGTATGAAATAGTCCATGAACACACTACTTGCGCGCGTGTGACATTAATTTTACGTTCACCCTACACAATATTCTGTGTTCTGCCTATTATTTAACCATTTTTTGTTCATTCAACTTCAACTAAATTTTGTTCAACCTACTTTAATTTTTAACTTAATGTCTACCTGTAAGCTACCAGTTAATGTTCATTCTACTCAACATTCTGTTCATCCTTTTTAACCATTGTTCATTCACCCTACTTGAGATTCTCCGTTCAACCCACTAACCAGTCTTTGTTCATCCAAACTTAGCATTCCCAGTTCATAAGTTTAAGTACCACACCCCATTGGTGATCTTTGAACACTGAAGACTTAAAGTAAGATAATTAGCATAATTAACTTCTGAAAAACACATGACCCCGACACCAACTACACTGTATACATATATACAGTCGTATAATGACATATATAATCCACTCTGTACTTCCTTACACACTTATGCCGTTTCCTGTCCTTTTTATTTGTATTAGACAAAAACAATCTGCTTAGCTTCCTGAAAGACTATACAAGCCCTTGAATATTGTTTAACTTCCTGAAAGACTATACAAGCACTCAATATTATGATACGGATCAGGAAAACTGTTTATTTATTCTTATTTTTGAAGAATTTGATTAATTATGAAAACTGCCATAATGATATTTCGTCCATTTTTTTCATTGTTTTATTTTTCAATGACTCTGCAAACCATCCAACAGAGATTCATTTCTACTTAATATCTTATAACTGAGCAGTGATCTAGATACATTTTAATACATTTTTACTCATACTTATAACCAATTTTATATTAACACACATTTTTACCTGAGGGGTAAAAGATAGGTTTTAGGTTTAACTCATGACATTCACTCCTGAAATTTCATAATGAACTATTCCAACCTTTGAATTGGAAGAGTTCAAATGTGTCTTCAGGGGTTAATTAGTTAATTGAAACTACTCTAATCTTACAGTCTTTATCACAAAAAGTTTCATTAAAATACTCTCAATATTTCATCATGTGGATGATTTTAAACTCACAAATTAATTTTTTAAAAGCTGAAATGGTCAGATTTGACAAGATTGATATATAATGTATAATCTTATCTATAATTAATGGTTTTCACTTTGATGCTAAGCTTTATTATGCACTTTACCCTTTCACCACTGTAGACCATAATGGACTCATCCAGATCAATGCATGGTAGAGTCTACTAAAGTTACATAGGGGTGAAAGGGTTCAGTGGCTTTTTTATGGTGAACCATACAAATTTTTAACTAGATACTGTTCAAGCAATTTTTTTTATTTGTGCAACACTACCTAATACATAGATTATAATAGGACATGAAAGTGTATACATGTATGTGGTTTTCTATGAGTGCTCAAATTTCTCAATACCATATCTAAAACCCCATACATGTGCATTTTCATCCTGGCAAACGAGAGAAATTAATATAACTTGTTTCAATATTGTTGTAAAATAAATAAAGTTTGAATTAAGGCATGTGTATGTATACCATCAACCAGTTATAAATTATAATAATCAACTTTAATTTGTAGCTGTCATTATACTATATATAACAATTTATCATAATCTTATCTTAACTTAAATATGAGTGTCTGAAATAGACTTGTAATTTGACTTTATCAAACACATGTATATATATATACAATGTTATATACTGTGTATCCGAAAAAAAATCACTGTTGAAAAGTATTGAAACCATGAACTAAAAATAACAAGCAGTACTATTTGTTTGCATATAAAAGCCATGGTTCAAGTTAATACATATACATACATACCATCAATTATGAATTTAAAATGCACAGCATGCATGGTTAGATTGTCAAAACATGCTAATGATTTTCTCTATGTATATGTTGCCTTTCAATATATATGCATATTTGTATATAATAAACTAAATATAGATATTGATAGGATAACACCCAAATATATCCCTCAAAACATGCCTTAGTCAATGAATAGGTGAACATGCATGCCTTCTTTTTAAATATATATAAACTAAATTTTAAAAGCAGAGTAACACATGGAGCGGTGTTGGAAGGGCTTGACTGGATGACTACAATACCTGGAGGCTGGGCTCCAGGTGGAGCTTGACCATAGTTGTAATATTGCATAGGCTGACCAGGTGGTGGTCCAGCGTTAGGCTGACCAGGTGGTGGTCCAGCGTAAGGCTGACCAGGTGGTTGTTGCGCTGGCGGTGGCTGCTGACCGGGTTGCTGCATCACTGGTTTTTGTTCTGCCATATTGCTGTGTGTTGCTGGAAATGGAGGGAGAAAATGGTTAACAGAAAGGAAATATTGAAAAGAAAATATGCCTTTACTGGGGACCAAGCCATGTCAACCCCATGCATGTACAGGTCTAACCGGTCAATCTGCTGCTATTTCCTTCTGGCAAAAACAGAATTATTTCTGTAGTTTTCATATAAAGACTTGAGTAAGTCTGAACAGATGTGCATAGACTTGCTCAAGCCAACAATATTTGTGTTTTTGTAACAGGAAAGGAAAACTACCGTAAAATGTTCAAGAATAATTTTAACATGTTTTAGGAGTTTAGATCAACTTCTGGTAAAATTACCACCCCAATTACTAGTGATGGGCTGATGATCGATTATAATAAAAAAAAATGATCGGTTTGCCCTTTCCAATTCTCTATTACAAAGTCCATAATCGATATAAACAGTTCATCAGGATTTAAGTTTTCCATGTAAAGTATGCTTTTAAAGTCATATATTCTTATGATTGATAAAAATGCATAAAAGTTGCTTGATATGCATACATTATATCAGAACAAAACCTAATGTATAGTGAACCACTGTCTATTGATGTAACAGTTGTGTTCTCCCTTTATTACGGTATTCAGTCCCATAACATTATAAACCGATCATGCAATCAATCATTGATTGGTCTACTACTTCCGATTACAAATCGATTATAATTTTTAACCTATTGCCCATCACTACCAATTAATGGTACTTATAACTACGCTGGGATGGCATTTTTTACCAAAATAACCCCTAAATTGCGTAAAAATTACGCCAAACATTTCAGTAAAAGTCCTGATATACGTGTACCTATAAATTATCAGGTCCTAGCTATAGTCTTGTGATAAAAAAACCAGATTGTTTTAAAAGTGTAGTAAGTTCTAATTGAATGCTAGTCGTTTCGGTAACAGGTCGTTTCGGTAACAAGTCGTTTAGGGAGTCCCGAAGTCGTTTCAGGACTTAATCAAGTCGTTTCGGGACATATACAATTTCATTTATAAATAACCTTTTGCTCCTGCTTCATAAAAAGTCATGTAAATAAACAAGTATGGTTTTAGTCTATCATCTGTATCACGACCTACCCGTGCTTAGGATCATTATAGTGTTAACAGATTGCTAGTGCTTGAGGGGATACCTACCAACATTTACCCGATTGACAGTGTGTTGCTACCTGCTGAAACTAATATCAATCTAATTAATAAATACAGATCTAGGGGATCTTATGATATTCAATATCAATTTCTTTCATTACTGATAGATTAATTCCCCATAATATGTTTTCATTTATTCACCTAATTCTCCGTTATTTTTATTGACATTAAAAAACGAATGAGTTAACATTGATTCTAACAATGTTTTAAGCATTTTATTTTTGCTATATTGAAATTAAATTTCATGAAAGTAAAAATGTGAAACACCACTGACTTAGATAATTCTGTGGAAACACGTAGAATATATTTTAGACGTGTGAATCAATTCATCAAATCCAGCAATATAGTTTGAACGATGTTTTTATGTTGTGTATTTAATTGTGTCTGTGTGAATATAATATTTATTCATGTGTTATTAAAATCATGTAATGGTAAATGTATGAAGGGAGAAGGCTATGATAAATTGTAATAATTTTTATCCAATCGATTGTCTAAATTTAGTTGACATTAAAATAAGTTTTAAGAAAAAAGACAATGGTATCTACAGAAGTCATACGACCCGAAAAAATGTCCCGAAACAACTTGTTACCGAAACGACCCGACGCCTTCTAACCAATACAGTGATCAGTTTCCTAGAGCTCTGGTACCTGGTCTGCTCAATCTGTAAATGCTTTATAGAGAAAGGAAAAAAGGTGATAATAACACAGATCTATATAGAATGTTACAAGTACCATTAGTAAACCACAGAGACTAGTAACATTTAGCCTAGATATGGAATAAATACGCAAAGCATATGCTAAAGTCCTGTACATGTTCATATACACTTGAGTTGAAATCTTCAATGGAACTATGAAGGAACATTATACACTTATCTTACCTTGATGTCTTAGGGTCATGATTTGTACTAGCATTTACAGTAGAATCAATTGTTGCTTCCGGACTCGTTATATTTACAAGGAAATTGAGAATTCCCGATGAAAATCGTATACTTACATTAGTGCGTCAGCAATAAAAACAACGACAAGCTAAGAATTGGTCTGCAAATCAACTTATAACACGTATACTTAGCTCCTCACTGATGACAATGGTCGGGAATATTTCGAAATAGCTGATTCGCCTTATTAGACGCTGGGTGGGTCATCACTCATCACATAAAGCTATGATGACTTAAATCAAGGCCTACTGCAGTCTTGCAAAGACTATAGTCAACATACTTTAAATAACCGTAGAATTTAAAATATGTAATATGTGTCAAAATCACAAGTTAAACTTACTTAAACGGTACCCTCCTAAAGTTACGAACGACGTCGACGTACCCGTATCATGAGAATCGAGTGGAAATCATTCAACCAAGCGATATGGTCGAGGTTACTTAAAACCTTGTATTCCGCACTTTCTTACAAGCGTTAAACCGATAATGATGATGTTTACATGGTCGCTAGGATTGCCAATCGAAATTAGCTATATTTATATCAGACCACATAGTCTTGCGTAATAACGACATATGTATATATATCATATACAAATATGATCTGCATTTAATATGAAAACTTTGTATTTTCAAATAATTGAGAATAATTTATTTCAAAAGATTAAGTAAACGTTAACGTTAGTTTTAGGAGTTGTGTCGTTATTTTTTTAGGGCACATGATCTTTTGTAATTCACATGATATTGCGTAAGTTTCTTTTAAAATACGACGTGTACGTCATAAATAAACTGGTATTGCTTCATATGCTGCTATTTAATTTGAAATAGGTGAGACATAGTCAGCGGGCACACATGAATTAAAATACAGTTTTCTGTACACTCAGAGACGTTATAGATATGTATTGCCAGATACGTATATTACGTCTCTGGTAAAGCTTAAGGTTTCCTCATTCCTCCCAAACCCCTGCCGGATATCGGATAGACAGGGGAAGTTTGGCCCATTTTCATTCTGTCGTTCTGGACAGATCGGAACAAAATATCACTACATGATTTGGAAAGGAATTAATTTGTTATATATTTATCTTACAATCAAAACATAATGCAAATATTAAAAAAAAAATTCTTTGCATATATTGTAAAATACAGTTATATCGACAAATTGACTGCGTCTGTCTCTTGAATGACCTCACAATGCAATGAGCCTGGAAGTGTTACCTCAGGAAATTGAGACACCATGATGGTAACGATTGAAGTCTTGCATTCATGGAAATTTCGGTTTCTACATTTGATCATGTAATTCCGGGTAAGATACCTAATTCGGTGACACGTGGATGATATCTAATTCCGTGACACGGGGGAGGATATCTAATTCCGTGATATGTGGGAGGGTATATAATTCCGTGACACGTGGATGATATCTTATTCCGTGACACGTGGATGATATCTAATTCCGTGACACGGGTGAGGATATCTAATTCCGTGACATGTGGGAGGGTATCTAATTCAGTGACATGTGGGAGGGTATCTAATTCCGTGACATGTGGGAGGATATCTAATTCCGTGACATGTGGGAGGATATCTAATTCAGTGACATGTGGGAGGGTATCTAATTCAGTGACACGGGGGAGGATATCTAATTCCGTGACACGGGGGAGGATATCTAATTCTGTGACACGGGGAGGATATCTAATTCCGTGACACGGGGGAGGATATCTAATTCCGTGACATGTGGGAGGGTATCTAATTCAGTGACATGTGGGAGGGTATCTAATTCAGTGACACGGGGGAGGGACTCTAATTCTGTGACACGGGGAGGATATCTAATTCCGTGACACGGGGGAGGATATCTAATTCCGTGACATGTGGGAGGATATCTAATTCCGTGACATGTGGGAGGATATCTAATTCAGTGACATGTGGGAGGGTATCTATTTCCGTGACATGTGGGAGGGTATCTAATTCCATGACACGGGGAGGATATCTAATTCTGTGACACGGGGAGGATATCTAATTCCGTGACGCGGGGGAGGATATCTAATTCCGTGACATGTGGGGGGATATCTAATTCCGTGACATGTGGGAGGATATCTAATTCAGTGACCTGTGGGAGGGTATCTATTTCCGTGACATGTGGGAAGGTATCTAATTCCATGACACGGGGAGGATATCTAATTCTGTTACACGGGGAGGATATCTAATTCCGTGACGCGGGGGAGGATATCTAATTCCGTGACATGTGGGAGGATATCTAATTCAGTGACCTGTGGGAGGGTATCTATTTCCGTGACATGTGGGAAGGTATCTAATTCCATGACACGGGGAGGATATCTAATTCTGTTACACGGGGAGGATATCTAATTCCGTGACACAGGGGAGGATATCTAATTCCGTGACATGTGGGGGGATATCTAATTCCGTGACATGTGGGAGTGTATCTAATTCAGGGACGGGGGAGGATATCTAATTCAGTGACACGGGGAGGATATCTTATTCCGAGACACGGGGAGGGTATCTAATTTCGTGGCACGGGGGAGGATATCTAATTCCGTGACATGTGGGGGGGTATCTAATTCAGTGACATGTGGGAGGGCATCTATTTCCGTGACATGTGGGAGGGTATCAAATTCCATGACACGGGGAGGATATCTAATTCGGTGACAGGGGGCGGGTATCTAATTTCGTGACACGGGGGAGGATATATCTCATATTCAGTGACATGTGGGAGGGTATCTAGTTCAGTGACATGTGGGAGGGTATCTAATTCCGTGACTTGTGGGAGGGTATCTAATTCCGTGACATGGGGGAGGGTATCTAATTCAGTGACATGTGGTAGGGTATCTAATTCAGTGACATGTGGGAGGGTACCTAATTCAGTGACATGTGGGAGGGTATCTAATTCAGAGACGCGGGAGGATATCTAATTCAGTGACACGGGGAGGATATCTTATTCCGTGACACGGGGACGGTATCTAATTTCGTGACACGGGGGAGGATATCTAATTCCGTGACACAGGGGAGGGAATCTAATTCCGTGACACAGGGGAGGGTATGTGACATGTGGGAGGGGATCTAATTCAGTGACATGTGGGAGGGTATGTAATTCAGTGACATGTGGGAGGGTATCTAATTCCGTGACATGTGGGAGGATATCTTAGTCAGTGACATGTGTGAGGGTATCTAATTCCGTGACATGTGGGAGGATATCTAATTCCGTGACATGTGGGAGGATATCTTAGTCAGTGACATGTGTGAGGGTATCTAATTCCGTGACATGTGGGAGGGTATCTAATTCCGTGACTTGTGGGAGGGTATCTAATTCCGTGACATGTGAGAGGGTATCTAATTCAGTGACATGTGGTAGGGTATCTAATTCAGTGACATGTGGGGGGGAATCTAATTCAGTGACATGTGGGAGGGTATCTAGTTCAGTGACATGTGGGAGGGTATCTAATTCCGTGACATGTGGGAGGATATCTAATTCAGTGACCTGTGGGAGGGTATCTATTTCCGTGACATGTGGGAGGGGATCTAATTCAGTGACATGTGGGAGGGTACCTAATTCAGTGACATGTGGGAGGGTATCTATTTCCGTGACATGTGGGAGGGGATCTAATTCCATGACACGGGGAGGATATCTAATTCTGTTACACGGGGAGGATATCTAATTCCGTGACACAGGGGAGGATATCTAATTCCGTGACATGGGGGAGGATATCTTATTCAGTGACATGTGGGAGGATATCTAATTCCGTGACATGTGGGGGGATATCTAATTCCGTGACATGTGGGAGGATATCTAATTCCGTGACATGTGGGGGGATATCTAATTCCGTGACATGTGGGAGGATATCTTAGTCAGTGACATGTGTGAGGGTATCTAATTCCGTGACATGTGGGAGGATATCTTAGTCAGTGACATGTGTGAGGGTATCTAATTCCGTGACATGTGGGAGGGGATCTAATTCCGTGACATGTGGGAGGGAATCTAATTCAGTGACATGTGGGAGGGTACCTAATTCAGTGACATGTGGGAGGGTATGTAATTCAGTGACATGTGGGAGGGTATCTAGTTCAGTGACATGTGGGAGGGTATCTAATTAAGTGACACGGGGGAGGATATCTAATTCCGTGACATGTGGGGGGATATCTAATTCCGTGACATGTGGGAGTGTATCTAATTCAGGGACGGGGGAGGATATCTAATTCAGTGACACGGGGAGGATATCTTATTCCGCGACACGGGGAGGGTATCTAATTTCGTGGCACGGGGGAGGATATCTAATTCCGTGATATGTGGGAGGGTATCTAATTCAGTGACGCGGGAGGATATCTAATTCAGTGACACGGGGAGGATATCTTATTCCGTGACACGGGGAGGGTATCTAATTTCGTGACACGGGGGAGGATATCTAATTCCGTGACATGTGGGAGGGAATCTAATTCAGTGACATGTGGGAGGGTATCTAATTCAGTGACATGTGGGAGGGTATCAAATTCAGTGACACGGGGGAGGATATCTAATTCCGTGACACGGGGGAGGATATCTAATTCCGTGACATGTGGGAGGGTATCTAATTCAGTGCCACGGGGGAGGATATCTAATTCCGTGACATGTGGGAGGGAATCTAATTCAGTGACATGTGGGAGGGTATCTAATTCAGTGACACGGGGGAGGATATCTAATTCCGTGACATGTGGGAGGGAATCTAATTCAGTGACATGTGGGAGGGTATCTAATTCAGCGACGCGGGAGGATATCTAATTCAGTGACACGGGGAGGATATCTTATTCCGTGACACGGGGGAGGATATCTAATTCCGTGACACGGGGGAGAATATCTAAATCCGTCACACGGAGAGGGTATCTAATTCCGTGACACGGGGGAGGATATCTAATTCCGTGACACGGGGGAGGGTATCTAATTCCGTGACACGGGGGAGGATATCTTATTCCGTGACACGGGGGAGGGTATCTAATTCCGTTACACAGGGGAGGGTATCTAATTCCGTGACACGGAGGAGGATATATAATTCCGTGACACGGGGGAGGGTATCTAATTCCGTGACACAGGGGAGGATATCTAATTCGATGACACGGGGAGGATATCAAAGTCCGTGACTCTGGGGATGATATATAATTCCGTGACACGGGGAGGATATCCAAGTCCGTGACACGAGGAAGAGTATTTAATTCCGTGTCACGGGGGATGATATTTAATTCCGTGACACGGAGAAGGATGTGGATATGTTCATAGGTTAACTATTATTTAGCACATATATATATAATTACGATCTAGAAATGTATCAAACGGCTGACCGGAAGTTTTACCACAGGGGGTTAGACATTATCACATACAATGTATGCAAAAATGTTATGAATAGATGTTTGATAAATACATATGTGATGATATGAATAGTTAAAAATGCATCAAAATTTAAACTCATTAACTGTTAAGGTTCCGAATACTATGGTTAAACAATCTAATATAATGCGGGTGTTACGATTATGATAACTGATATTTTTACATTGTTTATAAGTAAAGTAATTAAAACAATATTTTAACTAAGTATTACACTGTCAATGAGTCATAGAGACAGAGGAGTTGTCTTCCTTTAATCACACATCGTCTCTATCGTATTAAAAATGTGTTCATTACATATATTCAAGGATCCCCTCTGCAATGTAGTTTTTCCTACATGCAGTAGTCTCCCCTTAACTACCGTTTATAATTGGGTAAGGACACTTCTGTCGACCAGGTGGCTCAAGGTAAGAGCGATGGTTTAACCGTCTGGAGTTCAAGGATCGAACTGTAAGGTTGCTGAAAAGATAGCTGAATAGTTGAGTTGATGCATAAATCCTTAATTTTCTTAGTTATTCATGTGTTATTCTTTATTGTATTGATCAATTTATATATATTAAATTTTCATTTATCTTTTTATTTTAATGACTTTTTTTCAGATCGTGACAATTCAGTAATGGGTTTGTGCTGTATTTATTCGATTGCTTTGACTCATTTGTGTAACATAAGCGTGTTCCGCTACAGTTAGCTTACATTTTCTTAACTCTTTGGCTAACTCCGTACGCGTTTGGGCCAGATATTTTACTAATGTCTATGAACTACATGTACATAGTTCTCTTATATCTATTACTTCTGCCTTTATGTAAACGAATACATTTCAAAGATCACAAGAATAAGAATTTCGGAGTCAATCGGTTACGGGCGGATTGGTAGAGTGGTTAACACTCCGGCCTTCCTCGCAGGCAGCCGGTGTTCGATCGTCGTACGCATGAAATTTTCATAGAAAGTGTACATGTTTTACTCCTGCCCACACAACTCCAACAACCCAGGTGGAGTATAATATGGTCTGGGGTAGTCCGAATTATTCTGACACTTTATCGATTTTTTTTTATATCGATCTGTCGTCGATTAACGACGACAGACCGATATAAAAACAAAAGTCGATAAAACGTCAGAGTCATTCGAACTAGGTCTGGGGTATCTGTGCTGTAGCATTCCAGTCAGGTGGCACTATAAATTATACCATTGGAAGCACCGTGCGTCCCACTTCAAACAACACATTACATCTCCAGCAGAGCACACACGCAGGCATACACACATAGTATAGGGGGCATAGGACTAGCAGTTAGCGCCTTTTAAGGCAGCTCCTACGAACTCCTCAATTATTCGAATTCCTCAATTCGTATTGCTTAATGTATAAATACATGCTAATTGTATTGATTGTATAAAATTGTATATCTATGTACTGTAAAGCGCTTTAGAGTGGTTTATTCTAGATAGATAGGGCACTATATCAAATGTTGTATATTATTATTATTGCGACTTCCGGGTACTTAATTGTAACATCAACAGACAGGGACAGAGTTGGACAGATATTTGGGGATGCTTTGAGCATTAGTCTCAATAACTGCGTTAGAACAGTACTGTAATCAACTTACTGTTCTTTGATTACGGTTAGTTGACAACACGAAACTGTGTTTAACATTTTTGCAGGAGGGAACGTGAAAGAAGGGAGGATTTGCTTGTTTCGATCAAGACGAACGAACGTTTAGTCAGAAAAAGAAATTTATCCCGCAGATATTCCACTTTTAGTGCATAACTTTTGAATATGCAATGAAAGTCTGAATTAGAACAAGAACAAAGGGAAATCACCGAAGCGTCGATATACAAGTATGTTTTTGAGAATACCGCCAACATGATAATAAGGCAGAGCCCATCGTTGTCTCGGTCAAATTGGCTGTTGTTAGGTTATTATGTCTTCCTTCCAACCTTCAAGTTAATGTCCACTTTTCCAGATACACATGTGTACTTTATAAGATATTTTTTGAACGAAATAATACATATTGATAAAAAAAAAAAAAATGAAATAAGAAACATTAAATAGAAGCACTGAGGTTCTCCCAGTCGAAATTCGTTATCATGGATGTCAATGGGAAACGTACACTTTGTGATTCATACGAAATTATATTTTTTTTGGTTCAAAATTGTGTAACGACTTTACTTCGAAGGACTGAAGGAATCTTAAAATGAGCAGGGAATGCGTTAATTATTTGTTGTTTCTGTGAAATATAGCTCCTTGACGAACAGCAGTTAAAAATTGCCAAATATCTAGGCTTAATCTTCTATAACGTACAAAAGATTAAACTTTGGGAGTTTTTTGTTTTTGTTTTCTATTTATATAGTTAATTGATATGATAATGAACATTTTAACAGATATTTGTTTCAGTTCTTCTTTTTCTTTTTGATCTTCTTCTTCTTTTTAAGTATACAAAGGCTCCATCAATACTGATAATTGTGCCTTCGAGGTGCCACCGCAATTGTTCGAGCAACAAACCTTGAACACTTTGTATGATTAACTGTTTATCATCTATATACCACTTCCTTATATATTTCTCCATTCACGGAAAGTCAACTAAATACTATATCTTCTAAATGAATTCTAGGCTCAATGATAACAGAATTTTTAAACAAAGATTTGTTTACGCGAATCACATGAAGTAAATCACACCTGAAGAACTATTACAGATGTGAGCTATGTAGCCCGCACGTGAAGTAATATATGAAATGGAAATGGTTATTCATATTGCACTGCCATTAGAAAGTGTGACATTTTGGGGAGTAACGACTGGGAGCCGAAGATAATTTTATAGAAAGCATAGCACGCTTGTTTACTTTCTATAGGCTACAAGATATAATTAACATAATGATTAAGACGATCAGGAAATATAATGAAAATAGTTTATTGACATACATGTGTTGTATACCTCTATATCTCTTCTGATACTAACAGGATGACAATATTTCTGTTCTGTTGGCAAAACAAAAAACCCCCCCCCCCCCCCCTCTAGAAGTGTTATAAACTATTTACTCAGTTAAATAAAACAAACTACCATCAAAGGAGGGTGCCTACCTGACTAATTGTAAGGCTTCAGTGGGCCATAACTGATAAGCCTATTTCTTTTGCATCAATTTTGTCATAACGAAAAAGGGTTTCCTTTTTCGATCGATCAGTCCCTGTATAGGACAATGCGAGGGTAAAGGTGACGAAAGGCAGAATATGGTATAATTTATGTTAAGTTATTAAAACACATCACTGCTGCCCAGTCCATAATGATCAAAATCAGGCCAAATTACTCCACTTCTTTTGTTATTTAGTGGGATTAGAAGCATCAAACAAGGTACCCCACATTCTGCATTACTTTTTGATTTTTTGATTTTTTTAAATGTTGTTTTAACTTCAACCAATACAATTGTGAAATATTGAAATGAATAAATAACCAGGTAGAATATGGTAAAATCTACCATGTAAGAAAACAAAATCGATGCTCTAGTTTTTCTTTAATAATCTAAATGAATTATCACAATTTTCAACTTCATCACCTTCATTTATCTATACAGGGACAGGTTGACCCAAAACCGAAGCAGCATTTCATAATGTCCTAACCTTCAACTTTATTTCTGCAAACATTCACGCCTATCCGTTGTGGTCCTCTGAGGCATTAAAGTCGGAATTTTGTATATCTAATTAATACATTATAGGAAAATGAAGTTATTTTGTTGCCTATTTATTATAGACATACGACCTGAATAATGTATTAACGTAGTACGTACATTTTGATATGAAGCATATATGACCTTATTCGACCGGCTGTAAACTATAAACTACAAGACGTATTAGAAATAATACAATTTAAACAAATATGAAAGGGTTCAGATATGTCACCCTGTCTACTCCGAACGTGTTGATATGCATTTTATTCCTTTTTTAGTTTTTATACAATTAGTTGGCCATTTTTATGGTAATATATTACAAAACAGTCTGGATCCGCCACTGCAAAATAGAAGAGGTATTATAGATGAATTATTTAATAAAAACAAGACTTATTGTGTTGGTTAGCATAGCCATATGCCAGTTGTAAAAAGACAATTGACTAATATGTATTTAATCACTTGGTGTTTTTATATTGGGATGTAACTAGGTGTTCTTCAAGGTGCTCGATTATATATCAAAGTTGTATATCATGTACAAACAGGGTACGTTTTAACGTGTCGAAATGTTTCATGACCAACTGGTCCCTTTGTCAAGCTATGACAGTTCGGTCATGAAACGTTGTGACACGTTTAATACGTACATTGTTTGTGTATAAAGTAAAACTATGATATTACATATGTCCAAACTGATAAATCTTATAACGTTCTCTATTTTTTTTCTCTCTTAAAAACAACTCTTGAAATGTCCAATTCCTGATTCAACCCTAAGAGGCAAAAGGGTGCATGTTTACAAAAAAAAAAAAAAAAAAAAAATCGAAGAGAGGACAATCCCTAAGGGGCATTTAACAGATAATTAAAACCCAAATTTTGAAAGGCTCTTGTTAGCATCCTTGTTGACTATGAATGTCAATTGAATGCATCTCGAAGATCAAAAGTTATATCACATGTGCATTGTTTGTTTGTTTTAGGTTTGACGTCCTAGTAACAGCCAGGGTCATATGAGGACGAGTGCTTAGGGAGACACCTACGGGAAGAGAAAGTAGAAAGAAAAGAATGAAGACAGGAACGATAGGAAATGAAAAAGATCCAAAGTGTTGCATTGGGGCCAGTAGACCAATTTTGGTCTGTTTCATGTTCCCTTCGTAGAAGACAAAGAAGAAAGCCCCGATTCTGCAAGCCGCCTTTAACGATGCACGTGCAGTGGGATACAGCAGATTTATTCTAATTTCTTCAATGAACCACCCCCGAATCTTCAGGGGGACCACATTAGTCGCATCGTACGATCATTCAATGACATACAACAGGTCTATTCTTTCCCCGAACCTGCACGGGTTTCATGTCCATTATGCTTGGTCCCTGTAAATAACCATTGGTGCATATGTATGCATTGCTAGTCTCAATGATGTGATGGAAAAGAACACAAAAACGAAGAAAAGGGATAAAATTTATTTAAAAACTGAATGAAAACATTTAACCAACGTTGGCTAGAAACAATTGAATTATACACTGGGTTTCAAAAATCAACATAACAAAAATATGGAAATCTTGAAGGGAAAAACCATAAATGGTTTTGAGGGTAACGTGGCTTTTCCAAACACATATTTCTTATCAAAACTTTGTATATATCCTGTTACGTACAATTTTACTCTCTCACGCGCTCACGTGCTTCACGCGGTCATGACCTTCACTCATTTCTATGACATGATCAATGTATTCAGATACTTTTTATCAATGTAAACAAATTGTTCTCGATATTTTGTCGAAGTGATCTGGTGATTTCGGTTAATGACTGACTGTTTTGACAGTTTTCTTGACTAATTGTCATTATGCAATCTTACTTTAGAATCAAGTTCGAGGGAAATGTGTCCAAATTAATGAGATAACAGTTAGACAGGGACACCGCTCTTTCGGTCAGCAAGTAGCTAGTAGGTAATGATAACAAGCAGGTAAAGGCTAGCAAACAAATGTAGCAAGCAAGTGGTAACCATTAGAATTTGACGGCAAGCAATTGGTATCCATTAGAATTTGACGGCAAGCAAGTGGTAACCATTAGAATTTGACGGCAAGCAAGTGGTAACCATTAGAATTTGACGGCAAGCAAGTGGTAACCATTAGAATTTGACGGCAAGTAAGTGGAAGCCAGCAGATATTAACACTAAATATAATAGCGGGCATTGGCAACAAGTATGTCGCGGCGAGCAGGTAACATAAAAAAGCGTAAGTATAGTTCAACTATAGATCATAGACATCATCAAACAAACAGGAAGTTATAGTAGCAGGTAAATGATAGCAAACAATTATAACAAGCAGATGTTGACCATCAGGGATTTACAAAAAACGTCAACTGATAGATGATGAAGGTAGAGACGGCATTGTGGCATCAAAACAACTGACAGGGAGGAGATATCGACATGTGGCAACTGGCAGGTATTGGTATCGAGCAAGTGGCAGCTAGCCGCGACTTTGACATAAAAAAAAACGTGGCATTAAGCAGATATTGACGTTAAGTACTAGTATGTGGCATTTAGATCACTCTTGGCGGCCGGATGGCGCAGTGAGTTGCTCTCTCGCCTTTCACCGGGACCTTCGGAGCTCGATTCTTCCCCGATCGGTTGAAAATGTATAAGGGGTAGCCTGTCTGACCAAGTTTGCTTTATCTGGGTTTTACAGTTTCTTCCTTCATTAATACCCTCTGCGCGATTCATCCGGGCAAGCAAGATTTTTAATATAAGTTTATAAACTTTGTTTCATCACTGTATTAATATAAAGATTAATTTTGTGGACATCGATGTCAAGTAGGTAGAGCCTAGCAAACAAATATAGCAAGCAAGTTAATAACCATAAGAAACATAAGAACTATGAGATAAATGGCATTCAAGCGAGTGGAATCAGACAAACAAACAATGGGCGGCTGTTTGGTAGATTTGTTTGTTTGCTGACGAGGCTTGACAAAATCTCTATTCACGGGTGAATCTAATCCACGCTAAACATGACAGCCACATCTATGGTTCCTGAAACGAACCATTCTCACTAGTTCCCTAGTAAGGTATATCTCGACGACGACCTGAGTAGACTATGTCCGCAAATGACTTGCAGTGAAGTTATACTATAAAAACAGCAGGGCGGCTTACATTTACAGCCTTCTGTTGTTACACGACGTACAACATAAACTCTGTACTATCTCTGTCCCTGGGAGCTATTTGTTGATGTCCCTGCCTCCTAGTGTTATTTTGTTTGCTGTGTGGCGACTACCACTTGGCTCTGTATTCCGTTCTTGTTTATCTCCAACGCATTATATTTTTAGCTTGTATAATCTAGCACTAGTGCATTCTTAATGCATATACCAAGATATGTAAACATATACAGGCTTCTAATTTGATATGTAATTCACTGTCTGAAGAGGCAAAGCAAAAAATAAAACTGCATTCACTGCGGGGCTGAGGCGGAACTTGATTAACCCTGAGTTTGTAGAGCCCTCAAACTTTTCATCGTTTCATATGTTATCATAATAAAAATGATATTCTATTTTTTACAGTCGAGATAGAAATGCACCTACATAATGATGTTTTGGGGTGATAGAGCCAAGTTATATAATAGAAATGCCAGTCGCTATCACCTGTACAGTAGCTTGCAACAATGAACGACATGTACCAAGGTCGTTAATCAAAACTGCAGTATCTAGGTGCATAGGCCGTAGAAACGACGGCGCGTCAATGTTTCAATTGCGGGGATATAGGATCGAAAACAGACGCGCATCACTCGGCAAACAATTCATGATGACGTAACAGGAATGCACGTATGCATGATTCTCTATCATAACTGAAACAACATTTACACAACATTCGCCCGAACGTTCTTCACGTATACGTGATTGGGTAGGTAAATGTTACATACACGTTACCTAACGCATTCCGACATCTGCCACCAGAGAAACCACAAGCCAACGTATGAATACCAATGACGGGTTCCAATGGAGTCGGGGTCTCAAGAATGTTTGTTGATTATCACAACATTACGTTTACGTTTTCATTTTTCTTTTGATTTCTCCGTGCACCCTGTCGGGGGCCCCTACCACTACTAACAAGAGGTACAAAGCTAGTGCCAATCTCATACAGACATAGATTCTGTCATCCATGCCACATTGAGTAAAACACAGACGAATTAGAAACTGCTGCAGTGGCGGTTATATACATATAATCATTCTGTCAGGCTTATAACACCGCCATGCCAACATTCATGTACGGTTTATAAAATAAACATATCAAGATCAATGATATTATCACATCTGCTAACAATAAAAGGATGACTGTTTATAAGGGATCGTATAAATACTATTACTAATATTTTAAACTCCGTGATACGATAATGTCCGCGATGATGCACAATGGCATGCCTTCCTACGCAGAATAACAAACACTGGATATTCTATTCATAATTGATTAAAAATATATTTCAAACGCATTGTAGGATTTCTCCACTAACTAGACAATTATAAATATTTGTTATTGGTGTGGAGGCGTTAGACGCAAACCTGAGATACAGATGACCCCTCACAGACTGACATCCTTTTGGCTGTAATCCATGCAAATATTAAATAGTTAATAATGCAACAGCTTTCCCTGAGCATGTATGCGACATAACTTCTATATCTTTAGTTTCGTACATTTATATGTCAGATTTAGATCACGTGATACCTTAGACTATTATGATTGGTCATTTCTGGCCCCAGTACCAAACAACCACTATTTTCTGGAGTCGCCTATTCTGTACATACTCCAACGATTCTGGAAAGGATAAGGGGAAATGGCAAATTTCAAAGAGGACAAAAGAAATCCAGGTTAAATACTCCACCCTCAAACAGTTACTTGAGATATAGGCAACTCGAGAAAGCCAATGTGGCATATTGGCGGGATCCTTCGCGTGAAGTGTGCGTAATTAAGTCGTCGTCACACATATTATTTTGATGACGTCATGTGACGTCATGTATTAATGAATGCGGTTTTCTTATAAAAAAACAGATTAATATATTTTGCTGTAGATAAGCCAAATATTTTTCAAGTATAGTAATTTTCGGAAGAGTCATGTACCCATGTGTAAGACACATTGAGACATTTATGACCGTCATCTATATGTTATCACACATTATATACGTCATAATCCATTACATCACTTCACGTTTGCTTCCATATATGCACATATTTTAACCTTGCTGAAATTTGCATCCATTCAATAATAAATAATAATTATATTGCATTTTGTACACCTGACACAAGGGTTTTACCCGTGGTGGTCTCATTTGTTCCAAGACTGCAAGTAATCCGATGGCATAATGATGAGAAGACATCCATGTTATATATAGGGAGCTTTCACACAACGTACAGTTTATATATCAAAATAGCAGAAATCAAAAATATCACAGCAACACTTCGTAAGTCACATTTGGGCGTCACTTTGGGCGGAAGATGCGTTTCGGGACGGATTGACGTTGGGTAAAGTGCAAAGCACTCTCTGCACACGGAATACTGTGGTTCTTTGAGTCTTACAGGTAGTTCTGAGTCCCGTTTCACTGCTGGGTTTCACTCGTGACGTCACTCCTGTCAAGGTAGCTGATAAGCCCTTGTTGACACTCAAACTCACATATGACCTTGACACTTTACCGGAAATGAGCAAGCTTGATTGCTTCCGGTCATAAGGAATTCCTTTTTTCGTTCGGTAACACTTTTGCTCTTTGGAATCATTTCGAAAATTTCCACAGAACATTACACCAGTTCGGTTCGCATAGACTTTCTTCAAAAACTGTTTTTCATATAGTGGTCGCGAACATGCTCACTCAAGTTTTAATCTTCTTTGGAATTGATCCGTCATTCTTTTAGATTATTTTTAGACATCAGTAGCCTCTTCTTCGATACCCTCCTCTGCATTGGCCGTACTCACCTCACACACCAAGATCTCATCAGCATTTCTGTCCACGGCAAAAATGATCGCGGCTAAGATGTAGAGAGCTAAGGCGATCAAGGCAAATACAAATGGCCAACCGACTGACCATGTCTGTGGCTGGTTTTCCTTGACGAATCTCGTGACGAATACGCACAACGTGGTGAGAAGGGGAATCGCTACAACGATAAAACATCTGATAACCAACCAGAACGATACAGTAGGAATATTTACAACATATATATATACATGTAGGTGCCTGGTTCCATACAGTAAACCAGTTAATTGATATGCATTGTTGTACGTATGTAAGGCTAATTTAGTTGAAAGATTTGTAGGATGTGCATTATCTGGTAATACAGCAGGCGATGTGTTATTCTGTTGGTCTGTTATGGACACTGTTGAAAACTTGTTTCATAAACGACAAAACTGCCTACCTCCTTTGGTGTATACTGACATCAGTTATTTCCGCAAAATGTCTGCAATCTGACATTTCTAATGCCATCTTTGGTGTAATTTAAATATATATCCGCCATAAACATGACAAGGACAGGGTATGCTCTTACCTGATAGCCACATCAACACTGTAGTCGTCGTGTAAAAGCATGGCTTCAGTTTAAGGTCAGATGTTGTTACTCCGATTGTTCCTACGACGAACGAAGCGAAGCCCCCCATCAGAGCGACGATCGTCAACGCACGGCACGCATCCATCCAATCTGCAAACAAAATGTAAATTTAAAACAGAAAAAAATAAGCGAAAATTGGATATCCTTTGGTAATAATTTTATTTTCGTGAAATGCAGCTAACGTTCTTCACGTAATAATGACTACATCGCAAAAAGACTTGTTACGGTGACAATTTGAAGGTTGGAGAACAATGACTCTTAAACACTGTTTAGATAGAGCGACAAAGGGATTAGTAGGTACTGGATCAAAGAGGGTTGACTGTACTTTTGATTTTGTTCTCCAAGAAACTTCTTAAGTATAAAAATTTGCGAAAGGGACAACGAAAAAAATGCTTCTAAATAAACATATCTGAAACGTATAACAATACGAGAATAAGTGTGAAATAGATGTGATTTGTGAGAAGTATAGATTCCGCGTTGGCCTCTCGATTTAGCGATGAGAACATTGTTCTGACGACAAACCCTGAAAACATTGTGTGTTTATAATCTGTAATTCTCCATTCATAAAAAGTCAACTAATACCATATCTTCCAATTTTCTTCTATGCTTAATGATTATCGAGTTCCTTGGTCTGTAAACGTAAACAAAACGAAGGTTTCCGCGGAGGAATACCATGAACCTTAAAGCTATGTAGTAATATGTTTTTAAACAAAAGTAGCGTCATTGTCTTCTACATATGAACATTTTCGCTTAAAATGATGTTGTTATCCTCACAATATTTCTTTTCATAATCTTATAATCAGTTGTTTATGAAGGACGATTTTCTTACACGGAACACATTTGTGTGGATACAATTCCTGGTTAAAGACGTCACCTGGAGTGAGCAAACGTCCTTTTTTGAGAAAATACATTCCCATATGAGAAAACTCATTCTCAAGTTGTTTGTAAGTCGTTTTCAACTTTTTTCATACTTAGAACCCATTTATTGTACTACCGGTAGGTAATATTACGTAGTATATTGATTTATATAAGAAACTATCACGCTATTGTTAGTTTCATCTGCAACAAGAATGCGTTTTCCTGGTGCCTAATCGATAACTCGCGAGTTTTATTAACAAACAATTAAGGAAAAGATACACCCATGTTATATTGCAGTACCAGTAATCAACTCATCACAAAAGAATATTTAAAACATTATCGCAGAAATAAATTTTGCGAAATCCAAGCATAAACAATATGTCAAGGTTTAATACTTCGAGAAAAAAAATGAAAGAGGCACGTGAATAGACATATTTCAACATTGCACTGAAATGTTAAGGTAATTTTTCGAAAATGGAAGCAAAAGTATTCTTCGATATAATTAAAGAAAACATCGATTCAAAAAAAACATCGCCATTGGATGATAATATCCTTTGTGAATTGATGACCGTAGTGATAACAGAAAGAAACTGAAAAAGTAAACGTCATTTGAATGCGTATGTATTGCATATTTTATTCTATTTGAATACTTTGTTTTTATGTCCCTTTAACTGATATAATCATAAAGTCCTTAATTCAAAATCAGATAACCTGATGTTTTAACTTATTTCCCCAGTGTCAGGAGAGACCAGTGACAGTGGTAAACACTATGGTTATCTCAACGGTAGATGTGACATCCAAGACGGTAAATCTTTCACTAGATCATGACTGGTTACTAGTGATATTCAAAATGTGACCGGGTGGAATACAGTGTTTTGGGTACCTTCGGCATTGTATTTCAGTGTGATAGCACTATAAAGTCGGCATCAGATCCGCGCTATCTCAAGGAGGAAACTACACCAACATACGATACATCTGGCACACAAACACATATTCACACATACACAACACACATGGAGGCACGTCCTTAAATGACCTTGGCTGTTGGTAGGACGTTAACCCCTATAAACCAAACCAATCCAAACCATAATTGCGCATATCTGACCAAAACCAGTTGCGAAGACCTTACCTAGAGATCCTATCCGTGATTCATTGTCCGAGCAGTTGATGACACCGGTCTCATTGGCGTCATCGTAGCACACGGCCCAGAGACCTTCCATTTTATTATCGCCTCTTACCCAGTTGCTGCCCGCTGTAGCCAGGGCTACCAGGAGGACTCCAACGATCATACTCATCAGGCCGACCACCTAGAAAACAAAATATAACGATGGCGTTATGTTAAACAGAGCTACTTATCTTTTAATACATCTGGCTTGTCACTAGTCAGAGGAGATAATTTATATTGTAACTTAATCGAAAATTACCTTTCGCCTCTTTATCACTTCCAAATATTGACATTGTTCACAATTCCATGACTTCCGTATATGATTTAAACGTATTTTATTTTTAATACAACAGCAGAATCTGAGTTAACTCAACTAATAAAGTTGCTGTGCCGATCGATTTTCGAGATGATGCTATACAAATATTTAAATAAATTTCAACAGAAATAAAAAGAAGATAAATGGGAAATTCCGTAAAGCCGAGTTCGCTACAAACAATATCAAGCGGTATTGCCTTATGTAAAGGTATGTGTTTGGTATGTTCATGTTATCCAATTTTTCCTGATGATGTTTTTATGCTACTGTACGTACATCTATATGATACGAGCAAATAATCATTACCATGCCCCCATTCAATAGCACATTGGAATGCTCAGACATTATTTCATTGTACAATTTCGTTAGATAGCAGCGCGGGTACATTTATAATTAATAACATGCCAGAGGAACGAAAACTTACAAATCAACTTTATCCGGTATTAGATTAATAAATTAACTATCGAATTAATTCCTACATAAAACGTATTACCCAATTAGCTAGTCAGACGTTTACAAACAGTTGCGTTAAGTAAATGGAGTCCAGGTGCTAATGTGTTACCAAGGAGAGTGTGTAGTGACTGCCACAATTGTGCAAAGAAGATTTTGCACTCTTCTTTAATCATAATGCACTCTTCTTTAACCATAGTGTCTCAACCAATATTGTCACTTACAGAACTCTCATTTTCCTGACTATTAACTGATTTGGAAATCTTCCATCCAGCTACCTCCCACCACCCTTCTGATGAGGAGGACACTAAAGGGTGGTGGTGTTAATATCAAATTCAGTAATTCTAGGGGGACACAATAGGGTTGATTTCTGAAAATGAAGCCATGTTTTCATCAGGATTGTGGGTTTTTTGTGTCTATGACCTTTGGAGTTTGCAGAGGACGAGATAAGACATGGCTATGCTATTGTATCGTTACTTTGAACAGGTTAAAGGGGGTCCGACAGAATTGTTACCTCGTCTCTGCATTCTGCGCGAATTTATTTTATGCGAGTGTTGTGTCTCTGTGACTTTTGCTTTATATAAGCGATTACATAAGATGCAGTAGGTTTATGTAATTTTGTCTTTTACGTCGACCTGGTTGAAGGGAATACAACAGACGTTTTTCTTTGTGTATCTTACTTTAAGGTGTTATATGGGATACGGCAGGGTAATGTGTATGTATCTATTACGTTCATAACCGATTACTTGGAATACGACATGTTTAGACTTCGCGTCCATTTCTTTCGGTGATAACATGGGAAACAACAGGGTTGTGATTTTTTGTCGGTTATTTCGGTGACAACATTGGTTACGAAATCAATTTGTCTTGATATTAATTTTTACTATTTACTTTTTAATTCAAGTTATTACGAGGTATATCACAGGGATATGTCTTTGTGTCTATTAATTTATGTGACAACAATGGAAACGACAAGGTTGTTTTTTAGCGGTTTTTTACTTCGAGTTGTTACATGGTACACGACAGGGATGTATGTTTATGTTCATAAGTTCGAGTTGTTACATGGAAAACTGAAGGGTTGTGAACGTTTGGCTATTACTTTGAGTTATTACATGGTATAAGACAGGGTTGTGTCTAAGCTTCGTTAACTTGAGTGGTAAAGTCGGTTATGTATTTGTGTCAAATTGTTTAAGTGATAATATTTCAAGCGACAGGTGTTTTCTTTGTGCCTTCTTCTTTGAACGGTTATAATGGACACGACATGTCATAATGATGATTACTTTGAACTAACACAAGGGTATGAAAGGGTTACACATAATCATAATGCTTTGAAAACTTTCAAAATCAATCATTAATTTACATTTCAAGAAATTAAAATTTCAATCCAAGTTTATACTGAGTGTATTTTATTCTAATATTCTTTTGTGCTATGATTTAGATTAAGGAAATATAATGATAATTCTCGTGAAATGGTTGTACAAAATATGCCTTTTTTGATATAAATATATTTTCCAAAAAATCGTTTTTATAATCAGTTTGTCACAATTCATTGAACATTTTAAATATATCTTATAATTCATTTTTTTTGTGTTTTGTTTTGTTTTACGGTTTGTCTAAAACTAAAATGCAACTGAATAAATCACGAACATAACATACCACGGCATCACTATGTTTACTGCTATGATTATCTTTACAATATACACAATGTAATCTAAAAAGCAAGAACATAAAATTACCAATTGTCCAAGTAAATACCGATTCTTAATGTTTAATATTATCCCCTATTGTGCCTCTGTACCTCCACAGGGGACACACAGAACAGTTTGTCACCATGGCAACAGAGTTATATGTTGTAACATCATATTACATCGTTGTCATGATTGCCTCCATCTGTCTTCGTTTTGATGCACAAAACTGATTTGGTCCCGATAACAGTTAGGTAAATGGCTCTTGGATAGATATAAGTATATATCTATAAATATATTTGCCATCTACGTGGTTGATGATAACAGACACTGCCACACATTTCAATATGGCGGATTTCCAGAAATTCAAGTTCCTGTGAACGCTTAACATAACACGTCGATGTCAATGTAGAAGACAAGTGCATGGTTGAATTGGGGAAATTAAGAACACACAGAAACAATGGCTGTCTGACCTGGGCCGGAGGTCGACTGGTTAATTAGCAACATCTGCGTCGAACGGAAGATTTAGTGATCCGTGATCGCAACATGTACTAGAAATAGGCTTCGTTTGTCATTTTGTTTCTTTGTTTTAATTTAATGGTGGTCGCAATTCATTTAGGCCATCTTAAAAACGGGTGCCAATACAAGCGTCATGAAAACGATAAAAATAGAATCAAAGAATTTGAAAGATTATACTGCAAGGGTTGAAATGGTGGTTAATTAGGGGCGGCAGCAAATAAATATTATCTGTTCGGTTTAAATTTTCCGGAAGCAGATTGAACATAAATATGGGGTAATGATAAGTGATCTTTTGTAGAAACACCAATATTTCAACACCGTGGAAATTCCCACTTTACAGTATATAAACTAAAGGATACAACATCCACTGGCTTCCATATTGGTTAATGTTGGTTAAAACAAGCAAGTGAGAGAAACATATGTTTAACGTTAAAAGTATAACTGATATTTTTTTTTTACTGATTCTCACTTACCTAAACAGGCTTTGATCAGCAGTTCCTGTTGTATGGTGAAATGTGTTCGTTATATATTATATACATATAGGCCTGTATTTTTAACATGATGAAGAAGTGATTTATAAACCTAATATCACTGACTAACAAGCCTGGTGTTTGCCCTTTACGCTATCATTAATTACTTGTTTCTCAATATATCAATTTGGCAGTGAAAACGCGCTGCTGTTTTACAAATTAACAAGCTGTCAATGAAACAACTCGTTAGTCTGTAAAACTCTGCCAGAATTTTCTCTTGTTTTTGTTCCCGAAAGTATGTTATCTACCTACAAATTAACAAAAGCACTTGCTATTTTCAGCCACCTGGTATGGTGGTATATGAACATGCGATTCAGTGGCAGTGACTGTCTGGTATCATTTTGCTGCTGGTAAAGTGCAGGTTCTATATTGTTTTGGTTGCAGTTGCAGAATAATTAAATAGATAACTTATACAGATAAAACAATAACAATATTTCATATAAATCAGTGGTAGATTTTCCGGGCGTAAAGGAAACCCTCCAAGTATGTCAATTTCTTTAAAAACCATTTCGCACATATTTCTCTTTTAGAATGAAACCTCCCATCCATAGAATGTACAGACCCCCGCTCCCTCCCCTACACATCCCAACCTCCAACCGATATATTGTGGGATCGACCATTGTAATCACAATTTTGGTCTGTTCAGCCTTTTTTTTAGCAGAAAAGACTGCCGACAAGAGAGAAAAGACAAGATAGAGACAACAAGTGTTACAATGGTCTCAGCATATTTACTTTTGGTTTCTTGATGGCTTCTAAGCAGAAGACATGAGCGAAACCCGCAATTCTGCAGAGGTCCCACATGAGTCGCCTCAAAGGTACGAGCAACTTCCTCGCAACAGCTAGTTATTTGAATATGGATGCTTAGAGAGACACGGCTAGAAAAAAAAGAGTACGCAAAAATTAAATGATAGAAACCACAAGAGCTGCAATGAGTTTGGCGAATCAGGTTTGGTCGCACAAAAAATCTGCAGGGGTCACACAAGTCGTCTTTTGCAATAACGTGCATCGGGACACAACAGTTATGTTCTTTATTTCTGGGTGTCACCTAAGCATGAGAAACAGAAAAAAACAGAAGAAACTATCCCAGATTCTGCTGGTGGACCCCACGTTAGTCGCCTCCTTCGATATTTGGTAGTATACCGCATTCTTGCACCGAACCTGAAGGTTCAAATCACAGGGTCTAACCATGTTGATGTTATTGTCGAAATTACAGAGACTAGACTTGTTAATAGAATGGTCGAAATCAATGTAAGTTTGAACAAGGTCAGATTGGAATAATGGCGAGTTGGGTTCAAATTCATCTTTGGTTCGAACTCAGCAGCTGATGGAACTGGGTCAATAAAATGTTATATTTAAAACATACACTTAGTCTATTTTGCAAGCAATACAGATATTTGATTATGGCAGAATCTGAAGTTATTATTATTATCGATCACATGTTTAACGGCTCATCAACACGAGATTGGTCATTAGGGCCAACAAATGGTCAACGAAAAATAATGCAAAATAAAAACATCTAACAAACTTACAGATAAAAGACAAACTTCAATTGAATATTGAAAGTGACTATGGTGACAACCCTAGGAAATGAAAAGAATCAACACGAGAGGCATAATGTGTTGGGAATAACCAACTTATTTCAGAGGCAAAACTCTACATAATGTATTAATGTAATTTCCTCTGTAGCGTCCCAATAGTCATAACACAGGTCCTGTTTTTCCCAACGGATATGTACAATATTCTTTCCTTACATCAGGGAAAAGTACGTTTTGGTATACATTATCTACAAGTGTGCTTCATGACAACTTCACAATGGTGTTCATTTCCATACGCATATGTGCGCTAGTAGAGTAAGACGAGGCCGTCTATAAATAAACAAAAATATCTCAAGTGTCTTTACGGCTTTGCTGCGGGCATTCCTCCCCACAGGACGCGGACAGACATAGTTATTGCTTTGTCTACTGAAAATACAGTTAGTATCCCAATTGATCACAGCCTAATGAGAAAATGATAGTATTCTGTATTTGAGACTCGCGACCACCACTGTATGACAAGTACCATTCCCCAACACATGCCGATCTTAATGTCTAAGACATACACTTAAACGGATATTAACTCCTTAGATACCTTCTTCCAGATGTTCTCCTAGCAAGTAAAACATATGTCAAAGGTTTAGTTCCGTTTTCCCGTTTGACCATGAGAGCGGGTTTGGAGATTTTACGACTAAACATAATGCCATTTGATAACTTCAAAACGAGGCACTTACACCGGAAACAATCTAATCAAACTCCAATTTGGGAACCGTCGGCACGTTCCGTAAACGTAGAAATTCTCGTTTAGGAAAAGTGCCGAGTATTCCCGAAAGACAAAAAAAGTAGGAGTAATGCGGTTTGGGATTTGATGTTTGTTTCCGATTCCCAATATATACAATATGAGACTTCAGTGTCTCTCACGATTCATTTTGTTGAGGATCATCAGGATGAGTGCGACATGTGGTTCGGGGAAGGGTTTACTCTTCGGAAAGGCCAGATTTCATGACTTTTGCATCCGGCAGGGCTCGTGATACAGTTTCTTATGCCTCCGCAATTCCTGTGGTTGTTATTTTATTACGCCGATGGCATCATTACCATGCTGAATTACTTGCAAGATACTAAACCGAATCATATTTTCTTTGCTACATAAACTTGTATAAACTAAAGAATAATGTATTATGAGAAGTTCTTTTTACACAACCAATAAGATTTTCTATGCGACGTTTCGATGACTAGTATGATATGTACATTGTCACCTTCGTCAGACAAATGACCAGTGAAGCGTATGCACACAAAGCTGTAAAAAGTGTACGAGTTGTCCACAAAATCGAGTCGATTCGGCTACGACAGTGTATGTATAATAGTTGTTAGATATGTACCGAACTTCTCACAATCCATACTTACCAACCTGAAGAAAATGTTTAGAAATTAAGAACAACGTATTTTGCAACCTACCGATTACTTCGCGAATTCATGTGATTTACGTACGCATGTATTATATGTACATTGTATGTTAGGATAATTTAACGTACAATAAAATAAAACGACAAATGAAGAGTAAGCCTGGTAGACCACCAATAAGGCTTGAAAACTTTGTACTAAAATGTCAGATGCATATGCACGAACTTTAAAAGTTACAAACCTGGAATCTACAAACGTTACTTTCTTTCATTTAAATCCGCATATACCTTTCATTTGAAAATATTTAAAGGGAAAATGGTGTTTTTTTCTGTTAATTAAAATAAAACCTGACACTGGTTCTACTCCATGCACAATAATTTAATTTGGTCCGCAATTCAGCTTTATGTAATTGTGTAGGCATTTAGACGGCGTGTGCCAATTGGCAAGATATCGAGATATCATTTGAACAAAAGAACAAAAACTCACACTTGACAGGAAAAAAACATTAATGTTTTAAGTAATTTAAAAACCATAGTAGGTATTTTTTAAGTATTACATAACATTGTCATTTTTCTTTTCTTCTTTTAGTGATATTTATATTTTACCATATGCCTGGCAAACTATAATAAAAACATGCCTGAATTATAAACAAAAGCCCCTGTGGGCTCTTGGAGATATTTACCTCAAGTTTGACACATGGTAATAACTGAGAAACACTCCAAGGTAATCAAATGATTCCATCTGTAATCTCACAAGGTCACGTGCGACCTTCAAAGTTATTAACCCATAAATAAAAATCTTGTCTACACGTGCGTTAGAGTTATAGCTCATCAATTTTATTAAAATCTAAATATACATTTCTGTGTCCTGATAATTTTGAGTTTACAGATATAACTATCGCTTTATCTTTGCAATGTAGTACAGAATTTTTCTCCAGAATCAAAGTAAATGAACCTCTTTTTTTTTCTGGATAAAGTCCAAAATTATACTGTTAAAGCCGTGTGGATCATGATAGAACTTCGAGTTACCGAGTATACATGTTCGTCATAGCAATTCACTGTCAATTGACTAAACTCGATTTCAAGACAAGAGGCCCATAGGGCCTGTATCGCCCACCTGGATATCTAAGCAATCATGGCAGAATATTCTCCAAATGAGATCCAAGGGAATATGCCAGACCCCAAGGCCAATCCTTGTAGCATATATATCTGTATTCAATTTTTCATGCCCAGCAATTTTATGTATGGTTATGGGGTGGGGATCTCAACTGTTTCCAAGCTGTGACTCAGAAACTAGGTCCCTACGGTTGTGGCCAGACCCCAGGATCAATTCTAATATCATGACTGCATTTGTCTCTTTTTGCCCAGCATTTGTATATATAGTTTTGGGGTGGGGATTTCAACCGTTTCAAAGTTATGACCCAGGGGTTAAGTCTGCAAGGGTGGGGCA
>NW_018408252.1:2656897-2679285 GCF_002113885.1 Mizuhopecten yessoensis | reverse complement strand
TCCCATGAATGCTTTTGATTAAATATGATTGATATCCAGTGCATAGTTCTACAGAAGAAGTCGTTTATAGCAATCTAGCCAAATTGCCCCCTTTTTGGCCCCGCCCCTCAGCCCCCTGGGGGGTCAGCCCAACCATTTGTACAATTTTGAATCACCATCACCTAGGGATGCTTCCAGTCAAATATGGTTGATATCCATCTCTTAGTTCCAGAGAAGAAGTCGCTTAAAGCAATATAGCCAAATTGCCCCCTTTTTGCCCCGCCCCTCAGCCCCCTGGGGGGTCAGCCCCACCATTTGTACAATTTTGATTCCCCACCACCTAAGGATGCTTCCAGTTAAATTTAGTTAAATTCCAATCAGCGGTTAAGAAGAAGAAGTCGTTTAAAGAAATTGTTGACGGACGGACGACGGACGACGGACGGACGACGGACGGACGACGGACGGACGGACGACGGACGCCACGGTATGGCATAAGCTCACCTTGGTCCTTTGGACCAGGTGAGCTAATGAATGGAAAATTCAAACTGTCAGGGTTTTGTTTAATTGACGGTCGGTCTACTGTGTTGATTAAAGTCAAATAATTAATCTTTGCTTTTTAGCTTTCAACAGACACAAAAGTGAATCTGTTTTATTAATAGATATTTGGTTTGATATAGAATAATGCCTCAACCACTCCAATGTTTATCGATTGAAATGCATACTAAACATTTAACAAAACCGTAGCTCAAAATTGATGGATCAAACTTATGAAAAATAAGAACAAAAACATATTGATATGGGGATCATTGAAAAGAATATGTATATGCAATATGTTTTGGAAGGATCGGCGTCTTGCAAATCAGGGCCATGCCCCTTGCAATGTCACGTTCTCCAATAGAGAACCAGGGTAAAGTCAACGAAACCACATATGCATTTCAATTTAAAAACAAAATCATATGAGTTTATCCTTTTGTATGCTACAGCCCTGTTTTGGAACAATACTCAGAACAAAGGTAGGAGGCGCTACTAAACTGTGACCAGAAACTTTCTTAGTTTAATACAGATTTTGTAACACTTAAGAATTTCACGTTCAAACATAATATACATTATGTTCTACCATAAGTCGTAAGCTTTGGGATCCCGTAAATTTCTGTACACTCGGGTGGTGATAGCGACGGCCTTTTAAATATGTATTTCCCTATCAATGAAATGCCCGATTTATTTTGTTACAATTTCACTGATAAATGCAAAGCACACAAAACATATATGCTGAACAACTACGTCGTCACAAATTGGGGTTGTTTTTCTGTACGTCAACTGTCTATCCACAAAAATGGAACATGTACATTTTGAGGAGAACAAAAGGTTCATGATCCGACATTCATCAACAAATCACCAATTCTCTAGGCCTATTTATAAACCGAAACACCCGGGTTGCTGACATCTTCCCCCTCATCCTCTACAGAGTTAAACGTGCCGGCTTGGTACATATGTAACACGCGTGCGCTCGTGACGCTAAATAGATGATACAGCGCGTGCGATGACAGATGATATCGTATGTCGGTCTGTACCTACATGTATATATACCTATACACCGTAACGCCGCGTGCGCCTTGTAAATGTACGTCTAAATGCCTGCATGTGTGCAAACCCACGCCACAACACATGTTAGCGCGATTACCTCTAGACTCAAGCACCGCATTGTTAGCTTAACGAGTCGTGAACTGAAATTTTCAAAAAGTTAGCCCATTTTTTTCTCTCTAATTCACAAATATATTTCGCATTTCTTATTTTCTCATTTCTAATTCAAATCCCTAAACAAATTACTTACGAATTCCTTTCTTTAATTCATAAATTGTCACGGGGAAATTAATATGTATGGCGATGTTATGAAGCTAATCATCCTTTTTAATCTTTACATTGTTTTAAGCATGGTCAGCTTAGCAATCCATAAACGTGAACTTTTCATTTTCAATATTTTTCAAGAAACAATATATCAAAATACGTCACTTAAAACTAATTATGGGCTTAGTTTGAAGACCATTAATTGCTTCTTCAAATTAGAATCGAAGGACCACAGATTTATTTTATTTGTTATATAATTTTCACAGAATTTCAGAGAAAAAACATACATTTAGAAATCCTGTTAGCAACCTGTTTTGGAGAAGGAAATTTTAATTACCAAACCACGATCTTTTTTTAGTGCACACCGCTTGATAATTTCAACTAACAACAATGAACAAGAAATCGCAACCTTGAGTTAAATAATTTTCTGATCATAAAACTCTACTGCAAAATTTTGTTTGTTAATAATTAGAAACATATTATAATTTCAATAAAAAAATAAAGTATTTCCATTTCTAACCCACGAAAATAATCAGTGATTCTAGAAGCTAACAAGGCTCCAAAAAGTTCTGTAAAGGGTCCAAGATAGTTGTTTATGATAATAGAGAAGTGAAGAGTGAAAAGTTTGTTATCCGGTCGTTCCTGGAGCGGCGAGTATTGTGATAATGAAAATGAAAAACCCCATGATATCGATAGCTTGGATCCTTCCCCATCGACAAGGTGTTACAACTTTCATACATATGTCTAGGTGCATAAATGATATTACTGATACATAATTATGATGCAAGCTCGTGATGTATATCGCTTAGCCATGTATATGCACATAAATGTTACGGTCCGGGGGCATAAACATGAAACCAGATAACGTGATATGCCGTTAGGAATAATAATCTATGTCAATAACACACACTCATCAAGGTCACGGTAGCTTTCATACACGTGTGTCGGATTACACACGATGTGTAAACTTACATAAAGTTTGGTTAGCTTGCAAAATTATAATATGATATTTTCCTATTCGTGATATTTACAAGAAGTTAAAACATGACTTAAAAATTGATTGCTTATAGAACTAATAGGTCTTAGAAAGATAGAATAAATAACGATATTATTGCATTTTTATTAAAAGGTAAAGAAATAATAATGATAATAAAAAAATGAATTAAATATTGTGTAAGTTACCAAAGCTTTATGTAACTGAGCAGGGTCCAACACGGTTATGGTTCGCTATTTATGGATATATGCAGTCAATTTTAGAAAGATTTGATAAGAAGGTATTATTTGTCATATTCTGGCAAGAAAGAAAGAGTCTTTTCCCTCTGATACCTGTCAAATAAAGGCACATGGATATATTCGACATAACCAGTTTCTTTACCTTTTTATTTATGACCGATGTGACATCAGTGCCCGCGCAAAGTAACTTATTTGCATAAAATAAACATTTGAATATTACTGGAATTCTAACACATTTAAAAGTATGTAAGAAATAATATCTACGAATGATCGCGTTTTGACAACCAATAAAACTTTGAAGATAGTTTAGACATTAACGGTTTTCTATGAAATTTAATTATTCTTAATATGACGTGCATGCATAATGTAGTACATCGCCTATAGCCACGCCTCTTCTTAATTTAGATACAACGGATTTAGTTAGAGGAGGATCGTAAGTGTATTACTACTCCTACGCCTTCTTACTCCATGAACTTTCGTTTGTTCATCTTAAGAATAGCAAGATATCGTCATCGTCTTACGCGAACAGCTAAATTGATTTAAACTGATGAAACTTTTATATTCGAACATTAAGGACTTTTTCAGCAGTTTAAAATATTAAATATGCTTACTCCTAATTTTTATCATATATCAAATTTTATCAAATACTTACCTTGATCGGTCGGACAATCCCCACCTCTTCAATAGAAACGGTTGGGGCCATTCCTCCTTCAGCCTGTTTTGTGTTTTCCTCGACTCCCCTCTCCCCATCGGCGAATTCGGAAACATCCAACTCCGACATTCTCTAGTAATTAGAGCACGTGTTTTTTATCTAAAGAATTGGGAGATCTAAAAGAAGAGAAGGATAAAGGTTTAAAATCCGGAACACAGCGTTCACCGATACAACTAGCTGCTGGTACTTTACATCAGTGTGGAAGTGAGGGGGATCGTGTATCGGGGCCCCCGGCGGGGGGATCGACTGTCTACTGAGGGACAGTTTATATCAAGGGGGACTAACTACCCTTCGTCTCAATGCATATTACAATGCCATACATGGAGGATCTAAAATAGTTATTAAAAGGAAATTTATCAAAAAAAATTCAGATGGTTTCATTTTAACGACGTTCATATTAGTTAAGCTAACAATTAAGATTTTCAAGGACGTGTGTCATCAATCTTATATAAAATGGAAACGTTTTCAAAAACTTCTTTATCGTCACATTACTATTAACTTAAAAATTTTTCCTTCAGCTAAACAAATTTCATATGCAATATTATTATTAATAGCTTCACATTATAATTGATCCTAATTTGCTTTCTGTAACTGTTTTTTACGCCCTATGATAGTGTTGATGTTTCTTATTGTTAACGGTATTCTAAAACCACCTGACGTCACTTACATGTTTGCTTCTTACGATAATTAGTTATAACTAGTTAAATATACAATCGAGGTGGAATGAGAAGCGTCAAAATGACATTGACCCATTGCGTTCAATCCTGTTGACCATCATTACTTTTGGTATTGTTTATATTTGTCTTCTGGCAGAACTTCAATTTAGATAAACAAGCATTAACTTAAATAAATAAATAAACAACATTTGATATAGCGCCCTATCTAGCTTACTCAAGCCACCCTAAAGCGCTTTACAGTACATAGATATACAGTTTAATACAATGAATACAATTAGCATATATGTGAAAAGGTGTTACCTTTGAGAGTAGGAGGAGAGTCGAGTTGGCCAGTAAGGGTCAGAGTGGTCAGTGCTTTAAGTAGTGAGTTGTGTCGGCCGCAGCTGTACGTATCAGTGAGTGTCTGCGGAGAGTCTGTAGTTGTTTATTTGATTAAGATTAGGCGTGCAATTTAAATGTAGAGACATAGTATTTGGTCATGGAGATCTTATGAGTTGTCAATTAAAGCTCGGACCGTTAGGGAGAAGTGTTGAATGAGAATGGCCAGTGTCATGAGAACAAAGGGTGGTGTGTGTTACAGTGGAGACAGGTCAGGTGGTGTGTGTGTGATAGAAGGGAGTTTAGTTTTGTGAGGTGCACGAGAGAGGGCGTAACTATTGGGAGTTTTGGTTCGAACGTTTGGGTGACAACATGTGAGCAGTGAAAGTGTTGCGGTGAACTTATTGACATGTACCTGTATATATGTATATAGATATAAATAAACTGTAAATAGAAGTCAGTGCATTGTCTCATAATTATGACATCAAAGACAAACCAGTGGCTCCGTCACATATACATTAATCAATGCAATTTTGTGGAATTCGCAGGAGCTGCCTTATCAGGCGCTAACTACTAGTCCTATACCACCTGGCTAATATCTCCCTATGTGTGAATGCCTGCGCGTGTGCTGGATATGTATTGTGTTCTGTTTGTAGTGGGACCGTACTTCCGACGGTATCATTTATAATGCCACCTCACTTGAATGCCACAGCACAGATACCGCAACATCCACCCCAAACCATTGGAGTTGTGTGGGCAGGAGAAATACATGACGTGGTTTATTTTGACTTTTCAAATTCGTTTGCCGAGATATAAACATGAACAATTTCTTTACTGAGTGACATTATTATTACTATGAAATTACATTTCTCCATGAAAACCACCCTCAGTAATTGACGGCAAACTGTAGTACGAATCCATCACCGAGCACCTCTCCAAATCTTTTGTTTTAACTCTGTCTTTCAGCAGACGACATTTATCAAATATTATATTGGGACTGTTATCGAATCTATCGCAATATATATGTACATTAGATGGGGGGAGCAGAGTGTTACTATCAAAAAAGGGAACGTTCACGATCAGAACATGTCGAAATAATCACGCCTTTTGTACAGAAAAGTATTAGCTAGACATCCTTGTTGGTCATGTTGTAAACAACGATCAAGGTCAGGGGCTGATGAAGAATAGCATGTAGCGTTGATGATATCAAGTCCAGGAGGGTATAAGCGATTGAAGTGATTATATAGTGATTGTTAATTAGGAAAAGCATTTCCTGTTTGAAAGGCTAACGTCACTGTACCCAAAACGGGACGCTTTTCAGAGAAATATCAGTGTACTTTATACCATACTATCAATATCAAAGGGAGTTCTTCTTCTCCAAACTAGCGTCAGTTTTGATAAAATAGACTTTTGAAAATAGTATCCAAACAAATAGCGTCGCATGTCACGTTAGTCAAGAAAGTTTTGCTTTGGTATTTCTTCTTACCCTTAAATCGTCCATGCAGCGATAATCAGCAGCCAATACAGCTTACATACTGTTAAAGAGTCTTGTAAGTGAAAACTGCATACATAAAAATACTTTACATTGCATGACAGATGTTTGAGCTGTTTTGCCACAAGTGACCCGTTTTTGGGTACTGTCTCGTTTTGGGTACAGTGATAATAGTTCAAACGCAAAGCATATGTCGTAGTTAAAAGTTGTAAAGAGTTTGTAGCGCCATATAGGAGTTTTGTTTGTACATTTCCTCAACATAGAGGGTATATATGACTATGCATACAGAGGAAGCAATTACTTTACAAAAGAGGAAACTCGTAGAGGCTTTCAAAAGACCTGCCCAATAACTGTGATACACATTTGTAACAGATTAAACGACCAGTTGATCCCGTCTAAATTGTCACTATATTCAAAAGCCGAAAGAATCGTCTAAATATATTTTAAATGTTACTACAGTGACTGCAGGTACATGTACTATGGACTGTAAAAGATGAATAAGATGTAAAAATTCAACAGTGGAGAATGAAGTTACAAGTTAAATGTTTACAAGACATTATCATAAGGTAAATAAAAAGCAATACAACGTGACAAAAAGGGACGATTAACCTGTACGATAAACGAAACGATTGCGATTTTTACAATTGTAAACTTTCTCTTTCTTGATAATAATATCCCTGCCCCCCACACTACGGTGTTCACCTGTTGCGTATTGATACAGAATTCAAGAGCTTGCTCTAACAATATCACTCCTGTAATCCCATTGTAGATGTCGACTATACTGACGGATAACACATCTTTTGCAGAGCCGAAGGCTGATGAAGACTATTGGTATGTTTAATAGCCGCCATCATGATCTCATTGGGAAATGTGTCATGTCTTCGTGTGATATGAAACTCGATGTTTATGATTATGCTCCTAGGTAAGCCTTGTTGTTCCGTTGTCACTACCCTAGTCCACACTTTGTGGACGTGACATTACTTGGATTTGACCTAGATGTACATGGCATTTGCAGCCGAAGAAGCGAAAGACGCGTTCCCCTCCAGAACACTTCATTGTACTAGTTGAAATGCTTATACAATGTATTTGAATATTTCTTTTGTTCATGTTTTGCTCTCGTTTTATCAATTTTTATTTCGACTTATGGTTTACAGTTCGTTATATTCTGTTTCTCTATTGCAATATTTGATAATTCCAATTGTAGCTGTAGTTATTCGTACAAATGCCTGCTATTTGTATTTCATATGTACTTTGCGTTCGATCCTTTTAAATCTGGATGTGGTCATTGCCATTTCACTGCTCTTTGTAATGAGGCCTTGTAGGTAGAAATGAACAATGACATACAAAATCTCGTTTATGTGTAACCGTACAAATTGTCAGTACTTACTGTATTAGAGGGATGGTCAATTTTCTTTTTGTTCGAGAGAGGAGACATCCTGTTGGATGTCAAATGTACACGAGAGGGGCTTATTCATGTATTTTGTAAGATCCTTTTTGTTACAGAATATAACAACACAATATTTGATACAATGATTATATTTCCAATTTGGTTTAAACTAGAACATCACAGGAATGAAATAATTGCTTTCATTTTCTTACGAAACATTACTGACAAACATGTTATTACCAACTTTATCAAATTGTAATGAGACCAGATATAGTTTACTTATGCTAATCAGTTTAAATGCTGCCTCAATAATGATTTTAACTCTTAATATTATCATCAATATGATATATACTGAAATGTAAAACATTACATTATCAAAGATGTTAGACGTTACTAATTTATCCCACTTATATTTCCATGAGGAGATACCTCTTTCTCCTACATATTTCTATGTTTCTCAATTTCCTGGTCATGTATTATATGGATTAAGTGACAATATCTTTTTCTTTAGATATTGACGGGTTTTATACCACAGTATTAACTCCAATAAATAAGTTCACTTTTCATTGTATGCTATGCATACCAATACGCAATATACAGGACCGACCTAAAAACATACGATTACATCTGAATGTTGATTTAAGATGCTGCTTTGAAAGTCTAACGTGGTGGGCGCGGTGGCCAAGTGGTTAGGGCGTCTGTCATTCTGCTACCACTAGCCCTCCACTACTGGGTCGCGGGTTCGAGACCTACTTTGGGCAGTTGCCATGAACTGGCTGCCATGTACTTGTCGTAGGTCGGTGGTTTTTCACTGAGAACTCCGGCTTTCCTCCACCACCAAAACCTGGCACGTCCTTTAATGACCACAGCTGTAATAGGACGTAAAACATAAACAAACCAAAGCTTTCAAAGTAAATAAAATCCAAATCTTCTACTTACAACATGTTTCGCTCTCCAACTTAAAAACAAATGTTTGAAATTTTCCACCTCACCTGTTACTAATAAATCATGAGTCGGTCCTATCAATTACTTTAACATTTCCGTATTATATCAGCGTTTGATCTATAACTGTTTATCTGTCAAAGACGGACTGGTTACTTGTACTCCCTTTCGTCTTAAATGAGATAATTACATAAATATTATCAGATCGATTATCCTTATTTCGTCATCATAAGACGGTGGCACAGTAAAACATTGAGTATGTAGCTCCACATTACTTTGTATAAAACTCATACAAAGATTAAAATTCTTAATAATAAATAATAATAATAATAATAATAATATTGGGGGATATTATAAACCGCTTTATCACAACCTAGTTCGTAGGTCGTCTCAAAGCGGTTCACAAATTATTATCCGTGGTTATAGGGCCTTTACTACCTGCCAATATCTTTATCATTTCCCTGGGAAGCATACAGCCGGTGCTGCCATTTTGGCGGTCACAGCTAGTATTCAACAATTCTAGCACTACCCAACCTCGTACTCATTTACAGCTGAGTAGACTGGAACAAGCGGAGTAAAGTATCTTGTTCAAAGATACAACACAGTGCCTTGCCGTGGCTCGAACCCGCAACCCTTCGGTCACGAGCCTGGCGTCCTACCACTAGACTACTCTGCCTCCTGAAATGATTACTGTGTCATTCTTGAAAGTTTATTATAAAATTTAATAATTAAAATTTCTGAAAAAAACCGATACTATTAAATTGATTAACTATCTAATTCTTATTTAATGAAAAAAATCAACAAACTAAGAAATAAACTAAACACGACATCATACAAATATATATTTATTTATAAATGCATATCCTCGTGTCTTTTTTACATTGAAAATTTAAATAAATTAAGTTAAATAAATATCATAAACAACATCATTCTTTGTGGAATATATTAATCTCTAACATACTAAAATCATGAAAATGTACTACTGAGGAAGATAAATATACGCGAACAATTTTTAAAGTCAGTTTTCTACATTGATGATAATATTTCGAAAATATTTTACAGTGTTGAAATGATGGCTGAACGACATAGAACACAATACTGGAGCCAGATAAAAATGCTACCCATATGAAGAAATACAGCTTTTCGAAAATTGCTAAACAAAACATAACCAAATATTGGAGCCACTGATAGACTTGAAATATAGTTTATTTTCCGAAATGGTTCTAATCATTAGTTACAGTTACTGATAGTTTTGCAGCCTATGACTCTAAAACTGTATAGGATTAGTCACCAATTGTTTCATCGTATGCAGGAATCTTATAACAATATTTCAATAAAATGTAATATCCAGGCAGACATTTACACATTATGTCAAAAAGGATGAATGTCAAAATTAATATTTTGTAATTGTAATATTTAGGCACATGCATTTGAATATATAACATTTAACATCCAAATCAAGTCCCCTTCCAAACAAAAACAAAAACCCAAACAAAACGAAACATTAACAAATATCAAAACAAGAACATATTGTAATCTTAAATTAATACTTTGTCTATGTGTTATTGTAGGACTTAATTCAGTGCCTTTTTAGATATGATTTACACTATTCTATATATATATCGATATGTCAATAAAGCTGAAGACAGACAGCAATACAAAAAATGGTCGGAGTATGATTGTTTGCTCATTTTATATTCTAAACGTCACTTAAAGCCCTTCGAACATAAATAGACATTTACATTCCGTGCTGGGCAATTGGTCTGCTTTCTAAAATGAGAGGCGTTGTTATATCTTTGTGATAATGAAATATAACGGGATCCGTATCAATGAAATGTATACAACTATCATCGTCAATATACTTTTCCCCATCATCTTCCTCCTCTGCGCAATTTGTAATGAGGTCATGAAAATTGTGCTCCTCGGTGAGTGGCAGCGAAGTTAATGCAAGTGGTAGGCTTGTAGGTGCCCCTATCCTCCTACGCTCGAGAGAATGAGATGCCCTATTATACTGTTTCTGTGATTTGTTCTTTTTTCTGTGATTTTTGTGATAGCACAAAAATGAAATAAGGAGAAAAAGTATCATGAGGACGGCTAGGGATGTAACTGTTACAATAGCAAGCACTGGTAGTTGTTTCTCTTCCTTTGGTGAAATGACTGTAATACCACCGCTGACCAAACGAGGGATGTCAGACTTATCCAAAGCGGATACCATGCTAACATTTCTTCCTTTTGAGGCGTACGCCGCCATCTTTGAATGACAACTTCTGGTCTTTGCTATTTCCGGTTTAGTCGAGTCTGTTGATAAAAAAAAGTTAATTGTTCTGTGTTATATATGGTATGACACAATAACATCGATAATAATAGTTCTGGGATATGTCATACCCTTTCTTTTCTTCATCAAAACATTAAAGTGTACCATTTATTTGATATTTTGGTAAGTAAATGAGAAGGTATGACATATCTAGGAATTATTACATGCAGGTAAGAGTTGCATCACATATTTGAAATTCAGGTTGTTCATTTATAAAAGATAATATCAACCAAAAACTATTTATACAATTTCATGGATCAGCCAATTTCAGCAGTTATAAGGTAAGTAGAAAATAGATTCCCTACGTGATGTGCTAATGTTAGTATAAAAAGGTGTATTGGGAGATAGCTATTCTTTCTAGATCAAACTGTGCAGCGGTTGGTCTTCGCTTCAATTGCGACTATTTTGAAATGCATTTGCACACATAAAAAAAGCTCCCGGAATGTCATTAGTTTGTATCAACAAAACATCAAAGATTTAGCCAAATGGATTCCTGCATATTTCCCCCAATGACTCATAACTGGGAAATAGGGGAGCGTTCTGGCCCGAAAATCATAAAACATTTTGTGTCCGACTAACATCGAAGTCAAACATAATCTTACAAAGATTGACTATATAGACTTGAGATTTAACTTAGATTGTGGTGCACTCTATTTCCCCCCTAAAGCAATATCAAAACGTTTTGAATATTTCATTAAAACAGCTATTCAATAAAAACTGAGAGTTATTGATTTTACATTTCTACCTGTTTTGAAAGAAACTCATCCTCTATCCAATCATTTAATTATGACCAGGTCGCACTTAACAACCTACCTACCGGCATCATTTGTTTTTTAAAAGTTGGCATGAGGACAATTCGTTTAATAATTTCATGTCAGCAATAATTTTAACAGTAAGCGTGCAATGTCAGAAAGTATTTATCTACATCAGTAACAGGTGTAATAATTTGACATGTACATGTATCTACATTTTTTTTATATTTTTTTCGGTTTTTTCTTCTTCTTGTTTTACTCTCGTACAACTGAAAAAATAATGCTAAAATTGCTAGATTCAGCGGAAGTTTATAATCAAATATGTAGAAAAGTCACGTAAAAATGCCTTACATGTAAAATAACATGCATGGAATAACGCTTCGTGGATGGTGGTGTTGACGTTAAACAGCCTGTTAACGGTTTTATTCATTAAGGTTTGTTTTAACTATAATAATGAGTATACTGCTTCAATTAATTACAAATTAACATTGATATGTTATGATTTATTTTGGGCACTCAGAAAGCAACTCTACAAAACTTTGATAATGACTTCTGAATTAAATGGTCCGGCATTGTGTTATATTGGCCCCTTTACATGATCAGGGGACATTTAAAAAATAAAGTTGCTCTCCTTCTTTCATTAACTTAATCTTTTCGCTTCCCTGCTACCTGACAAACGACCTATATACTAATGAAGGATAATCTGTATCTACAAGAAATGGTATCATTTACATTATTTTAGTTATTCTTTAGAGACAGCTTAACCAACATGACAACCAGTCATTTCAAATTCTGTCGACACTTCCCATGATCCTTCGGAGGTTTTAAAGTCGTTCATTCCTTGTTTACCACAAACACTCCAAAGCATCATGGGAAAATGTGTTTCCAAATAAAAATAAATGGCCGCCACATTATTTTGAATACCTGAAGTACTAACAAAATAAAACGAGTAGCATGATAACACATGCTGAGGATATTTTCACAACACCTATCACCAAAACGTTGTAGTTGATATACAAAATGATTAAATAACACCAAATGTGCGATGATCGATTTGTTCGTCCTAATATAACGTCTAGATCATATGGCACCGATTTTTCTGAAGTCATTAGGCTTTCGGGAATAGTCCATTCAGTAATATTTGAACTCGTCGGAAAAAAGCCCCAATTGCACTTAATGGTATTAAACAGAAAACAAGAGTATAATCTATATGAACGATCGAGGTTGGTTTTTTTTTTGGAATTTACCGGTCAGTAACCAGTTAAACACGTTTATTACAATCCATAAATTCTTCTGTCGTCTTGTCATGTTCTTAAGCTTACATATGTACATGTCTCCAACAATACCTGTCTTGTCCGAAATCCTGTTGTATACAACAAATTGCCTGGGTCAGGCAGTGTTAGAATACACAGGTTCAGACAGTTTCAGAATACACAGGTTCCATTTAAACGTTTTATAATTGAAAAGATGTCCTAAAGAATATCCTTAGACACGTTTTGCTATATTCAGGCACATTCTAACTCAAAATACAGCTTTAATTCCATGTCTAATACAACTTCTAAATATAACCTGTGTTTTCTGACATCTTGTTTAATCCAATCAATCCATTTTATCACGCAAGGTGTCGGACTAGGCAAGTTTCACTGCACCTTGTTCGACTTCTTTTTTATTTGGTTTGGTGAACCAATAAGTATCCTAACAGTTGGCACCATCAAGAATATTACAGTGCTGTATTGTAACATTGTAAATGTCGTATACTGTATTCGCTTAAGAAAATAATGTGTATAGGTAAACAACATGAATGTTAGTTTTAACTCAATCTGCCATACATACATACCTGCATCAGTTGTAGATATACAGGTTCATAATGCATAATTATGTAATTTCTGGATGTACCTCAACCTTACACAGGTGTGAGATTCTCAACATTATCTCTGTCTGCATTATTGATTCACAGGCGTAACACATGTTGTATTTTTATCTCAACACATACAGGTATGTAATTGTTTCCACACATCTGTGGGAATTATTAATGGACATATATAAAACATCTGTTATTCTCGCCTCATCTTGTCAAATGTATCGATATACTGGTAAACTACATGTGTGTAATTCTTACCATAGTCTGTTACAGGTATACCACAGGTGTGTAATTCTTACCTAAGTCTGTCACTGGTATTGATGTTCAGGTATACCACAGGTGTGTAATTCTTCCTCTGTCACAGGTATTTATGAACAGGTATACCACAGGTGTACAATTCTTACCTTAGTCTGTCACAGGTGTACAATTCTTACCTTAGTCTGTCACAGGTATTGATGTACATGTATACCACAGGTGTGTAATTCTTTCCTAAGTCTGTCACAGGTATTGATGTACAGGTAAACTACAGGTGTGTAATTCTGACCTTGGTCTGTCACAGGTATTGATGTACAGGTATACCACAGGTGTGTGATTCTTTCCTTAGCCTGTAAGATGTATTGATGTACAGGTAAACTACAGGTGTGTAATTCTGCCCTTGGTCTGTCACAGGTATTGATGTACATGTATACAACAGGTGTGTAATTCTTTCCTAAGTCTGTCACAGGCATTGATGTACAGGTAAACTACAGGTGTGTAATTCTGGCCTTGGTCTGTCACAGGTATTGATATACAGGTATATTACAGTGCGATATTCTTACCTTAGCCTGTCACAGGTATTAATGTACAGGTATATTACAGTGCGATATTCTTACCTTAGCCTGTTACAGGTATTGATGTACAGGTGTATTACAGTGTGATATTCTTATCTTAGCCTGGAACAGGAATTGATGTACAGGTATATTCCAGTGTGATATTCTTACCTAAGCCTGTCACAGGTATTGTTGTACAGGTATATTACAGTGCGATATTCTTACCTTAGCCTGGCACAGGTATTGATATACAGGTATATTACAGTGCGATATTCTTACCTTAGCCTGGCACAGGTATTGATATACAGGTATATTACAGTGCGATATTCTTACCTTAGCCTGTTACAGGTATTGATGTACAGGTGTATTACAGTGTGATATTCTTACCTTCGCCTGTCACAGGTATTGATGTACAGATATATTACAGTGTGATATTTTTACCTTAGCCTGTCACAGGTATTAATGTACAGGTATATTACAGAGTGATATTCTTATCTTAGCCTGGCACAGGTATTGATGTACAGGTGTATTACATTGTGATATTCTTACCTTAGTCTGTCACAGGTGTTGATGTACAGGTATATTACGGTGTGATTTTCTTACCTTAGCCTGTCACAGGTATTGATGTACAGGTATATTACAGTGTGGTATTCTTACCTTTGTCTGTCGTTTGTATTGGTGTACATGTATACAGTATAAGTATAAGTTCTTGATATAAAGGTAAACCACAAATATGCATTTTACCACAGGCTGTTACATGTATACCATAGGTAAAAAATACTTACCTTCCTCTTCCTAAATCAGTTATCGTTTTTGGTGTACGTACCAACAATCTCCTGTTAAATCGAGTCGTTTTTGTGCTAATTATAGCGGAACCACTCGCTAAACCAATATTTCTCAAACTGCGTCTCCTCCTGAAATGTAACCATTTTTTAATATCCGTCTTTGAACTCCCGCTAAGAAAGTAATTTTTAGAATGATTACGATGGTCCTAGAAGATCGAATGTACAACGAAGCAGTAACGTTGCTGTTCGTTCTTAGATAGCATCAATGATTAGGTCTATGCTATTGACACAGTCATCTAGAACAGCTTGTCCATGGCAAATTAAAAGATCCTTGTCTTTGTGAGACGGTCAATTGGGAAAACAGTTGTAGAAATATACAGGTCCAGGGGAAATTAGACGATCCTTGTCCTTATGAGACGATCCATTGGAGAAACAGATGTAGAAAAAGATCCTTGTCTTTATGAGACGGTCAATTGGGGAAACAGTTGAAGAAATATACAGGTCCAGGGGAAATTAGACGATCCTTGTCCTTATGAGACGGTCCATTGGAGAAACAGATGTAGAAAAAGATCCCTGTCTTTGTGAGACGGTCAATAGGGGAAACAATTGTAGAAAATATACAGGTCCAGGGGAAATTAAACGATCCTCGTCCTAATGAGACGGTCCATCGGAGAAACTGTTGCAGAAAATATACAGGTCCAGGGAACATTAGGCGATCATTGTCTTTATGGAACGATCCATTGGCACCTCCAGTATATTAATAACAGTACCCAGGTCTCTGGTGTCACAGAGCACTAGTAATTAGATACGGTACAATAGCATGACTGGATACAATCGGGTGTCCTCTTGTCAACACACAACTCTGCAAGAGCTAAGATATCGTAAACTATTGGACCAGCAGGAAGCGTATCGATTCATTAATTAGACATATCAGTACCACAATGAAAAGTTTATGTCCATAACGACTTTTTATGGAGCAAACACCTCCGCTGGTGGGATATGGATTTTTCTATTACATGTGTACATGACTAATTCATGAAGGAAATTTTTTTACGGTGCGATCAGTGACGGATAAACATACTGATGCGGCGCTGGTTTATTGATTATAAGAGATGTGTTACGATATCTATATTGTTTCAGGCACGTACTGAATTATACATAAATAATGTTTGGTTGATTGCAAATATCCTTTTTCAAAAAATGATCGTGTAGATAATGAAACTAACTTCCGGTTTGTTTAATTCAAGATGGCCGACTTGTACTCGGGGATTAAAGTAAACTTATCTTGTATACACAGATATGGAATATTTTGTAATACAAGCATAGTCGGTATTATATATTCAAACACCAAACTCTTATTTCAAAAGATGATTTATTTTTATGATGGCAGAAAACATTTTATCATCAATATGTTAAAATAGATTTATGCTATAGAGAGATTAACAAACAGTATTTACATTTGTGTAGCAGTCCCTCTAGATAACAGTACCAACTCCAAATGATGTTATGATTCAATAAAAGCAAGTGTGTAGTAATATTAGTTAGTAATAACAGTGCTACATATACCGTTACATTGCCTCTGACCTCACTATGTAAACACAACAGTCACTCCCATCCGCTCACCAAAAAAAATCCGAAATTTCTTTCCTCGACGGCTTTAAAACATATAAGTATATTTTATTGTTTTATTTTAAATATGTATTTACAGCTTTTAACTGATTAGCATGGAATCAAACTGTTTAATTAGATAAGGGTGCTGAAAAAAACACAGCAAGTGCCACGGGGATACAGGCGACGAATGAATGTGGTTGTGAATCAAGGCACATCATGTTTACGTCGGGCAACCGAAGTGAGTTTGCTAGTAGATCGTATAACGGGTCCCTTTAACAGAACAAAAAAGTCGCTTTCCTCTACACTAGCGTCCATTGCAAGTTACGAACAGATGAAATCATCCCGGCTCGTCGGCCAGTCCCCTCAGCGACAGGAACACTAACACATGCCGAATGCTCCGACAATGAACTAGTCCCGTTGTCACAGTCGGTCGACATAGGAATTCAGTCAAAAGCGTCTTTTAAACAGTCGTCAAAAATAATCGAAGTTATGCTTGTTAAACATGCTGGTATGCAAATTAAGCGATTAAAAATATGCAAAATGGAACTATCTGTTTATATCTCAGCTGTGTATTTCGTCACAATTGACAACGCATCACCTTTCCCGCGAAAGAGCTGTTCAGTTATTGTTGCTTTCAGGACGGTGTATTGCCTTTTTACTTCTTAATTTCAAATAATGCAAGTGAACGTTATAGAACGTAAATATAAGGTTTGGAATGCCTCTTTTTAACATTTATGTATGCAATACAGTTCCGTTCAAAAATATTCTCAAAGATGCGCTAAGACGCATCATGGAATATGTTTGAACGGAACTGTGTTGCATACCCTCAAAAATGTTGAAAAGGGGCATTTCAAACCTTAATTGATATGACGCTGAATCTATAACACGCATCTAAAAGGGCAGTTCATGAATCTGAAATGAACCCGACCTTTATTCAAAACAATTCCTTAGTGATCTTTTGAGGAAGACAACTTGAAGCAGTTCTCAGTGTTTATTTTACATCAGACAGAATGTCAAATAATGTGTTTCAGGCCATACAGTAATATAAACATTGAAAAATGTCTGGTTATATATAGCGAATAATTTTACCGGTCTTGTTGTACAAGTTCAGTTAAACCTTTCACCACTAGGTAACTTGAGTAGACTCTACCATACATTCATCTGGATGAGTCCATTATGGTTTACAGTGTTGAAAGGGTTAACATTAACATAATTGCAATGGGTAGATACAAAATTAACATCTTAACACGAGTGGTCTATTGAGAAGAATTTGCTGTATTTAACACTACGGTCTTGTATACCATATATGGTCATACAGATATTATAGAGCATATCATTGTGAATACGCTTGTTCAGTGTATGGTATGGTTTGACGATTATTCCATTTTGTGTAATGTCTCCTGTTTTCCATCCTGTCATCTTTTAATGGCGGCCTTGCGTTTGACGTTTTCCTTATGCAACGATGCCATCTTTTTCGGAAGCAAAAACATATTGTCTTAAACAGGCATTTGAGACACTCCATTTCAATTTCAAAATTTGCAGTAGGCCCCGCTCAACTCCCTTATCATCACTTTCCGTTCGGTTCAGCTGTCATTTCGAGATGAACTGCAGCAAAAAAAAATAAAGGATGTGCTACCCACATTAAGGACATATAGAGATCAGTTTGAGATATACTAGTATTTAGATACCTCCCACGATTTTGTTGTTGTTGAATTCCATCGATTATTCATACAAACTTCGTCGGCTGCCTTCTTCTGTTATTTACTTTACTAGGAAAGTGGAACGTTATATATCAATATGAATTGTAAATATTTGCATTTAATTAAAATTGCCTCTGTACTGTGAACGGACATCAATTTTCCTCAATACACAATGCTTGCTTCACTTTAAATACTTCAAATGTCAAAATGTGTTTTCGACATTAAATCCTATAGTGATCAAGGGAAGGCAGATCAATGATAGCCTCACGCCATGAAAACAAAAGTAAATGTCACAGACGTTACTATTATGTATCATGAGTATTGTATGTTTCAGGTTAAACAAGTCCCCTTTAAGATTGTGAAGTCCCCCAAATTTCCAATTTAACAACCCCAATTAAACATCATTAGTTATTAAATATTTATGGCATTTCATTGATGATTTTTTTTTATAAAAAACACATTGTTAACACACAAGGATTAAACGACAACATCTGGACCAGTTTTCATGAAAGCGTTCTCATGCTCAAGCATGGATTTTGTGCTCAAGCCTAATTTCTTGTTCTGTTTATTAAGTAATAATAACACAATATTTTGGCAACTATTTGGGGGAGGGATGAAGAGACTGAAAGCTGAAAACTGTTTTCAATGTTAACATTTGACTTTTTGATCGTTTGACGCGTGATTTAGGTGAGTTACAAGAAAGTTGGTTTGAGGACATAATCCCTGCTTGAGCACGGGAACGGTGTCATGAATACGGGCCCATGACTATTAGATATAAAAGCAGAAAAATGGCAAAACATGGGGGTGGTCGGGTAATGCAGTGGATAGTGCACTTGCCGTTCACCAAGGCGGCCGGGGTTCGATTCCACGATCGGACGTGAAAATATATGGGGTCACCTGCCCGACCACGTGGGTTTTCTCCGGGTACTCCGGTTTCCTCCCACAATGAGACCCCGCGCGCTAGCATCCGGGCGAACAAGAGTGATTAATATAAGTTTGAATAACTTGTTTCATAAGTGTTATAAAATAAAAAAAAAGTGTATATATAGAAAAATGACATCATCTTATATCAGAATAAAAAAAAAACAGCGCAAAACCATGTTTCCTTAAGGTCATACACTTTTCCTGCAACAATGTGGCATTCGTCAAGGGTCTCCAGTCAAACCAGGGCCGTATGTAGATCCCCTAAAATCTAAAACAGTAAACAAGTCTTTTACAATTGTAGACATTGGAATATTATTTTTTTTTAATATTTTTCCTTAACCTAGTTTGATGCTTTAAGCCTTTCTGACAGACAATTCGCATATGTTTTGCGTATTTGGTTAAACTCACACTGAAGCGCAAAATGAGTACCCCATAAAAATTCGATACATAATGTGTGATTTGGTTTGGTTTGTTTTACGCCCTATTAACAGCTATGGTCATTTAAGGACGTGCCAGGTTTTGGTGGTGGAGGAAAGCCAGAGTTCCCGGAGAAAAAACACCTGGCGACTGCCGAACCCGTGATCCAGTGGTGGAGGACTAGTGGTACCAGAATGTCAGACGCCTTAACCACTTGGCAACCACGGCTCCCCATAATGAGTGAAATGCTACGTACAAAATACACAGGTTTTGTTGTTGGTGGCATTTTAAGAGCATTCATTCTGACTGTCTCCATTGCAACCTTTGAGACCTTTGTCTTTTCTATCCTACGGTACCTAACGTCACGCTACTACAATAGGTACGCTTTCCAAATTGGTACATGTTCGAATAGTACTTTAAAATTAAACTTGTGTATTTTGAGCTCATGGTATGACAAAGGAGATATTCATCAGCGTTCCCATCAAATAGTTTTGCTTTTCAGTGACATGTTAAGAGTACACGATGACGTCAGAGTAAACATGTCAGAAAACGAGGAAAAACGGCGTACATCGACCATATTTTGGAGGAATTTGAAGGGGGTAATTATGGGCATGTTTAAATACTGATTTCTTGTCTTTAAAACTGTTATATCATGATTTGTATCACTGTTATATCATGATTTGTATGACTGTTATATTGTGACCTTTCTCTTTCTCTTTTGTGATGTTGCCCTAGAATATGGGCGGATTGGTCGAGTGGTTAACACTCCGGCCTTCCACGCATGCGGCTGGGCTTTGATCCCCACGGCCGTCGTACGCATGGATATTCAGAGAAGGTGTTTTTTCCCCTGCCCACACAGCTCCAACAACCCAGGTGGAGTATAAAATGGTCTGGGGTGGATGTTGCGGTATCTGTGATGTATCATTCAAATGAGGTGGCACTATAAATGATACTGATGGAAGCATGGTCCCACTACGAACAGAACACATTACATCTCTAGCACACACGCAGGCATACACACATGGGGAGATATTAGCCAGGTGGCATAGGACTAGTAGTTAGCGTCTGATATTTAAACTTATATTAATCACTCTCGTTGGCCCGGATGTTAGCGCGCGGGGGGTCTTAATGTGAGAGGAAATCGGAGTTCACCCACGGAATGTCCGAAAAGTAGTCGCTGCCTCACAATAAGGTACTGGAATAGCATAGTTATATACAATTACTATTTAGTTTGGGTTCCTATATGCTTCATATATTCGTTTTCCTTGTGGTTATTTTCCTGTAAGAAGTCCCCGACACTGGGACTTCGTTCAGTGAAAACTTTCAATACCGGATCCCTCTGTAATGTTGAGCTTCCTGCTTTTAACGTAAATCCGTTTAGTTATTTTGTAATCAAACGCTAAGGTTGAAAACATTGATATTTATTTCTGGCAAGAATAAGTTGATTAAGCGCCACCATTATCAAAGACGCTATTATACAACGTAGCAGTCTTGACCGTATCTGTTTACTTTGGTACCGTTCAGCACAAACAAGACTACAAACACGCGAATCAACAATATTTTTTACAAACTGAAAAAAAATAACGAGCTTTTCAGATGAACAATGACTTGTAGTAAATACGTGTATCATTAAATTCTACAAAGGATATTTGATCTACTACGTTATAACGCTAAATTGTGCAATGATTTTATCATAGTAATTTGACTTATACAATTGAAACGCATTGCCTATTGTTACTTGATTTTTGCAACAAGGCCCACTGGTTAGGAGGAGTTATCTCCCTTGTTTCAGTAATTCGACACAAACTGCCAAAATCGATAAAAGAAATTAAATCATAAATCGCAGAGAAGTCATTACCCTCACCTTTTAAGTGATTAAAAAGTTAATAGAGGATATTTAATGGTGTCTTCAGTAATAACAAATATATTTCACGAGTGTGGCTTATATTTGAATATTTTTCACGAGTGCGCAGCACGCGTGAAACATATTTGCTATTACTTAGGACACCATTAAATTTTCTATTTATTACATTTTTAAACCATAAAACATCAAAAGTGTAATTTATTAAAAAAAAACGGCGGGAATCAGAAGCGTAATAATTAGCGCCATATTATAATGATGTCACGCTTAACAAAAAGGCTGTGCGCCATTTTGAATGGGACTCTCAACGCAATTCCGACGTTTTCTGCTATTATTTGGTGTGATTGCTTATGAACATGTTATTAATTGTATGTACCAAACATTTACCATAACAACCACATATTCTACCGTCGCTTCATTTGAATCTGAACAAAAATGTCGTTGCCTTTGAATGCAGCAATAAGAAGATACCGTTATGATTGGTCAATACCAAAAAGTGATATTTGTCACAGTGTGAAAGATATCAGTTTTATCAAGTTGATAGAATTCCGATATTTCAATGGCAAAAGTAATGAAGAAATATATTTGTTATATAAAATTACTCTTATTATAAATTATTATAAATTATTAAATTATCATATAAAAACCAGTATAAAAGTCTAGTAACACCTAAGAAACTATGTACAAATAATTTTCCTCAAAAAATAAATACTCAAGGGCAGCTACTCCTCCTAAATCGGCGTTTTGTAGGTGGGGTGGGGGTGGGGGG
>NW_018408252.1:2617135-2656751 GCF_002113885.1 Mizuhopecten yessoensis | reverse complement strand
GGGGGGGGGGGGGGGGGGGGGGGGGGAATTAATTCATCACGAAAATTGATAGAATCATACAATGTAACCGATAATCAATGGTTGTTTTCGCAGTTATTGGAGAAATATTGATATGCAAAAGAAATATACAGGCATTTCATATCAAACCCTATTTTGATAAAATACATGATGTAATACGATTAGTAAGGTACCTTATAGTAATATGCATATGCTGGTACTATGCCACCTGCCTTATCACCACCCCTTGTGTGCATGCATGCGTTTATGCTGCAGTTTCATTCATATTATGTTTTGCGATAGGATTGTGATTCCAACAGTATGGTTCTTCCATAGTGCAAGGACACTATATCACCCAGGCCAGACAATTTCATACTCAACCTTGGTTTTTGGACCCCTGTCGTCGGTTCGGAAGACCGGAGTATTAACCATTTGGCCATATCTACCTACAGTATGATCGAGTACAGTAATACAAAAATAACTTGACAGATTTTTCCTGTTGTTACATGAATTAAGTAACGAAGGTTTCCTAACGGAGTGCCCCGAATCTACGCTGCATTATTGTAATCGTGACCACGATTGGATTTTCTGCCTTGAGATTTCAGTTTCTACCGCATTCAAACATTATTAACTGTGTTTTAAAATGTTAAAGTACCACGTAGACTAGCGACATAATGACGGATCATCCAGGTTTTTTTGTAAAGTTCATGAAGACTTTCTTCTTTTGTTTCGTTTCCCCCTCAATTTCGAATAAAATCGAATTTATTTTGCTTGTTTGCTAGCTTTAAATCTTCTAATGTATTTCTTTGTTTTTTAAAATTCATACTTTAACGGTTATTAAATTAAATGTATTTTAGGTTAGACAACTTAATGTTTAATTACTTAAAGAAATATTTCATTTGTTTGAGTATATATCTCATAGATAAAAAGATATATATTCATTCTGCTCATTATATGATTTTTTATATAAATAATTAATATGATATTATCTTAAATAGATTAAAAAATGTTCGAAAAACCGTTAGAAGATACCTATTTTTTCATATAAATATAGGCTTATTTCGTTTCATGATATTTGTTTCATTTAAAGACATATCGGATTAATTCAAAGATATGCCTATTGTTTCAATTATTTTCAAAATATGGCTTTTGTTCGTATATTATAAGATAGAAGTTAATACGCTCCGGATAAAAATCATCAAAAATAGAAACAAGAATGTATTGTCACACTAACTTATTTCTAGGGCGCCGGATAAATGGTAGGGGGAAACGGAACAAATAATGTACAGATGAGGCAAAGTCCTTTGCTGCAGTACCGTCCGATAGTCTCGTTGGGAAATTAATCAAATGGTTTTCTGATCTACAATATGTTATTCTAATTATAGCAACGAAACCACTTATCGTTCAGATACAAACATCCGCAACTATCATAAATCTCACTTTAAGTTTAAATGTTTAAATTTAAGTTTCTGACTTTTATTAAATCACTGATAATCCGTGTGTCCAGTCACGTGCGTATATACCCTACCCGGATTTTATGTCGCTGGCGGACATTAAATGTCATTGATGGCCCGTACGGTTCAGTGGCTAGGTGTGTACCCTGAAGTACTATAGAGCCCTTGACGAGCGTTGCGTGTCTGTGGCCGTGAGAGCGTAATGCTATCTTTATATAAACTATATCGGAACAATAAGATAGACTAATGCGACTGCGTTAGAAAAATGAAACGTGAACATTTTAATAGAGGTCACACCACGGGATTATTATATTGATAAATTCTAAGGGAGCGCTGATGTATTGTCGCTGCGGTAACTAAGAACTCGCACGATAGTAACGGTTGACATGGCAATTGGGTCAAACAGCTACAAGTTATCACAAAAAAACCGGTTTTAGCAACAACAGCGTTCATCAGTTTTCACATTGAGTGCTCCTGTATTTTCCTCGTCTATCGGACCTGATTTTATGTGGATTTAGGACTGTATGTATTTATTAGCCGTGACAAAGATAAGTACGACGGCTTTCTGGCTCTCTGTATCCTTATTGTAAACTGAGGTGTATGGGAACAATTATAAAACGTTTAACAGATAGTACATCGTAAAGAAATGTCGGTGAAACAACATTTTCCTATCCAATGAAAAAAGTGAAAGTTTTGTTTTGTCATCATCATCTCTATGACATTCCTTAAATTTACATTGTAAATTAAGTTCGATGTTATTTACAAACGTACGTGATGTGATGTACGTAGCCAACTGTTTTATCACAACACATTAAACAGTGGACAGATATTGTGACGATGAAAAAAAAGAGGATGATATTCACTGATTTTTTTTTTAATAACTCCGCTATATTGTACGTGTTGACTTTGATTCACGAGACATCTCGAAGGTCAAGTTAAGTCGCCGGTCTCTGCTTACAAGGAAGTCAGCAACTATCTGAAATGTTGTGACGGACACTTGTTCAGGATTTCATTGTTTTCTAGTCAAGAGATTGATAAGATCGTTGGCGTTAATTTGGCGGACAGCGGTGTCGGTATTATTATACATGTACCCATTGCTGGAGACCAACGATTGCAATCTGAAATGGACTCGAACGTGACCCAGGACAATCTTAATCCATCAGTGTACGATTTAACAGATGGAGGTTCTTTGGTGGAACTCTATATCGAAGGCGTGTTATTGTCAATAATATCCATTTTGGCGATAGGAGGAAATACATGCATATGGATAATAATATGTCGGTCAAAAGAACTCCGGACGGTGACCAACTTCTTTATTCTCGGTCTAACAACGGCGGACTGGCTTGTGTCTGTTTGTAACATGCCTGTCACTGTTATAACACTGTTTGGAGGGGGTACATGGCCTCTGTCGTCGGATGCCTGTGTGCTGTTTGGATTCATAAATATGTTGACTTTAGTCACAAGTGTTCTGTCACTATGTAACATCAGCATTAACAGGTATGTCATGGTGTGCAAGCCGATTTACTTCAGGAAAATTTACACAAGACGAAATACAGCATTAATGATAACGGGTGAGTATGTTTATTTTTTTTTGCATATTTTTTTTTTATCCTTTCATGTTTACTTATGCATAATGACTAGATGATAATTTTGAGAGGTAAACACGAATTTATGATACGCTTAAAAAGAACACAATACTTTATGATATTTGCATTTTAAATTACACAGGAATTCATATTTTTAAACGTACACAAGAATTGATACATTTTAAACGTACACAAGAATTGATACATTTTAAAGGTACACAAGAATTGATACATTTTAAAGGTACACAAGAATTGATACATTTTAAAGGTACACAAGAATTGATACATTTTAAAGGTACACACGAATTGATACATTTTAAAGGTACACACGAATTGATTCGTTTTAAAGGTACACACGAATTGATTCATTTTAAAGGTACACAAGAACTGATGGTGCATTTGAAATGTACATAACAATACGTACATTAACTTTGTATAACATGCAACTTAGAAATTCTGAAATATATGATTCAATTTAATTCAATTAGAATTATTTCAAAAGCAGTACAGCTTACATAAATTTTACAATGTAATACCGTACATGTGTTAAACGTATGTAATGTATGGTATAATGCTAATGCAAAATCACAAAAGGGGGAAAAACGCACAGGTAAGAGTCAAAAGGTAACATATGCCCTTAAGTCATATACCATTTTTTTTAAATAGTATTTTTTTTATGAAATATTTATCTTGTATTACCCAAAAACCATCTTTAGATCCGTCATTACTGATACTGTCTTACAGAAACCTAAGTGTGACTAGAATCACATAGAACTTAATGGATTCTCCCAACCTGAATAGATGTGCCTCTCACCCTTCATATAAATGTCTCAAATGATTGTCTCCCATCCTTAACATAAATTTTCTTCCGCAACCACTATATGTTTCCTTGCTCCTGACCTATTTCATTGGATAAACCTGCTAGGAGTTGATACACATTTTTGGTTACCTACAAGTGGGTAGTTAAAACCACACTGGACATTATTTCATTGGTCAATCTTTTCATTAGGACGTCAAGTAACAATGCTTTGCGACGTCATCTTCCATTGTGACGTCACAGATCAAGGCAATTGTTTCCCCGATTGGAAACAGGATTAATGTATTTTCAAAAGAACCATATGTTTTTAGCTATGATATCGGAACGTTGTTGGAGAAAAAGTTCCCCAAACATGTGATGGTTGATAATCATGATTATCTAACTCGAGTTAAATTTTCTCACCCTTCAACCCTTCATAGATTTATGTCCCGCCCTTTACAGAAAAATATCCACTCCTTCAACAAAAATCTCCAACCCTTCACAGAAATGTCCCCGGACCTTCACAGAAATGTTCCCAGTCCTCCAAAGAAATGTTAACCTACCTTCACCGAAATGTTCCCCGACCTTCACAGAAATGTTTCCCGTCCTCCACAAAATTCTCACACACACCGTTCGATCACAGACATGTCTTCCACCCTTAACAGGTATGTTTCCCATTTTAAACCTGAATGAAATTTTTGTCAACCTTCTGGGTTTGACAATAAGCTACACGTGACTTTGATGTCATCATGAATCTTTCCCTACCTCTGAGGTGAGAAAGAAAAAATCAACCCTCTGGGAAAGATTTTATAAAGCTCAATCTATGACAGTCTCAGGCTGAAGAATTAAAAAAAATACCTCGAGGGTTAAGATTTCAGGAAGTTCAGTACATTCGGGGAATTGTTCCATATTTGAAATCTCCGACATAAAATGTCCAACCTGTCATTTCGAAGAATATAACACGATATCACAGAGATGAAAACAGCAATAATTGAAAACTAACAACGTCTTTATATGTGAATTCATTTTTCAACATAATACAAAACTTAAAACGATTTCAACGGTAGAAAAAAAATCATTGATTCACAAAAAGACCACACTCCAATAATAATTTGTTGAGACAAACGTTGAACATAACTCGATGCAAAAAATAATCCTTTAGACCAGTAAAATGTCAACCTAATACGGAAATCCATATACTATATGTCAACTCATACTGGTTATTAATTTCAAATTAACTTAATCTCTCAATCACAGCATCCTAAATATTTCTACTTGATCTATTCATGAAATACAAGGACACTTCTTCGCCATGCTAAACAACCTAATATTTGTCATAGTCAAACTATCGATTTTACGCTGCATAAGATTCTATAATCTCATTGTCATCAACATTTGACATTAATTTTCCATGAATTATCTGTTCTAGTCGATGCCCATTAGACCATAAGTTAATTGATTACTGCCTAACTACAGCAGAAATCAATTACCATGGGTCGGTAAGTGTCGGTGACGTCACTTCCGGCTACTCGATACAAAAGCGAATCTAATAGGTCACTTTTAGTTTAATCGTTACATGAAGTTGTCTGTTCAATGGACTAAATGACATTCGCTTAATATGGTGCCCTTATTAGCGGATACAGTTTAAAAGTGCGCACCTTAGGGATAATAGTCAGAGAAATGATAATAACAGTGGTATATTGATCGGGCGATTTCGATATCAATTATATATATGACTTTATGGATAATCAGGAAATACAAGATTTTACAATTAAGGTTATTAATACCCGTTTAATGAATTCATTGTAGAGAACGTTTGAACTTGATATGTATTGAACACTTTTCATATTGATATTTTCTCTCTCAAAAGAATATACAAAAATGTAAACGGCTCATATTCATAAGTGAAGGAAATTATATGAAATCTAGAAGTATTTTTTTTTATGTTTCTGAAAACCATGAAAAAATCAATATTGATCTTTACATGATAATTAAACCAGACAGTTATATCCCTGGTAGAGTGGAAAAGCTTTTTGAAAAAAATCTCATGTAGATTGAAACTGATAAAAAGTACAAAGATATTTTACAACGCGACGGTAAACATCAAACATTGTTTCCCACTTGGAAAATATCGAAATATGGCAGATGAATAAAAAAAAAACAGAGACAGAGAAAAATGATATCTTAACACAGAGTTCCTACAGGGATCATATTGGATAAATAGCATCAGCCATCACCCTTAAGTCACGACCTTCCCGATTTTATCCAATCCTCCGGCTAGCTTTTTGTTGCTGATACTATACTAAAATGTACAGACTGATGCGTGGGATTAAAAACACAGACGTTCTCCATATGGATATGAAAAGACTCTCAGGGTGGAGCGACAAATGGCTTTTGAAGTTCAATCATGGAAAGTGATAATCCATTCACATCGGTCGTGTATTGAGAGAATGAACGTATTACCTAATTAATGAAGCACAAGATGAAATATGCCATAATAAGGATTTGGGAGTGTTTAAAGACAATACTCTAATATAAGAAAACCAAACAAGGGCGAAGGTAAAAAAAAGAAGGCAATTTCAATGTCTGCGCTCATTCGACGAACTGCTTAACACTTGAATGAACGTACTTTTCTGCTTTCGTGTAGAACTCATTTAGAATATACCAACACGGTATGCTACCCACATAAAAATAAGCATATTGATATATTTGAAAGGGTCCAAAAGAAGGGCAACAAAACAAATTCTGGGATTTAGATATCTGTCATATCCGGACCGGCTTAAAAAACCACACTTACCGACCTTTGGCTTCAGACGTGCAAGATGGGATGTTAAGGAAGCAATCGAAACGCGTCAGATTGCCCTAAATTGTGGCAGGACATTTTCGAAAGACATTGTACCAGAGGTCATTCCAAAATACTTTATCCACAACATTCAAACATTGAAATAAGGAATAACTTTTTCCCTACAAGCAGTAAAAGTAAGAAACAGTTTTCCAGAGGATGTGATGTCAGCACCACCAATAGATACATTTAAAATCAGACTCGATAGACACTGGATTGTTCAGGAAATGAAATATATAATTACAGACCTAACATACCTTGTTAAACATGTCAATCATTTTTATCATAAATGTTGAAAAGTCGTGTTTCTGGTCTTCCTCGATGCAAACGGCACTAATGAAACGAAAATACCAGAAGGAATCGAATTTACAAGGAGAAGGCAACAGAGGCACGGGAAGTGATGGATATTAGAAAAGCAGAGTGTTGTGAATAGTGGACAGTGTTACTAGTGCCGTCTGTGTCGGAGAAGAGCACTACCACGATCTCACATTAAATATCTTCCATAACCGAACTTTGTTATAGGTGTACATGTATGCATTTTTTTTAAACATGTTGCAGTCCGGTGTAGATGGTTTGGTTTGGTTTGGTTTGGTTTAATTTTGTTTAACATCCTATTAACAACTAAATTCATTTAAGGACGTGCCTCCATGTGTTTAGTGTATGCGTGCTTGCGTGCGTGTATGAAGGAGACGGGGAAGTTGGTGTGCTTGCCTCCTTGTGATAGCGCCGATCTGATGCCGACTTTATAGTGCTATCTCACTGAAATGCCATGCCGAGGAGCACAGCGTTCCGCCCGGTCACATTATACTGACAACGGGTGAACCCGTTGTTGTCATTCCCCTAAATGTTGAACGTTAAGCAGGGAACAACAACTTCCATTTTTAAGGATTTTGGTATGTCCGAGGTAGGGGATCATACAGATTCTGTATCTGAAAATAAACTTAACAAATCTTGAGTATAGAGTAATTGTTGCTATTTATCTGAAAAATGTCTACACAAAGTGAAAATGGAGCTAACATCATATAAAATGGCATTATTAATTAAATATCTAGGTACTAAATGAAATATTGTTAAAAAGAAGGAAAGACATTTAGGTGAGTTGTGAATAGGTCCAAGAAGTTTCTTCTGTAACATTGTGAGTGTATCATATCTTATTAAGACAAGATAGTTTTACAAGAAAAAAATGTATTTAGACACAAAAGCAAGGAATTTCGAATGACAGATATTTAAACATAATGTCAAACAACAGCTAAACAATTATAAAAGAAATCGTCGTCATCGTCTTCGTCGTCCAACCAGCATACCTACTAAGTGCCTTTTAACATTTATCGATTAGTTTTCCTCGATAAACAATCTACGACCGCTCTGTCCCTTAGATGTTAACCGAATTCATTTGTAGGCGTTCGCTTGCTGGAAACACGTTCCATTACTCCTGAGTCTGCCTAACTTCATTTGTATGTATTTTTTATTGATATAAAATAAAGAACGGCTTAATACAGTTGAAAGAAAAAATCTCCTGATCACTGACAAGCCCGAAGGGTGAATTTTGCTGTTTTTTCTATCAAGTCGTTCTTAATCAATACTGTAGATTATCAAAATTAATTAGAGTTCCATTTAAAAGTGAGGAAAGCATTCCACTATTTGTAACAAAAAAAAGAAGAAATGTTCCCTTTCAACTAAATAGATAGCGAGTATTCCAGCTGTCGAATGGACACTTTCTTTATCCATTGTTTGAATGTAAGACATAATGGAAATATATATACATAGTAAGAAAGGTACTACACATAGCTTCGTTAAAACAAAACTATGTATATACAAATGAAAATGTAGTTCCATAACAGTGTTTTGACGGTAGTATCTCAATGGAACTACATTTATGCATTTGTAACAAAATCGTTAGAGAAGAGAGAGAGAGCGACCAAAAGTGAAGCAATTTTTGCAGTAACGCAATTGCGTTCTCTTGATCTACAGCACAAAGAATTTTCTAGTAAATGCAATTTGTTTTGAGGAGTGGAATAGTTCATATAATATACACACTTCAGTAACGGACGACGGACATGTCACATCAAAAGTTCGCTTCCCCTTCCCCTTTGCAGGTCAGATATATATCAATACTTTAATTGCCGAATGAAACGGAATTAAGTAACTTATAAGAAAATGTTTTTGTATTCATTTTACATTTTATGTATTTCAAAGGAATATATATGTTGGTTATAAGTTAATGGATGCAGTCAAATTTAACCTAGTATCATAAAATCTCAAACAATAGATACATGCATGTGTAAGCGATACAGCAGACATCTGTCATTATCAACAATGGAAACAACAATACCCGGAATTTCGTCTGTACTCCTTGTCGGCGTTTGTTTGACAATAAAACCTCCCTTCTTTGCTTCATTTCCGAGGTATTTCCGGAGATTGACTATCAGTTTACAGTAAATGACCTACATTGCACGAATTCTTGTATATCATATATTTCATATCTTGAAATAAATAAAAGTACCAGAAATGAAAGATAGTTAAATAGTTTTGTTCGTGTGATATTTGAAATATCCCGATTAATCATTAATACAGTAAAGATAAATATAAAGTTGTCGAGCGGTTAGGGTACTGAAACTGTTATGTTGGTTATTATCGGACTAGTACTGTATACCTGGGTTTATTAATAAAGATAAATACAGTGTATATCCCCTTTACCGCTAAAAGCCATATTCGCCAAGAGCTAGTTTATATTTCAGCTTTCGTTATCGTACAACAATTATGAAACAATATTATTTTTAACCCATCATGTTTATCACTCGTTCAGGCCGAATGGAAGCACGCAGGGGGTCTTGATATTTTGTATAGTGTTAAGTTTGCCAGTCACGGTAGAATTGCAATGAATACTAGTATGCCGAGGTCTTACATGTATATATACTTAAATCATTAAAACTCCCGCATTGCGGAGGAAGACATGTGTCTCGATGTAAAATTTGCCAATTCTACCCAAAGGTTTTTTCAATATGATTGGGTCTGTTCTGTGTAATAAATATCGAACGGCAACATAGAATTGGAATGGGTTTATTTTAAATCGGCACCTTTATTACCATTTGCATTCGTGTAATCCCAAAACAAAATAGGATTATTGTAAATGTACTTAGAAGACTTAACCAATAATTTTTAGAATAAGCGTTTTAAAAAGATATTTTTAGATCAAATATACTAAAAAAAACTCCAACGTCAACGGCGCCGGATTCTAACCCAGTACCTCCGACCACGACACGGCTGCCCTAACCAGCTTGGCTGCTTAATTAGTGATATGTCACTGTCCTTGTCCCATAATAGTGGCATCCAATGAAAAATAACGTAGGTTACAGTTCGCGTGAAAAAATATAGTTGAAATCTCTAGTGTTTTGATGGCAGGCACAATGTAACATAAATAATGACTCGTCGTCAGAAGTTACGTTATCGCAGCTAGTGTTTTACATGCATTGGGTAACGGGTCTTTCAGCGAATTTTGATCAATCCCTTTTGCAATACACAACAAAAGAAAATAAAGAAATTGGACACGCGGGGGCCTTTTTATAGCATTTTTGCGTTCTGATTTTGTCGTAAACATTTAAACTGTTCAAAAGCAAACTTAAAATATAACACTAAATGCTTCCAGGAACACAAATTAAAATAAAACCTAACAGTTCTAGTAACCTAGCTCCGGCGATCAAAGTGTTTTGTGTCTATAAAAGAAACTTCTGCAAAAGGTACATCCATAATGTCATTTTCAACAAGAATCAGGGCGAAGTAACGTCCATTAAGTGATTAGTGTAAGTGCCTGCATGCACAAACGGATGTTTACTTTGCTTTTTACTACTACACTTGCTTTTCTTCAAAGAAACCTCACTATTGTAGTATGAGGGTGCATGTTTGCATGCGTGATATCAACTGTGTATTACTGCGTTCAGAAAGAGCACCCATTCCGACTGAAAGAGTTTTGTAGTATATTTGAATTAAAGCATAAAATACATTTAATCGTCCATATTTTAAGCACCATTTGTAAATATGTTATTGTTTAGCAAAAGGGTTGAACAGTAACCAGCAATATATCTTTTAAGAAGTTCAAGTGTTTTAGTAGCTAGCGTCCTCGATACTCAAGAGGTAACGCTCACTTTCGCTATCTGCAGTAGTAGTAAAAGTAGTAATGCCATATAAACGACTAAATGGAATTTTAAGATGCTTCTTTCGAAAGCGCATGTACGTGATTTCTATCACTATCTACAAATCGCCATCATCCATATTCGAGAGGTTAAGCTCTCATACTTTGCAGAGAACGTAAGAGAGCGTAGTCCCTTGAATCATCAGGATGACAGATCATATGAATTGTTTCTTCTCATTGAAGTTCCTGGTCACGATCCGGTAGAACAAGTAGTTTGCTTCTATCAAGAGTACGAATAGTCAATCTTTAAATTTGTACATGTTGAGAAGCCGGATAATCAGATTAACTAATTGAATTAGTTTAAACTATTTTAGAAAATGTAAATAAATCGTATATTGCCAAGTCAACCTAGTTCGTTCTAAATACAGTTAAAGAACATAAAAACACTTAGATCTATACTAGTTAGTTGTATTAGTGTCGGCCATTTAATCAGTTAAATCATTTCGAGACAAATAGGACACGCGTGCTAACCGACATCTCCAGCGTTACAAGTTGTTATGGTAATCAATTTCCAAATGAAATGGAAACGCATGGTCGGGGAAATTGATTGATATTGCTTCAGTATCATGAAACAGTTTTTCCCTTATTTGTGGTTTCCGATGTCATGGTAATGTAGTTTACATTGATACCAATTCGTTAATTAGTTCATCGATGACGAATCTGTGTTCAAATCACAAATATAGAGTAGTTGCAGAATACATATGGCCTCCTACTTAAACTGTGCCCCAAATGTGACCACCACAGTGGGATTTTTAGTGAAGTCATGAATTGCTACCATCCCCATTGATTAATAACAAACATATATTGATGTGAAAAACACTTTACATATGTTGTTTTCTTCAATTCTGTTTTGCATATGTAGAGTTTACACGAAAAAACACTTTTTCTTGTTATCTTAATAAGTTTCAACAAAATCATCGGATATTTACTTTATGTGAAAAGTGAAACATATTTATACAGATTTATTTTCTATATATATGGTCACTTATTGGCAGAAACAGATAATATATGCTGTCTGTACAAAATATTAGATCGGCAAACGCTATGGTAATGTATGCTGGAAAAACCCACCTTTCGTTTATCAACATGAATGCATATATTGTAAAGTGTCCTTGTTCCATATTTATTTATTTAATATTTTAATAACTGCCTATGGCCATCTGATAACATGAAAAATACAAACAATTCATGTGTTTAAAATACATTGATATTTACCTATGGTTAAGGCACATCGTACCAGTTAATTTATTTGGCATAAATTCAATTCAAGTACAAATACCTGTCAATGTTAATATGTATATACCGAACATCATCGAGGATAAAAATGATCACACAAATACAAAACAGATTTTAATGGATTTAGTCTTCTATAATCGATTCTAGGCAACTAATAAGTTTGAACTGTTAAAATTTGTTTGCATATTGTATATACTACATCGAGTTTAATTTGAGTTATAGTATCATCAAACAATGCAATGTTAGTGCATCTGTAGGCAGTAAAATGTTTTTAAAATGTTGGTTAAATGGCAGAAATAAATGTCAGACTTCCTCTATTCAAGTGGTTTATTGTCATTATTGCTGATGGTGTTCAGCTTGAATATATATATACGCGATCTAGCATCTGCCAAATTAAGGGCCTGATGACTATACTCCCGCTACAGGGTCCCCGTAGTCTGCTGCATAATGACGTGGCATATAATGTCTAGTCATACAAAGGTAGCAGTGTACAGTAGTGTACGATGGCCATGGATGATATTTTTTATAAAATGAATAACCCCTGTAATATAACATGTATCAACATTTTAAAACAAAATCAGCACTAAAATTGCCATATACATGATGAAGTGAACTATGTGGGCTTCATAATTTAAAAAAAACCCGAATGGTTTGATACCACAGTTTTGGACATTTACAAATCTGTGTCTACACAACAAAAGCTATCTTTTCATGTTGTCTATTTTTGTACTCAGCACATGTGTAAATATTGTGAAAAATCCACCGGAAAGACTTCTGCTTAAACGTGAGTATTTCTGTTACCGAGTAGGCGGTATTTAATTTCAGACGGGTTTTAAGAAAAGTGTTGCTACTTGCGGGGGTCAAATTTTGGGTTAAAAATCATGTTTTTTTTTGCATATTTTGGCGTTAAGTCCCAAATCTGGGGAAAACAGTTTTTGAAAAAAAAATCAGTCTTCTAAACAAAATGAAATCAAAATGTAATTTATAAATATGTATATATATGTAGGTGTGTTGTGCAGGTTGAATTCACTATCCATGTTTATCTGAGACATGCCCTTTATTTTTAGGGTCAAGCCATTTCTACTGTACACTGCTACCTAAATCAAAAGGGGAAAACGATAGTTGGTATAACACATTACATCTCCAGCAGGAGATATTAGCCAGGTGGCATATGACTAGTAGTTAGTGCCTTCCTCAAAAAATATACTGTTTAATGTATATGCTAAATTGTATTAATTGTATATATATGTAATGTAAAGCGCTTTAGAGTGGCTTATGTTCGCTAGATAGGGCGCTATATCAAATGTTGTATATTATTATTAGTATATATACACTCGTTTCATTTAATGACCTTAGCAATTGTAGATGTTCTCATCAAAAATGTTGCCTGTGTTTTAGCTATCAACCTAAACCGTTACTGGTAAACGAACATGATATCTAGTATATTTATTTAGTCATACAAGCTAAAGATCTATGTAGTGAGAAAGAAAGCTTAATCCAACCACTTACGTGAGTGCAGACAGAGGTTGAATTACGTTACCACATAACAAGTGATTAACGCGAAATATGTCACATATTTTATACAGCAATGGAGCAGGTCTTACACTCCACTAATGCTCTTGTAATGATAATGTAGACTGCATGGCGTAACTTATAATTTGTTTCCTAGAGTTGCATCCAATCTGTTTCCCTTTATATGAAATGGTTATTAATAATTAACTAATTAATTTCCTTTTGTTACTCTTAGCAAATATTCAACGACCTGTGTCATAGAAAGAATATTCAGCATTGTCTGGTATATTCTTATCACAATATTTACCATCGTATGACATTGCCACTATATAACCCTACCAAATTCAGTTGGCTTTCAAATAGGCTATGAATGCCATAGACCGATTGTTGACGACATTATTATTATGACGTCATAATTGTTACATTGGATACCACTTACCCTCCCTGGGTGATGGCTGTTCTATTCATTGAACAAGCATTCACGATACATACATTATTTGAACTAAATGCTAAATAATAACAAGAGGTCTATAGGGTCTGTATCGCTCACCTGGATATCTAAGCAATTATGGCAAAATATGCCAGACCCCAAGGCCAATCCTTGTAGCATATCTGCATTAGATTTTTCATGCCCAGCAATTAATTGTATGTATGGTTATGGGGTGGGGATCTCAACTGTTTCCAAGCTGTGACTCAGAAACTGGGTCCCTAGGGTTGTGGCCAGACCCTAGGATCAATTATAATTTCATGACTGCATTTGTCTCTTGTTGCCCAGCATTTGTATATATAGTTTTGGGGTGGGGATCTCAACCGTTTCAAAGTTATGACCCAGAGGTGAAGTCTGCAAGGGTTGGGCAGACCCTGATGTCAATTCTAATATCATGACTTCATTCGTCTCTTTATGCCCAACAATTATATATATAGTTTTGGGGTGTGGATCTTAACCATTTCGAAGTTATGATCCAGGGGTTAAGTCTGCAAGGCTGGGTAGTCCCCTAGGCCATCCTGGAAGCATATGTGCATTCATCTCTTTATACTCAGCAATTTTCTATATGGTTATAGGGTGGGATTCTCAACTGTTACCAAGCTTTGACTCAGAAACTAGGACCCTATGGCTTCGGTCAGACCCCATGGTCTATTCTAATATTATGAATGCATTCGTCTCTTCGTGCCCAGCATTTGTACATATAGTTTTGGGGTGGGGATCTCAACCGTTTTAAAGCTATGGCCCAGGGACTATGTCTCCAAGGGTTGGGCCAGACCCTAGGGCCATCCTGGAAGCAAATTTGCATTCTTCTCTTTATACTCAGCAATTGTATATGAGGTTATATGGTGGGGATCCCAACCATTTCCAAGCAACAAACTTATTTTGGCCCACCCCTTAGCCCGGGGGATCAGCCCCAACATTTGTACAATTTTGAATCCCTGCTTCCCATGAATGCTTCCGCCAAATATGATCGATATCCATGGCATAGTTCTACAGAAGAAGTCGTTTATAGCAATATAGCCAAATTGCCCCCTTTTGGCCCCGCCCTCAGTCCCTTGGGGGGTCAGCCCCACCATTTGTACAATTTTGAATCCCCACCACCTAGGGATGCTTCCAGTCAAATATGGTTGATATCCAACTCTTAGTTCCAGAGGAGAAGTCGCTTAAAGCAATACAGCCAAATAACCCTTTGTGGCCCCGCCCCTCAGCACCCTGGGGGACCAGCCCCAACATTTGTACAATTTTGAATCCCTGCATCCCATGAAAGGTTTTGATTAAATATGATTGATATCCAGTGCATAGTTCTACAGAAGAAGTCGTTTGTAGAAATATAGCCAAATTACCCCTTTTTGGTCCCGCCCCTCAGCCCCCTGGGGGTCAGCCCAACCATTTGTACAATTTTAAATCTCCACAACCTTTGGATGCTTCCAGTCAAATATGGTTGATATTTATCTATTAGTTCCAGAGAAGAAGTCGTTTAAAGCAATATAGCCAAATTGACTCCTTTTTGCCACGCCCCTCAGCCCCCTGGGGAGTCAGCCCCACTATTTATGCAATTTTGAATCCCCACCACCTAGGAATGCTTCCAGTCAAATTTAGTCAAATTCAAATCAGTGGTTAATAATAAGAAGTCGTTTAAAGAAATTATTGACGGACGACGACGGACGCCACGGTATCGCATAAGCTCCGGTGAGCTAATAAGTGTAATTGAATTTATTATGAGATGAACAGATTGAACATTGAATTTACCTTTGTCCAGTTGGCATTCCTATTGCCTATGAATGCCAACTGAAAGCAGTTTAAATAATTAACATCGTTGTGCAAATGCTTCAACAGTTCCTTTTTTAGTCGGCCTTGAACATATATGTAGGTATGGATAATGATATCTCAAAACTTGTTTTCCCAAGAGCGACATCCCAGGTTAAATAAACAGATATTAACCAGAGGTTCCTCAACCAGTGGTGGCTGGCATCATGGTTATCTTAATCGAGATAGTTAATCTTTTAAATGTATAAAAATACAAGGTTAACCGAATGTCTGTTACCATTTGAAAATTACCTAATGAGAGTTAGATAAACATGACAATCATCCATCACGAGTTTGGGGACCATTCGCTCCTAAAACAGTCATACATGAATCTAGAAACCCATGTGTTTCTCCTGGGAATACATTATTCCTGTGTCCGATCGGGTAAACAATTGCTTTGATTTACATATGACGTAAAAATGAAAGCTGATAAGGTATCGTTGATAGTCTTAAATACATGTTTGATGTCTCTTAAAAACTATTTTTGCTCGAGTCATTTAATGAATGTAAAATCCTTTCATCTTGGTGATTGTATCTATCCTAAAAACTCAATTGTTTATATTTTTTGCAAGGCTTCATGTCTCATAAATTAATTGTATTTTTGGTTGCGGTGTTCCTAATCCTTGGAAGATAAAACTGGGATATTTTTTTTATTAAATACTCTTTATAATGGTCCAGTAAAGTGTATACTAAAAACTCTTTATAATGATCCAGTAAAGTGTACACTAAATACTATTTATAGTGGTCCAGTAAAATGTATACTAAATACTCTTTATAATGGTCCAGTAAAGTGTATACTAAATACTCTTTATAATTGTCCAGTAAAGTGTATACTAAATACTCTTTATAATCGTCCAGTAAAGTGTATACTAAATACTCTTTATAATGGTCCAGTAAAGTGTATACTAAATACACTTTATAATGTATCCATCAATACATCTACCATCAGTCAGGTTAACCTGTTGTTAATGGCCTGTACAATTGAAATTTCCAATGCTTTGCCAGTTTTTATACTTTCTAGTAAATATATTTCGGGGTCCTTTGTGAGCAAACTCTCATAAGAATTTGCGTATTTAAATCTTAGAGTTAATTCTATAAACAATTTCACTTAATATTGGATTAGCGACTCCAAATCGTCTCTGATAAATACATTCATAGTTTGTTAAAGAAAGGTTAAAATATCTGATCTGAATCCTTTATAAATTATGTTACTGTTCCTGGATGACTGGTCTTTCTCTGACATCTAAGAATACTTTAAAAGGAGATATTGTGGTTTAAAGATTTTCCATTGAAAGTTGATCCAAGGACACGTTTCCGGTTACGAATTTCCGCCCGAAGTGTTGACATTAAGAACTATAGCTTCCTGTCATACAGATACATCATGAACAACTGACATGATCTGAAGCATGTTGACCTTTGGCTATAATACAAATAATGTATTGGGCTTTATCTGTTGGTTTTGTACATGAAATCTTTTTGATTAAACTTAATGTCAATTGTTAGAAAAAATAGGTGTAGCTGTCGTCAATAATTTATACTAATCCTACAACCCTTATATTTGGCTGTCATAAGCCCAGGCTGCTTTCCAATGTCATACATGGGTGATATTTATCATATGTGATATCAGCCATTGTGACGTCACAGGTTACAATACGAAGACGTCATAATTTCAAAGAGAAGTCAAAATTGTTCATGCTTTCCTAAATAAATAATCTCAAAATATGAATTTACACTTAATTTAATTGAATAAAGAATAAAACGAATATCAAGCTTTTAACTTAGAGAATTTTTAAACTGGATCAAGCATCGCGATTTGAACATGAGATGTTACGGACGTTATTTGGGATCCTTAATTTATGCCCGAGCCCATTTATAATATCACAGATAAATCGCGGCGATGAAAAGGGAGTCATATGCTGCAATTAAATACGAAAACGGCATGTCCCCATAAAGCGAAAATTAAATGCGTCTTGCGCCACATTTGACACCCATCATGCTGTTTTCTGTCACGTTCCATACTAGTATACTTGTCACCGAAGTTCCAAACAAGTTCAAACTAGTCTTCTTTCATGGTAGGTTCTATTATCTCATTCTTCTTAATTTTTCTGAAATCATTTGGATAGACACTCCTGGGCTCGTATTCACGAAACTGTTATAATGCTCAAGCATGGATTTCATGCTCAAGCATGGATTTCATGCCCAAGCAGAATATCTTTTTCCCATTGTAGATCAATAAAAAAAAACGTATTTGTCAATGATTTGGAAAAGACATTAAAAAGACTAAAAGCCAAAAAAAAATGTTTAGTGTTTACATTTGACTTTTTGATCGTTTGACAAGATTTAAGCGGTGAAAGTTGGTTGGAGCATAGAATCAAACCTTGAGCATAAGAACGATTTCATGAATACGAGCCCTGGCTAGGTCGGATTTCTCAATTGACCAATTCAACAAGTGGAATCCATACACTTGAGCAGGGTCTACAAATGTCCGGTAAGGTCTTGTAATTGTATTAAACTTGTCTGTGTCACATCCACTGTGACGTTTTAACTCCATTAGCTAGGATGTCGGCATGATAAGTGTGGTACTTAGGTACGGAAACTTAACGATCGGCAAATTAATCCCGTAACATTGTCAAAGGTTTGAACAGTGTGAGGGCCATTAATTTGTGGACTGAGGTCAATGTCAAGATATGAAAGAGCTAAAGTTGAGAGAGTCTGTGGAAGGTTGTTTATCAAATTATCGATGGATTAGTCATCGAATTTTTGTTTTGCAAGGAAACAAAACGTCATCAATATATCTGAATCTTAAATTAAAGACTTGGCCAGCTGAATTAGAAATATTTTTGACAAGTTTCATTTCGCGTACTGGAAGATGAATTCGATGGTTGTAGTTCTCAAATGTTTTGCTATTCAAAAAGATATTGTCATCAATATATCTGATAAATAAGAGCAACGGGGAAAAAACCGCATCTCTTTTATAAAATCCCTTGTCTGTTAACACCTACATCAATATACGACAAAATAGGTCGGCTGTACTAGTGCATAGTTATTCCAAATTGAATAAGAGTATGTGTATCAAAACATTAATTCATCACCCGGACGATATAATTTAGACCTGTGTATTTTGTCTTGCTCTGGAAGAGAGCTGTTAGACTAATTAGTATATACAGACAATGTGATAAAAGTGTCTGTATTAGTCAGTTTAAGGCAGAAAGCGGATAGTGTAATACCAGTAAAGCGTGGTGCAAGTTTTGGCATAAAGATTCGTTGTATAAAATATATTTACCATAGTATTACATTACCACTAAATAACCCTTCCATATTCAGATGGCATTCCTATAACCAATGAATGTCATGACCCGATAGTTGACGTCATTATTATTCTTATTATGACGTCATGATTGTTACGTTGGATATCACTGGCCATCCCTGGAAAGATGGCTGTGCAATTCATTTAACATGCATATGCGATCAATACATAATTTAAACTTGATGCTAAATATTGATAAGCATAATTCAATTTTCTATGAAATAAACAGATTCCAAAAATGACAAACAGAAGTATTAAATTATTTATGCCATTATTCAGCCGGCATTTATATTGTTTGTAAATGCCAAATGAAAGCAGTTCAATTTTTAAATTAAGATTTCATAGATTTACGAGAACTTTATTTTGATAATAATAGAGATTGATTTTGTTTTCAAAGAACTGATTAATTTTACAAAATCCACATATATGTTTGATTCCTTTGCGTGAATGAACACTACCACAAAATGTTTTATGTAAATTCATTTATTCTAATCTGGGGTACATGTAAGAGGTTAAAAATGGTTTTGTAAAACAAGGTTAAGATAATGTAATTAACTGAGTCATCAAATGTTGAAAATGTACATTTGCATCTAAAATCCTTATATGATACACCAAATGCTTCGAATTGTCTAATTATTGTCTCGAGGTTTTTTTAACCACCGTTGTCCGCCAAACAGCGAACAAAGGTAGATGTATGTTGTTTTTTTTATATAAAAGTATAACCGCAGGTTTGACCATATTAATTAATGGTCCATGACCTTTACGTTCTCCGTATGTCTGGGGTCGTAGGTAAAATATCAAACACGACATTTTAAAAACAATATATTATTTGTTTGAAAAAAAGGACAACTTCTATTTCATATAATGTTAACAAAGAACCTGTCTTAATCTATATTCTACGGATTCAAACAGATCGCTTGTAAATTAGACAAGGTGTGAGAATACACGTTTTAATTTATATTTTTTATTCAAAAAAGGATTATAAGCTTCATGTTGAAGCATGATTAAATATCAGAATAACTAATTTGAATTTGTGCCGTATTTCTAGTGTTTGAGTAATAGATACATTGATATAAGTGTACCTGTTGTTCGAATGGTGAGCTGGAATTCTGAGGATAGGACAATGCAGTACTTTTGTCGATAAATTGAAAAGGTTTAATAACTAAACCTTTAATAGTTGAATGTTCCACGGCATCAATATACAATGTAGATGGCAACAACATAGAAACCTACTGCGTACGTCCATATATACACATTGATACATTAAGCTAAATGGCAATGTAGGAAAAACAAAATATTTTGAAAAACAGTATCGCCGACACTAAAATGTCGTTAATGAGAAAAACAGTGTCTTATCATATGCAAAAACTTCAGTTGCATGAAACAGCATACTATTGTCCTCATTAATGACAATTTTGAGTGGACGATAAAGTTATTTACGTAAATTACACCATACCTGAATACGGATATACATATTCATAAAATTGGAATGCGAATTGAAATCTATCTAACTTAATATCGGTTGGTTAGAAATGGGTGCAACGAAGCAAGAAGAACGATATGTTAATTTTTGCTCTTAACGAGGGGATGTTTTACAAGCCAATCTTGGTAAATGTATCAAGTCATTCATTCAATGTTGCTCTATAATTATTGGAATTGTTTACAATACATCCCCATTGGAGTATTTTCAAGAAGAAAAGTCACAATGCTGACGCGATCCTGTTTTATCTTCCAATAATCAATCGCCCATTAGTACTTAACAGACCTTGGCACGTCATGTAAATTGCTCCAAGCTCCCGAGCAGCGAACTAGCTTCCTTCCTGAAAGTGTGTCTTACAGTGTCGAGACCTAAGATCAGATGACAAAGTGCCAGTTAGCTTTGTTAATTCACATAAACAGAGGTTTGTGAAGTTGTATTAGCGTTGTACACAATCCAATATTAAAATAGATCCAAGTTTTATTGCTGTGTCTTTTTGATTGTAAACACGAAGAAAAGGCATACATCTAAAAATAAATCTATCAGCGTTTTATAAATATGTAATTAGTCTGTATTATAGTCGAAATGGAGATTCCTATTTTAAATCACAAGATTTAAGAATCACTTCAGTAACAATGAATGTTGAGTCAATAATTAAAGAGCTTCATAAATTGACCTACAAAAAATAAGAAATAAGAATAGCATATATCAAATATAAACCTACAGGCGTTGTATGAATATGTAATTAGTCTGTATTATAGTCGAAATTGAGATATGTAAATTTGACTCTCTTTAATGACAATATATTTTGGATCAATAATTAAAGAACTATATACATTGACCTCCAAAAACTTGTTATATATATTTCATTTCGATTTTTGTACAGCAGGCTAAAGGTGTCATGAAAAGTTTTAAGCATATTGCATATGTAACATGATAATTGAAACCACTATTCAATAATTAATAATAAAGGCGTCATAGCTGTAACGTTAGATAGATGCACCACTGATTTTCTATGGAAATTGGTTGTTTTGATTTTTGAACAAACATAAAGGATACATTCCAATTTCTATGATATTAAAACATTCCACAAATGGTAAAGATATGATCAAAACTGGTAAAGATATGATCAAAACTGGTAAAGATATGATCAAAACTGGTAAAGATATGATCAAAACTGGTAAAGATATGAACTGGTAAAGATATGATCAAAACTGGTAAAGATGTAATCGAAACTGTGTAAAATACATGTAAATGACTCAGCTCTGCAGGCAAACAAATCGTAATGCACCAGAGTGTAAATGATATATCAACACGGCTCAATGCTTAAATAGTGTCAATAGAAAGTATGTAGTTTAATAGTACTCGTAACCTAAATCTGGTTTATTGTATCTGTGATTGGCTACGCATTGGTAGGTATGTTTATGATGATATGGTTGACTTGATATAACTATAATAATGTCTCTGTATGTTTCAGCCTGTGTGACACTTTCCGTGACGATATCTCTACCTCCCCTGTTCGGCTGGTCGACGTACGACTTCATACGAGTACAATCGTTTTGTTTCTGTGACTGGACGGTGGAACCTTCGTACGCCTTCTTCATGATCATTTGTTGTTTTGGGGTCCCATTTTGTGTGATGACGATTTGCAATATACTGATATTCCGCACCGTCAGAGCTAGCAAGAGAAAACTGGTACCTCAGGCCCCAAAGTCGTCGAACAATCCCAACAGCTGTCAAACCATACCAGAGAAATCCTCCGAAGAAAACATAGAATCTACGAAACAAACATCCTCGGAGAACTTTTTAAAAGTACCGAATGGTCTCGCTGTGGAAAAAATATCGGCTTATGATGACACTTCGACAATATCCTCAAATGAAAAGGCGCAATTAAGTAAAAGTAAAACAATCGAACCATCAGACATTAGTGCCAGTTCAAGTACTCCAAGTGTAGGCGTTACCGTAGATAAAATGTCCACGTCAGAGCTTATCACTGTTTATCTGCCTGCCGACGAATCAAAATCAAATTATGAAAAAACGTCAAACAGTAATTGTAAATACAATGTAAGTATGACAACAGCAAGTGGAAAAACTATCAAAAAGCACAAAATATTTCGAATCCACAGGAAAAGCAAGCACGGGAAAGCTCGAGCTGACGAGATTCGCCTAGCAACGGCGTTAGCTGTGGTTGTGGTGACATTCTTCTGCTGCTGGTTTCCTTACTGTATAAGCATGGTACTGTCTATGTTCGGCCCGGCCGGGGTCCCTAGGGGTCTACATATGACCACTCTGCTAGTCGGATACCTTAACAGTGCCTGTAACCCTATCATATATGGCGTCATGAACAAGAAGTTCGGGGACGGCTTTAAAAGACTTTTATGTTCGTGTAGAAAGTGACAACATTGTTCGCTGCAGCTAACTCAATTCTATTTTGATAGTTTGTACGTGACCAATATGAAACAAGAAAAGACAACTCAGGTGTTTGATCCTTAACCATAGAACCAGCGTTTTATTTTTGAATGTGCATGATTGCTAAAGTCAGAGGAGATATTCCAAGTATGGGTTTGGTTTAATACGTGGCGGCATATTCCGAGTTTCCTCTGACCCTGACACCAGACTAAGATATTGACATCTTTCTGTCAAAATGTCTAAGTCTGGTGTCAGGGCAAGAAAAAGTTGGGGCTAGTGGCGACAATACCAAGGGCCACGTACTTGTGTCAGGAGTTTGTTGTTTTTGACGTTTAGATAGCCATAAGTTAAAATAAGGCGCATGAAATCACGAATAAGTTGACTTGTCAGTGGAAATACTACAAATGCATTCGTGATTTGTGATTAGTCCGGCAAGGACGTTGTTTACTCAAGAGAAACAAATAATTATGTAATAACTCAAGCATTTTGTGACCAGAAAGAATGATCTAATAACAAAATGCATGATGAAATTCATACTGTGTAATTTAGTCAAGGGAGAAAATCCAAACGTATGTGCAAAATTGGAAATTATTGAAAAGTTTCATTTTTGTATTGTTCTACGGCCTATCCACGGGTATTTATTTAGAATAGGGGGTGGGGGTGGTTAACTATAACTTTACAAACGTCATTGTGTAGTATGTGTAGAGTATATCCCCCTTTAGTTCGGGCGGATTTATGTGGCCCATCAACATGTTAAGTCATTTTTCGACATTTTTGGGTAACTCGGACAATATGTACCCTAATAAGATCATCCCAGCATTATTGAAATCAAAGAAGATTACACATAACGGCGTTAAATCAAGCCAGGTCTGTATTGTGTTTAGGAAAAAAATCATGAAGTCTGTAGTCAGGGGAAATAAGTGTAGCATGCATGGTATATTGGAAGATGAAATAGCGCATGATCATAGTAAATCAGGGGGGATAACCAAAGCAGTATGGTATCAATGAAAGAAACACAAAGTATGGTTAAGGCATGGAATATCATATCCCAGCAGTATATAATCAACGCAGACAACTAAAGCAATCAACTATCAAGGGAGATAACACATGAAGCACACAATCAAAACATATATCTTATGAAACATATTGTCAAGGGAAATAACTCATTAAACATATAATTGTGTTAAGGGCGATAGCTCAAATATCGAATTCAAGTAGAGATTTTTCAAGCAGTTTATGCAATCAAGCAAGATTCCTCAATCAGTTCACAATCAAGAGAATAGCTCATGCAGTATAAATGTAACTATTATTGATAAATCAGGCAGAACATAATCCAACAAATATTTAATCAAGGGAAATAACTCGAACATTTTATTATCAAGGAAGATAATTCAAGCAGTATAATCAAATAAAATAACCGAGATGACTCATGCATGTATAATCACGGAAACTAACCAATGTAGTATAACTATTATCAGTGTAATATTTCAGGGAATTCACAAACAAGTTAGATAGCACAATGTATAATCAGTGGTCTTTGATTGAAAAAGAAATCCCAAGGGAGATAACTCAAAAGACAGGGGAGATAAGCCGATCATGTACATTTATGCATCCATAGGGCATACTTAAGAGGTAGAATCAAGCATTATGCATTCAACAATATGTTCACAATGTGATCAAGGGCGATTACCTAAATGAATGACTGTGATAGGATCAATGTAAATGAAAAAAGAAAACAAAAGGATCACCGGTCCTTTCCGTATAACGCCTTTATCCGTAATTGCCTTCCTGGAATTCCTAATTGTATATTACATGTGTTGCATCGATTCCATGTAATAAGTAGTTCATGTTGTTTTATTACCTAGTTCTTGAATCGACAGTGTCTTTGTATATATATTATTCATATTTTCTCTACAAAATAACCGTATTTATAACCATCTGCAGGAAACCCAAGAATCAGTTCGCTATACGCAAAATGTGTTATAAATGTGTCATGCTCTTTAATCAATAGCACGCCAAAGATTACAAATGTGACTGTAACCACCTTCAAAATCCAAGGATTCTGCTCCCGATAAACTTACCTTTATTACACCTTTGGAATACGGCAAAATTGGAGGCATGCAGAAAAGTATTTGATTTGCTTCAGGCATAAAAAAAAACCTGATCAATCGCTAGGCTTATATCTGCCCTTTGAAGAATACAGAGAATTTACAATAAATTTCAAAGACGGTCGCTTATACCGTTATACCGTTCTGCGATCAAACGATTCATTTCACCTTAATCAAAGCATCATACTAGTCTTTCTGTATCACTTACATAGTTGGGCATACGTACCCTTTAATTTGGACGTGCGTGTTCCAAGGAGAAAAAGATATATCAAGAAAAGTACCATCAGATTCCAAAGAAGGACTTTCATAAGCAATAATCATAATTGAGTGCGTGTACAGAATCTTCAATTTGGTGACATATTGCAAGGAGAGAAGACGTTATCGGGGGCGGAACTGTTGGACTCCTTAGATGAACCGTTATAAGCGTTATCTAATATCAAGTATGGTGGTATAACAAGTCTTACTGTAGTTACCTGTGACTACCATACTTGTAATGCTACAAGTAATCAAAACATTCATATAGGTCCTAATTTGCCATTTATAATTTTCCAATTTTGATATATTTTAAATGTATCAGTTGTACATACCTTGAATACATAGGAATATTCCAATGCTGGCCAGTCCCATCATCGGGTGGATAGTCCTCCTTCGTTAGACGTTTCGGCGCTTATCCACGACTTCCTCCAGAGGTGCGCCGATTGGGTTGATCAGACCCAGCCAGGGACTGGTCGGCTCTCTCTGCTGCTGGTTGGAATTGCAGCCTGCTGCCATGTTGTTGCTGCAGCCTCCTGCATCATCCATCGAGTCTTGTGATGTCCCGTGTTGCAATAGGGGCACTTGTACTCTCGAGGGCGTCCTCGATACTTCAGGGTTTACGCTCACTTTCGCTCTCTGCACTCATGGAATATGTCATAGCATATTTGAAAGCACTCGGCTAGCTACTTGATTGATCTCGGGTTAAAACACCTGACCAATCGCTAGGCTGATGCCTGTCCTTCGAAGATCACAGAGGAGCGACACCCGACTTAAAGTCATTCAATTTTACCGTTGCGCAACCGCGAGATTCTTTTGAAGTACATCAAGGATCATAATAGTCTTCTCGTTTCATCCACAAAGTGGTTCATACTGAGCCTTCAATTTTGTTATGACATATTCCAGAGGTGCAGAGAGCGATAGTGAGCGTAACTCATCGAATATCGAGGGTGTATGGAGGCTGCTTAAGTCCCTACACGATCCATACATTATTTTGTAAGTAAGTGGTGGGAGTGTGTCACAGTTGTTTAAATTGCTGGTATTTATCGCTATACGATCTGGAACCGTACATATCGAGTTTGAGGCCGCAGGGCAAAAACTGTCTTCCGTCGTAATAAGTGTTTTTCTATCTATAATGTTACAAATAAACAAGCACATTGTATCAATGTTTTGATCCAAATGTTGCAGATATATGATCTACATAGTGTAAGTACAGACCCTGGACCGTTTTTCTTTACCAAAAGTGCGTTGCGTTTCCGTTGCGTTTCCGTTGAGTTTGCGTTGCGTTTGCGTTGCGTTGCGTTTGCGTTGCGTTGGGTTTGCATTGCGTTTGCGTTGACCGTTTGATGTGCGTTTTAAATTTAGCGTTGAATGTGCGTTGAATATGCGTTTTTCTGTTTATTTAAGAAAACGTTCGATGGCTATTTACAGGTTATTTTAAGAATATGTGAGTGCTGAAATGTTTTTATATAAAATGCAAATTAAAAAGAAAATAAATATACAAATAAAATAGATAAATACATGAAATAATCGGTTGGAAGTTAAGCAATGACTTATATCAATATTCGAATATTTGGGCTGCGTCGTGTGCTGATTGATGGATGCATGTCTATACACGTACCTTAATTGGCCAATAAAATTATATGTAGAAAATAATCGAGTAATTAGTTATTTGTATATTCTAGATATTTAATTTTCATACTTATATCATTCTGTTCATATGAATATATGAATCGAATTCAACTAAATCTACAAATACTTCCATTACTGCACGCATGGGCTGATGGTTTCGTAACGACACCAGGGTAGTCTGGATTGAAGAGAGGCTTATAATCAGTGCGTCTAAACGGCGAGTTTCATTTTATAAAATATTTGTAGTTTTATCTCTATGTGTGTATGCTTTTTCGTTAATTCTATTGTGTATATTGTTGGTTTTGTTTACGTCCAGGTCGAAGTATGCAAGTCCTGCGCTCGACTCGTAATATGTATCGGGGGTGCTTCCTGCGAGATTCGAGAGGTACAAGGCCCCTGCCAACATTGACAATATATAAATTTTGATTACGTCATTGAAAATCATTGAGACCTAGCAATTTTACTACAGTAGTTGTGTATTCGGTATTTCTTTAAGCTGAATTAAGAGGACACATTATTATTAATTTTTAACATTTAATAAAACAGTGATGAGTATTGAACTAAGTATTTAAAATATTGAAAAGATTAATAAAGAACGTGATTATGGTTAAACCACGAATGGCAAAAACCGTCACAAATGAAAAAAAATATCAATAAATAATTAAATTGAATAAATAAAACAAATTATTTGACAAAACCATAAAATGAAATAAAAATAATTGAATTGAATAAAGAAAACAAATTAATTAATAAATCAATAAAATGAAATAAATAAATGAACATATTTACTTCAATAAAATAACTTAATAAATGCAGGGGGGTATAAATGCTAAAGACAGTTGACATTTGTAGGTGATGTAGAAGGGTGTAGGTGATAAAGGAAGTACAGGTTGTGTAGGAGGGTATAGGTGGTATATGAAGTAAATATGATGTAGGAGGGTATAGGTGGTTATTGGAAGTAAATGTGATGTATGAGGGTATATGTGGTATAGGAAGTATAGATGACATAGGAGGGTATATGTGGTACAGGAAGTATAGATGGTATAGGAAGTATAGAAGGTGTAGAAGGGTATAGGTGGTATAGGAAGCATAGATGATGTAGGAGGGTATAGGTGGTTAGTGGAAGTAAATGTGATGTAGGAGGGTATAGATGGTATAGGAAGTATAGGTGATGTAGGAGGATACAGTTATTAAAGCTGATGTAGGATGGTAAAGGTGGTATAGGAAGTATAGATGATGTAGGAGGGTATAGGTGGTATAGGAAGTATAGATGGTATAGGAAGTATAGGTGTTGTAGGAGGGTATAGGTGGTATTTGAAGTAAAGATGATGTAGGAGGGGATAGGTGGTATAGGAAGTATAGATGACATAGGAGGGTATATGTGGTACAGGAAGTATAGATGGTATAGGAAGTATAGAAGGTGTAGAAGGGTATAGGTGGTATAGGAAGCATAGATGATGTAGGAGGGTATAGGTGGTTAGTGGAAGTAAATGTGATGTAGGAGGGTATAGGTGGTATAGGAAGTAAAGATGATGTAGGAGGGTAAAGGTGGGATAGGAAGTATAGATGACATAGGAGGGTATGAGTGGTATAGGAAGTATAGATGGTATAGGATGGTATAGGTGGTATAGGTGGTATAGGAAGTATAGATGGTATAGGAAGTATAGGTGGTGTTCCTGGGTAAAGGTGGTATTTGAAGTAAAGATGACATAGGAGGGTATGAGTGGTATAGGAAGTATAGATGGTATAGGATGTATAGGTGGTGTAGAAGGGTATAGGTGGTATAGGAAGTATAGATGACATAGGAGGGTATAGGTGGTATATGAAGTAGAGGTGAAGTAGGAGGATATAGTTAATAAAGATGATGTAGGATGGTAAAGGTGGTATATNTTGGTCAGAATCATCCTTGGTAGATGAGGCTACAACATTGTAAAATTATTCCCACCCCAACCCCTGGGGCCAGGGTGGGGCCCCCAAGGGAAAATTTACCAATATTTCAAAAATCTTCTTCTCCAGACTCAGAGGTACTAGTCATTTTCTCTTTATAGATGGAAAGATCTTCAGGGGCTTTATTTAAATTGTAAATTTCAGGACCCCCGAGCTATCCGTTCTCCCTTGGGGAGGGGGTAAAGTTTACTATAGTTTATATAGGGAAACANGAGGGTATAGGTGGTATAGGAAGTATAGATGACATAGGAGGGTATGAGTGGTATAGGAAGTATAGATGGTATAGGAGGGTATAGGTGATATAGGAAGTATAGATGGTATAGGAAGTATAGGTGGTGTTCCTGGGTAAAGGTGGTATTTGAAGTAAAGATGATGTAGGAGGGTATAGGTAGTATAGGAAGTAAAGATGATGTGGGAGGGTATATGTGGTATAGGAAGTATAGATGGTATAGGAGGGTATAGGTGATATAGGAAGTATAGATGGTATAGGAAGTATAGGTGGTGTAGGAGGGTATGGGTGGTATTTGAAGTAAAGATGATGTAGGAGGGTATAGGTAGTATAGGAAGTAAAGATGATGTAGGAGGGTATAGGTAGTATAGGAAGTATAGATGATGTAGGAGGGTATAGGTAGTATAGGAAGTAAAGATGATGTAGGAGGGTATAGGTGGTATAGGAAGTATAGATGATGTAGGAGGGTATAGGTAGTATAGGAAGTAAAGATGATGTAGGAGGGTATAGGTAGTATAGGAAGTATAGATGATGTAGGAGGGTATAGGTAGTATAGGAAGTATAGATGATGTAGGAGGGTATAGGTGGTATAGGAAGTATAGATGGTATAGGAAGTATAGAATGTGTAGGAGGGTATAGGTGGTATAGGAAGTATAGATGATGTAGGAGGGTGTAGGTGGTACAGGAAGTATAGATGATGTAGGAGGGTATAGGTGGTATAGGAAGTATAGATGATGTAGGAGGGTATAGGTAGTATAGGAAGTATAGATGGTATAGGAAGTATAGGTGGTGTTCCAGGGTATAGGTGGTATTTGAAGTAAAGATGATGTAGGAGGGTATAGGTGGTATAGGAAGTATAGATGACATAGGAGGGTATATGTGGTATAGGAAGTATAGATGGTATAGGAGGGTATAAGTGGTATAGGAAGTATAGATGGTATAGGAAGTATAGGTGGTGTAGGAGGATATGGGTGGTATTTGAAGTAAAGATGATGTAGGAGGGTATAGGTGGTATAGGAAGTATAGATGGTATAGGAAGTATAGATGGTGTAGGAGGGTATAGGTAGTATAGGAAGTATAGATGGTATAGGAAGTATAGAAGGTGTAGGAGGGAATAGGTGGAATATGAAGTAGAGGTGAAGTAGGAGGATATATTTAATAAAGCTGATGTAGGAGCGTATAGTGGTATAAGAAGTATAGGTGGGATGTGAAGTATAGATGACATAGGAGGGTATAGGTGGTATAGGAAGTAGAGATGGTATAGGATGTATAGGTTGCGTAGGAGGGTATAGGTGGTATATGAATACAATGTGATGTAGGGGGTATAGGTGGTATATGAAGTAAAGATGATGTAGGAGGATATAGGTGGTATAGGAAGTATAGGTGGTATAGGAATAAAATGTGATGTAGGAGGGTATAGGTGGTATATGAAGTAGAGGTGAAGTAGGAGGATATAGTTAATAAAGCTGATGTAGGAGCGTACAGTGGTATAAGAAGTATAGGTGGTATGTGAAGTATAGATGACATAGGAGGGTATAGGTGATATAGGAAGTATAGATGGTATAGGATGTATAGGTGGTGTAGGAGGGTATAGGTGGTATAGGAAATATAGATTACATAGGAGGGTATAGGTGGTATAGGAAGTAAAGATGATGAAGGAGGGTATAGGTGGTATAGGAAGTATAGATGACATAGGAGGGTAAAGGTGGTATAGGAAGTATAGATGGTATAGGAAGTATAGGTGGTGTAAGAGGGTATAGGTGGTATTTGAAGTAAAGATGAGGTAGGAGGGTATATGTGTTATAGGAAGTATAGATGACATAGGAGGGTATAGGTGGTATAGGAAGTATAGATGACATAGGAGGGTATGAGTGGTATAGGAAGTATAGATGGTATAGGAAGTATAGGTGGTGTAGGAGGGTATAGGTAGTATATGAAGTCAATGTGATGTAGGGGGTATAGGTCATATTTGAAGTAAAGATGATGTAGGAGGGTATAGGTGATATAGGAAGTATAGATGGATATGAAGTATAGGTGGTGTAGGAGGGTATAGGTGGTATATGAAGTCAATGTGATGTAGGGGGTATAGAAAGTAAAGGTGAGGTAGGAGGGTATAGGTGGTATAGGAAGTAAAGATGATGTAGGAGGGTAAATGTAGTATAGGAAGTATAGATGATGTAGGAGGGTATAGGTGGTATTTGATGTAAAGATGATGTAGGAGGGTATAGGTGGTATAGGAAGTATAGATGATGTAGGAGGGTATAGGTGGTTTAGGAAGTATTGATGTAGGAGGGTATATGTGGTATAGGAAGTATAGATGACATAGGAGGGTATAGGTGGTATAGGAAGTATAGTATAGGAAGTATAGATGATGTAGGAGGGGATAGGTGGTATTTGATGTAAAGATGATGTAGGAGGGTATAGGTGGTATTTGATGTCAAGATGATGTAGGAGGGTATAGGTGGTATAGGAAGGATAGATGATGTAGGAGGGTATAGGTGGTTTAGGAAGTATTTATGTAGGAGGGTATATGTGGTATAGGAAGTATAGAAGACATAGGAGGGTATAGGTGGTATAGGAAGTAAAGATGATGTAGGAGGGTATAGTTGGTATAGGAAGTATAGATGACATAGGAGGGTAGAGGTGGTATAGGAAGTATAGATGGTATAGGATGTATAGGTGATGAAGGAGGGTATAGGTGGTATATAAAGTAAAGATGATGTAGGAGGATATAGGTGGTATAGAAAGTATAGGTGGTATAGGAATAAAATGGGATGTTGGAAGATATAGGTGGTATATAAAGTACAGGTGAAGTAGGAAGATATAGTTAATAAAGCTTATGTAGGAGGGTATATGTGGTATAGGAAGTAAAGGTGGTATAGGAAATATAGATGACGTAGGAGGGTATAGGTGGTATATGAAGTAAAGATGATGTAGGAGGGTATAGAATAAAAATGAAGTTAAGGTGACGTAGGAGGGTTTAAAAAGTAAAGGTGGGGTAGGAGGGTATAGGTGGTATAGGAAGTAAAGGTGATGTAGGAGGGTAAGGTTTGTATAGGAAGTAAAGGTGATGTAGGAAGGTATATGTGGTATAGGAAGTAAAGGTGATGTCGGAAGTATAGTTGATGTAGGAGGCTATAGGTGGTATAGGAAGTATAGGTGATGTAGGAAGGTATAGATGTTATATGACGTATAGGTGATGTAGGAGGGTATATGTGGTACAGGAAGTTAAGGTTACGTAAGAAGGTATAGAAAGTGAAGGTGATGTAGGATAGTTGGTTGTAATAGGAAGTAAAGGTGATGTATGGGGTATAAGTGGTGTAACAGCGTATAGGTGATGTAGGAGGATATAGTTAATAAAGCTGATGTAGGAGGGTATATATGGTATAGAAAGTATAGGTGGTATAGGAAGTATAGATGGCGCAGGAGAATATATGTGGTATAGGAAGTTAAGGTTACGTAAGAAGGTATAGAAAGTGAAGGTGATGTAGGATAGTTGGTGGTTATAGGAAGTAAAGGTGGTGTATGGGGTATAAGTGGTGTAACAGAGTAGAGGTGATGTAGGAGGATATAGTTAATAAAGCTGATGTAGGAGGGCATATGTGGTATAGAAAGTATATGTGGTATAGGAAGTATAGATGGCGCAGGAGAGTATATGTGGTATAGGAAGTATAGGTGGTATAGGAAATATAGATGACGTAGGAGGGTATAGGTGGAATAGGAAGTATAGGTGGTTTAAGAAGTACGGATGATGTAGGAGGGTATAGGTGTTATAGGAAGTATAGATGACATAGAAGGGTATAGGTGGTATAGGAAGTATAGATGGTATAGGAAGTATAGGTGGTGTATGAGGGTATAGGTGGCATATGAAGTCAATGTTATGTAGGGGGTATAGGTGGTATAGGAGGGTATAGGTGGTATAGGAAGTATATAGGACGTAGGAGGGTACAATGTATAGGTGGTTTAGGAAGTATAGATGACGTAGGAGGGTATAGGTGATATATGAAGTATAGGTGGTATAGGAAGTATAGATGACGTAGGAGGGTATAGGTGGTATAGGAAGTAAAGATGATGTAGGAGGGTATAGGTGGGAAATGAAGTTAAGGTGACGTAGGAGGGTATAAAAAGTGAAGGTGGGGTAGGAGGGTATAGGTGGTATAGGAAGTAAAGGTGATGTAGGAGGGTAAGGTTTGTATAGGAAGTAAAGGTGATGTAGGAAGGTATATGTGGTATAGGAAGTAAAGGTGATGTCGGAAGTATAGTTGATGTAGGAGGCCATAGGTGGTATAGGAAGTCAAGGGGATGTAGGAGGGTATAGATTATATATGAAGTAAAAATGATGTAGAATGGTATATGTGGTATAGGAAGTAAAAGTGATGTCGGAAGTATAGTTGATGTAGGAGGCTATAGGTGGTATAGGAAGTCAAGGTGATGTAGGAGGGTATAGATTATATATGAAGTAAAAATGATGTAGAATGGTAAAGGTGGTATAGGAAGTATAGGTGATGTAGGAAGGTATAGATGTTATATGACGTATAGGTGTTGTAGGAGGGTATAGATGTTATATGACGTATAGATGATGTAGGAGGGTATATGTGGTACAGGAAGTTAAGGTTACGTAAGAAGGTATAGAAAGTGAAGGTGATGTAGGATAGTTGGTTGTAATAGGAAGTAAAGGTGATGTATGGGGTATAAGTGGTGTAACAGAGTATAGGTGATGTAGGGGGATATAGTTAATAAAGCTGATGTAGGAGGGGATATATGGTATAGAAAGTATAGGTGGTATAAGAAGTATAGATGGGGTAGGAGAGTATATGTGGTATAGGAAGTATAGGTGGTATAGGAAATATAGATGACGTAGGAGGGTATAGGTGGAATAGGAAGTATAGGTGGTGTAGGAGGATATAGTTAATAAAGCTGATGCAGGAGGGTATATGTGGTATAGAAAGTATATGTGGTATAAGAAGTATAGATGGCGTAGGAGAGTATATGTGGTATAGGAAGTATAGGTGGTATAGGAAATATAGATGACGTAGGAGGGTATAGGTGGAATAGGAAGTATAGGTGGTTTAGGAAGTATGGATGATGTAGGAGGGTATAGGTGTTATAGGAAGTATTGGTGGTATAGGCAGTATATGTGGTATAGGAAGTATAGATGACATAGGAGGGTATAGGTGTTATAGGAAGTATAAATGACATAGAAGGGTATAGGTGGTATAGGAAGTATAGATGGTATAGGAAGTATAGGTGGTTATGAGGGTATAGGTGGCATATAAAGTCAATGTTATGTAGGGGTATAGGTGGTATAGGAGGGTATAGGTGGTATAGGAAGTATATAGGACGTAGGAGGGTACAATGTATAGGTGGTTTAGGAAGTATAGATGACGTAGGAGGGTATAGGTGATATATGAAGTATAGGTGGTATAGGAAGTATATATGACGTAGGAGGGTATAGGTGGTATGGGAAGTACAGGTGGTATAGGAAGTATAGATGACGTAGGAGGGTATAGGTGGTATAGGAGGGTATAGGTGGTATAGGAAGTAAAGATGATGTAGGAGGGTATATGTGGTACAGGAAGTTAAGGTTATGTAAGAAGGGATAGAAAGTGAAGGTGATGTAAGAGAGGAGAGTTGGTGGTTATAGGAAGTAAATGGGATGTAGGGGGTATAGGTGGTGTAACAGAGTATAGGTTATAGGAAGTAAAGGTGATGTAGGAGGGTATAGATAGTATATGAAGTAAACATGGTGTAGGATGGTAAAGGTGGTATAGGAAGTATAGGTGATGTAAGAGGGTATATGTGGTACAGGAAGTTAAGGTTATGTAAGAAGGTATAGAAAGTGAAGGTGATGTAGGAGAGGAGAGTTGGTGGTTATAGGAAGTAAATGTGATGTAGGGGGTATAGGTGGTGTAACAGAGTATAGGTGATGTAGGAGGATATAGTTAATAAAGCTGATGTAGGTGGGTATATGTGGTATAGGAAGTATATGTGGTATAGGAAGTATAGATGACGTAGGAGGGTATAGATGGTTTAGGAGGGTATAGATTGGTTAGGAGGTAAAGATGATGTAGAAGAGTATAGGTGGTAAAGGACGTATAGGTGATGTAGGAGGGTATAGATGGAATAGGAAGTAAATATGATGTAGGAGGGTATAGGTGGTATAGGACGTATAGGTGATATTGGAGGGTATAGGTGGTATATGACGTATAGGTGATGAAGGAAGGTATAGGTGGTTTAGGAAGTATAGATGATAAAGAAGGGTATAGGTGGTATAGGATGTATAGTTACTGTAAGAGGGTATAGGTGATATAGGAAGTATAGATGCTTTAGGATGGTATAGGTGGTAAAGGAAGTAATGGTACATTAATACAGCAATTGAGCTTTCTTTATGAATTGATATACTACAGCTTATACATTTCTAGAAGTAATATATATAATAACAATGTTTCAATCCGCTGAGGCATAGAAAAGAGATAGACAATATCGAAGTATAATTGGAATTCGACATCGATAACTAGAGAAAAATATGAACCTGAGGAATATTAGCAGAGACGTGTTTGGTTGTTTTACTTTACGTAACTTGACGTGATTCAGTCCAAATGTATCCACAAAATTGGAAATCTGGAATGGTGATCCCGTCCCTGATTAGCAGTTATGTGGTAAGTCCCGGAAAGGCTTAGAAACAAGTCATTGCATGTAATCTTCCTATATAGCTTGTACTTATTTTGAAATATTTATATCTGCTATATTGTATTCCATAGAGGGATCGACGTGTCCAGTACACAAACCAACAGCTACGACGTTGACACGTGTCTCAGGGATGGAGGGGCTATTTTTTTTATAGTATTCAAGCGGTTCCTGATTATTTTGCACGAATTCTAGTTTACCATATAATCACAATAAAATACGTATTATTGTATCTCACAAGAAAATAACATAATGGGGAATATTGTCTGCGAATAGAAATCGAAATATAAAAGTTTATTTGTATCAAAACTGCAAATGTCTCATGATTTAGCCGTTGCTGTTTTACGTAAAGCGACACAGATTTAGTTACAAATATAGAGATGATTTGATTGTATTTTTTCAAACGCCTTTTATAAACTGTATTCGGGTTGAGCCACCCCAGCAGTGTTTCATTCCCCCAACCCTTTTTCACACACGTACATAGTACTCCCGTGTACATCGGGGATCTTAAACAATCGCTACATTTTTATCTAACATGGAGGACAAGGTAAACAAAGTTTTAATTGAATCTTGAAAAAATCGGAATGTAGGTTCCGTTCGTTAGACTTTGTCCATTCAAATTGACGTGGATGACGAATTTCATTTTGGATAAAAATGCCCCCATCAACGAGTCTAGAGGCAGAGACGGAAACAACGGTGGGGTTCAAAAGTTTCGGGTTGTCTATATTTCCTCACTAATATTGCAGACAACAGGAAATGTCAACTAGACATAATGTCCGGAGTGAGGTTTTACTGTATTGTTAATCATAGTGAAATAATTATAAGCATCACTATGTTTCCATTGTACAAGTTATGCTTCATATATTAAAAAACGATTAACATTGAAGAAACCTAAAAAAAAAAATTGTTCTCAAAATCTGTCCCGGGTGTTACGGCACGATTTCTCACTCGACACGATTTCTCACCCAGGTGAGAAACCGTGCTAAAATTGCTGAGTTCGCAACACGATTTCTCACCTTTGCACGATTTCTCACCCGGGTGAGAAATCGTGTTAGGAGTAGGCATATTGTCCGTTCCCATGAGTACGAACACTGAAATTGATTTTGGGGGATTGTTGTATATTTAGACTTGTTTATTACTGTACAAACTTCAAACTTGTTCGAACTTCAATATTTAACTCACCCGGTCCGAAGGAACATTGTGAGTTTATGCCATACCGTAACGTCTTCGTCCGTCCGTCCGTCAACTTTGTCTTTAAAATACCACTTGTCCTGAACGACCCAGTAGATTTTGACTTAATTTGGCCTGGAGCATCCTTAGACCAAGGGACTCAATTTTGTATAAACGATGGGTGTGCCCCCTCCCCTTGGGGCAGATGGGCTGGTACAAATAGGGGAAATAGAGGTAAAACCTTTGGAATCCTTCTTCTACCATAGGGATGAAGTAATTTCATCCCAATTCTGTCTGTAACTTCCTTTGGCCAAGGGCACTAAAATTTTGCATAAACGGTGGGTGTGCCTCCCCCCTGGTGGCAGAGGGACGAGGCCCCATAGGGGAAATAGAGGTAAAACCTTTGAAATTCTTCTTATACCACATAGATTTAGGGATTTCGTCCCAATTCAGTCTGGAGCATCCTTGGGCACAGGGGACTCAATCTTGTTAAAATGGTGGGGTTGGACCCCCTGGGCGGAGAGGGGCGGGCCCCAATAGATGCAATGGAGGTAAACATTTAAAACCCTGCTTTTACCGTAGTGATAATGGGGCTTTTATCCTAATACAGTCCGGAGCATCCTTGAGCAAAAAGGACTTGATATTGTATAAACGGTGGGTGTGGCCCCTTTGGGTGCTGAGGGCGGGGCCCAAAAGGGAAACTGAGGTTTAAATCTTTAAAATCTTCTCATATATCATTTGAGGGATTTTATCCGAATTTTGCCTGAAATATCCTTGTGCAAAGGGGTCTTAATTTTGTATAAATGATAGGTGTGGCTCCTTTGGGTGAAGAGTTGCGGGGCTCAAAAAGGGAATTTGAGGTTTAATTCTTTAAAATACTTCTTCTGTACCATTGGATGGATTGTTTGTAATAAGAATAATTTCCAATGGTTGCTTAATTATCCAGGTGAGCGATACAGGCCCTCTGGGCCTCTTGTTTTATTTTATCTTATCATCTTTGACTTACAATGGTATACAAAGATATGTTACATACACAGATTTAATGTATAAGCATGCGTGGTTGTACAGAGGGATATCATAGTATCATAGTAATAGAGGTGTACTGCTCAGATTTATGGACCACAATAAATGTTGTTTAATTGAATATTTTAATCGTGTTCTTGAAGATGGGGGGAAAGGCCAATNGGTTATCCGGTTACTCGGGCGAAAGACCGCGAACCGGTTACCAAAATCCTTAACCGAAAAGTCGGACATTTACTTACCCCTTTTGGGAGCCCCATGTTTCCCTGGCTTAGAACTATCTGCATTTGCATAGATGCGACCGAAATTGGATAGTTTTGTAATAAAACAGTGTTCAGGGTTACAAAAATGTATGTACCCTTCCAGAGCAATGATGTCACATCTGCTTTGTAGTAAGTTCATGTTGTGTACAAATTCGTGTCCTTTGTTCCTTTGGCCAAAGAAAGGTGTCCTTTGTTAGATATGACTTGCAAATTATTTTGTATACGGTATATCTCGGGCAAATCGACTTTTGAAAACGTCTCTATGTTTAGGATATTTAGTGGAATTAAAAGTATATGAATAATAGATAAATAGATAAATACAGGTACTGCCATCAAAAGAAGTGGTAGCATATGTGTTAATTCTCTAATAATAATAATAATAAATAATATACAACATTTATATAACGCCCTATATAATTTGTAAAATTACTCTAAAGGGCTTTACACCATATGGATAATAGTATTATATATAATTAGTTATAATTGTGGAACAAAAACAAAGGCTTACTATCACTTTTATACATTAAGCAAGCAGATAATCATAGCAATGTGCACATAAATGAATAAACAAAGGGTGGTATTTACATAACGTCTTTGCAAAGAGCCAAAACATGAAGAGGTGAGTTTTGATGTCTATCTTGAATTTTGCCAGGGTAACTTTCTAATAGCAGATGGTAAGCTATTCAACAACGTGGCTGAAACCCTCCTAAAGCACCGGTTTCCAAAGGTCACAGTATGAGATTTTGGGACACACAACAATTATTCTGACTCCGACCCTTTATCGTACAGGTAACCAGTGCAATGAATATAGCACAGGTATGATGTGCTCTCTCTTTGAGTACGAGTAACCAGCCGTGCTTCAGTGTTCTGGACCCTCTGCAGACGATTAGCTAGTTGATCGGATATACCACAGAGCAGGGCGTTACCATACTCCAACCGACAGGTAACACGTGAATGCACCAACATATTGCATGCATCTGCAGTTATAAACTGCCGGATACAGCCGATGTTCCTGATCTGGTAGTAACAGGATTTGGCAATAGCGTTCAATCAAAGTATACCCCTAGGTTTTTAACAGATTGGACAGTCTAAATAGTTCTGACACCGACCTTGAGCTGGAGAGCCATTGTTTACTGAAACTATGGGGAAAAGACGATTAGTTTCGTCTTTTCCGAATTAGGCTTTAGAACTGTCCTGTGGTTTGATGACC
>NW_018408252.1:2608668-2613003 GCF_002113885.1 Mizuhopecten yessoensis | reverse complement strand
GGCAACACACTGTTGTCGTTAACTCAGATAAGACTGTATCCAGCAAAGTGCGGTATCAATCACTCCATAAGAGTACTCAAGACGTTTCTAAAGTATGTCATGGTCGATGACGTCAAATGCAGCTGACAAATCCAGCATGACAAGCACCGCTCTGCACTTGTTATCCAATGCAGAAGCTATGTCATTATGTACACGTAGGGGTCCGTCTCAGTAGTGTCCCATGCGGTAGGCCGATTGCAGGTTGTCATGGAGACTGTTTGCATGGAGAACCTCTAAACGCCGGGACACAACCTTCTCCAAGATCTTAGATAGAAAAGGCAGATTTGATACTGGGCGGTAGTTCTTCAATTCCTCCTTGTCCATTCCAGGCTTCTTCAACAATGGTCTAACATGAACTTTCTTGAAATACCATGGAACCTTTGACTCAGCCATTGATTTGTTCATGATTGAGGTAATCAAGGAAAGCAGTGCTTCCAGACATTGATTAAATAGGTCTGTAGGCAGTGGATCAAGCTCACAGGTCACAATGATATTGCGCAACTCGTCCTGGATTGTTGGTGAGAACTTTGTCTATGGTTCCCCATCAAATTTAATGTCAGCAATCATGACAGAGACATATTAACCTGATCGAGCTGATTTTATTCAGAAAGTAATCACTGAACTTGTTCGACAAGTCTTTTTCAGAATTACAGCTTGGTAGGACAATTTAACCTTTCTGACCCATTAAGTTTTAATGAGTCTAAAAAGCTGTCTATGGTCCTTACCCCATTCTTCAATTGTTTCGAAATAATAAGCCTTCTTTGACTGAATGAGAAGTGAACCAATTAGCCGACATTGTTCCCTATACATATGTTAATTAACGGTTATTTTGGTCCTTCGCCACTGTTTCTCTGCTTCTCTACGGTTCTGTTTTCTACGCGGAGATTTTCATTATACCACGGGGCATTCGGGCACCGAGCGACAGTTTAAGGACACTAAATTCAGAGGAATAAATTACTTACAGCGACCAGCTATTGTTGGCTTGATGACATGTAGATTCTCGTACGATACTGATGATGTCGGAATCCGTGTTGAAGTATCGTAACAGATCAATTTAGGTGAACCGGATTGCGTTTGAATGTGTTTAAGAAGTTGCGCGCACGTGCCTTGTATGAGTCGGGCAACAGTTTTTTTTACATCGTCTAATTGAATCTGTGAAGATTTTTTTAAGACTTCTGTTGCGCATTTCAAAAGTAAATGAATAAATTATAGATTTTTTATAAACTTCCGTGTGATAAGCAATTGGCGGCCTCGTTTCCAGATAAAGTAGTGGCAGTAATTGATAAATCATTTTCATATTATAGCTCTAACGGGCCACCGTAAATGTCTACCGGTTTGTCACCTCACTGAATCTATGTGAACAAAATACATATGGTATGATTAAAAAATAAGGTTTACTTTATCATAACAAAGAGTATCGGATTTTGTTTGCACCTGCCTCGAAGTGTCTGTAATGCTATGCTGTGGTATCGTGTGTCAGTAGTCTATCAACTATTTTTATGTACCACCTGTGCCAAGTAGTCTTAATATTTGACCAGCAGATACCTCGAACGGTTGCAGCACACTTGACTTACTTTTAAGATAATTGAAATCTTACATGTTAAACGTTTCAAACAACATTATATAACAAAACAAAAACATATTCACTTGAGTTTAGAAAGCTGTTGACCTTCAACAAGGTGACAGACATTACGACAGGTATTACATAATGATGTAAAATGCGTTTAACTTTCCGCAACACCTATCACAGTCTCATTAATTTTTTAACACTGGTTTGTTTATATATCTCTTCTCGGATCCTGTTGTGGTCTTTTTTATTTAGTTTCAAGTTACTATATTTCATTGTTTATCAAATATGTTTACTCTCCTACCTCTAAGTGTCTGTAATGTTATGCTGTGGTATCGTACGTCAGTAGTCTATCAACTATTTGTATGTACCACCTGTGCCAAGTAGTCTTAATATTTGACCAGCAGATACACTTGACTTACTTTTAAGATAACTGTAAGTCTTGCATGTTAAACGTTTCAAACAACATTATATAACAAAATAACTTGTATATGCTATAAACAACAGAAGTGCATTTATTTATATAGACAAACCACTTGAAAATTTAGTCCAATAGTTATAGCATAGACACAAGTAGTCATAAAATGTAATTTTTATATGTTTTAGGAGTTTAGATCGACTTTCGGTAAAAAGCAATAAATTATATATGAATATATGAATAAATAGATTGATAGATAAATCAACCAATAAATATAAGGCATGTTGTACATTGAACTACTACTCATTTGAAATCATGTCAGCTCATATATTACAAGTACACTAAGGCAAGTTTTAAGACTCCACGGACAAAATCCATCCCTAATTGAGAGCTGGGGTGAGAAATCGTGTCGGGGTGAGAAATCGTGCCGTAACACCCGGGTGATACCGACGAAATTATTCAATTTACATCTAGAGCTACATAAAAAAAGTTCGTACCTTTGGCGTAAGGACCACAACACACTTCCAAAAACTACCCCGGCCATCCCCTTTTAAAATCCTTTAACCAGAGACATATATACTATACTATAATTGATTGATTGATTGATAGGTTTTACGTCCGCTTCACTACCGAGTTACTATACTATAGTGTATGTACTGCGTATATACTGGTTTTATACGCCTCTGTTTGAACCGCCCGATGTTTATTTTTTAAAACAAAACTTTTTTAAACAAAGTGTCTGATCAGAGACGTTTACGTTTCTGGTCTGATGTGCTGACAAAAAACGGTAGCTGAATCTTAATAAGAGCCAGTACAGATTGATTTTGATGGTTTTACGTCCGGTATTATACGTACGGCCTCGCGACCTTTCAGTAGACGACCAAGCAGTACGTGCATGCGTGTGCTCTGGCTTTACTGAAAAGGGGATACCCAGGGGGCTAAACGTGAGGTACCGGTGAGAGGTAGTGCACCCCCGCTGAGCTAAGGCCACCTGATAGCGATCATGGTCATCGTAACTAACACACCGGTCTGTTCTGGTTTACATATCCAGGTAAATTAGCAAAAAGGATTTGATAAAAAGATGACTTCACACGTTCGGATTTACATTGTGATTTTGCTGAAATTATCATAAAATAGTTACAACTAGAAACATAAATTGATGATTTTTAAGTAAAAAAAAATGTGCTTAGAGATATAAAAGAAGCTGAAAATATGATTTTTTTTAGATGGATACAGTGTAAAGTTTGATTTGTTCTTTTGAAATTCGGAATGAATTCTAAACTCATTCAACCTCTTGACACACGAATCAGTTGCTTATCTTATATCTGAAAGAAGTTACATATAGTCACCATATAAAAGGACGGTTTTATATACTGGACATGTTTGCGCCAATTATAAGATATAAATGTTAAATTTTAATTCCTATCAAAATACCTCTTTGTTGCAGATTTAAGAAAGGAATTTCTGAACAATAAAACTATTATGTATGTTAGAAAATTATTTTAAAAGAAATGATGCCGTCATTGGTCAGATACTGAAGTCGGCGTTGATGACATCGGTACCGCCCAACCCCTCCCCCACACACTTTTTAAATGTTTACGGTAATAGTGATCTAAATCTCATTTGAATGAAATTAGAATAAAACACATTCAGACATAATCATAGCGTTATTTCAAATTATAAACACTAATTCAACCCCCTAATCCCTTGTTATCTATGCCTCACAACCATACGTTTCCGACGCATAATGAAAAGGGCATTAAGTGTTACTCATCTTCATTCTTCATTATTATATACACGAAGTTACACCCCCCGTGCACGGTGGTCGTCTATATACTTTCTCTGTTCGATACTTTAATTGAATTAAAACGATACGTAAAATTCAATCAGAGACGTATAAAAAGTAGTATAAGCTATTTAATTAGTTACAATAATGTTTGTTTGGACTTATCCTGATACGTCGGAGTAAACATTCTCCCCAAGTGTTGGTTGAGATACATCTAATTTATACTTCCTAAATTCTCAGATTTCGTTGGAGAAATTTAATCTAGATACGTCGACAAAGGACGTATCTGCGTCCACAGGGACCCGAGAGTATCAAAGTGTACCCTGAATGAAATAGAAACTAATATATTATTATTCTATATTATCCAAAAATAAAAATGTCGAAAACCGCATAAAAACTGGTCGTAATCGTAAATCGCGGTGAATGGGACCATATCGACTGTGCTGTCACAAGTTCAACGCCTCTAGCAGTCTAGGCGTGTTAGAGAACAGCCATGGCCAAACAGCGTCAGATCGCGGATTAATG
>NW_018408252.1:2607834-2608027 GCF_002113885.1 Mizuhopecten yessoensis | reverse complement strand
TTTGAATCAGAGAAGGGGCCGTTTTGGAAACCGGCCCTTTGTGTGTCATCAGCAAAGCAATGATAGCGAAGGCTATGGCGATGACAAATCTCTCCGATCGGTTTGGAGTACAGGCAATATTTTCATGGTCCTAGCACCGACCCTTGAGGAACCCTGAAATCTATTATTTTTTCTTGTGCGGTGGTACATCCTG
>NW_018408252.1:2568073-2598020 GCF_002113885.1 Mizuhopecten yessoensis | reverse complement strand
CTGAAATATCGCTGGGCATTGTGAGATTTGATAATGTCATTGTAAGTGTTTGTGAAAATGTCAAAGTACTAATTTGTTTGCCAATCAGCACGCGACAATACGCTGTTCAAACTATTGAACGAATTTGTGTGGACTGTCGATAAGGCGGGCATTTTTAATTTTAATTATAAATTATAAGTTAAAAAAGAACATAAGAGGCAGAGAAAACGTAAATATAATTATTGAACTGTTTTTGTATGGTATTTATGATCTATTTGAATGACACAGCTTTGCGAGCAAACAAATCATAATGCGCTAGCGCGCATGATGTTGTTTGCTTGCAAAGCTGTGTCATTCAAATAGATCATAAATACCATACAAAAACAGTTCAATGCTTAAGTAATAAACCCAAGTTATAATTTAACATCTTGGTTCAATAATGAAAATCGTCTCGATCCACTCCCTTAGCCTACTTAGGTACGACATTTATGTACAGGTAAATAACACTAAACAACACCCGTGTCCAGTGCTGACAGCATGCAGGAGGCCCAAGACGCACCAATATACCTGTGTCCAGGTATGAGATCAAAGGGATGTTAGCAGGTGTTCTCGTTTCCCCCACTTTTTAAAATAACATGGGGGGAATAATGTTGTTAGAAGGATTATAGTCTGTTTCTAAGTAGTATGGGCAGTATTTACCTGTGTTTTTACCTGTGTTTACCTGTGTTGTTACCTGTGGTTAACCCTTCTATCTAAGGTGGCATTTTGTAGTCCTTGTGCTGCTGATAAGATGATAAGATGAAATGTGTTATTTCATTTTCTAGTACTTTAAAAGTATTAATATAACTATTTATTACATAATCTTTATTATTGCAACATTTAATAAGATGCCTACATTACCTTGTACAAAATGTAAGAATGAAATGTGTGACTAAGAGTGTGGTGTTTAACAGCTAATTAATCAGTTGATTAATCAAAATTCCTAGATGTTATATGTATCTTATAACTATCATAAAAATCATTGAACATCTATAATTATCCAAGCTATCATTTCCATCCATGTGAGCTAAAAGTGATCACGGCCTATGCTAATTCAATTCAATTTATTACCAAATGCACATTGCATAAAGACGTACAGAAATATACATATAGATAAATACTTCACAAATATCTTGTACAATGGCCGAGAACATATGCAATAGGTTCAATTCCATACATAATATTTACAAATTATGAAATTGTCATCAGTTTGGGAAAACTTTAAGGTTTTCCTAAGGTAGCTTAGCGGACTCTTATGAAGCATAATTTAGTTGTTTATGAAATAATACAAATAAAGCCTTAATCCAACCAAATTTCTAGGAAATAACAAAACTTCAAAGTCAATCATACAACCTCAACATGAAGGTAGAACGAGTACTATATATTATATAATAAAATGAGATTATAACTCATAGTGAAGTAAAAGACATAGATCTCAATCGCATTATACAGTAACAAAACGTTTATAGCAAGACTTTGATACAGCTTATATTTTATAATATACGATTTGTCTTAACAGTTGCCTGAATCAAGTACTTACTTAAATTTCTAATAATTTTAACATTTTTGATAGACAGAAGCTCTATTAATTTAAACACAGAAGGACGAATACGATAATATGGCTTGATATACGATACTCTTAATTCTAAAAACACAGGACACATAAGAATGAAATGAAACTCATCCTCGACATCTCCAAGATCACATAAAGTACACAATCTCTGGTTTCGAGGCACTGTATAATATCTACCTGTCTCTATACTAAGGTTATGTGGTGCTTGCGATCTATACTTCGCAAGAATACATTTATTTTTTCTAAATAGCGGTTTTGTAAAATACCATTGTAGATCAAAACGGTTAACAATGTGTTTATACAACAAACATTTTGAAGATGTCTCGAATATGTTTCTCATTTCCTGAATAAAACTATCCTGTATGCGTTGTATATATAATAATAAAAAGATTTCTCATTTGGTACACATTGTGCCAACCACACATCTCCAAAACCCAACGTACACAAATCACGTCTCAGATGATAAACCCAATTTGCTTTACAATTTGGTTTCCTGTTATAAAGCTCTAAAAGTTCATCGTAACAGGNAGAGCTAGGGACCTAACAATAGGACGATTAAAGTGGCGATGGACCAGCAGGGTTTATCCCTCTTTAGAAAAGCAGATTAGGGCAGATACAATAGACGGGAGAGAAGATGGGTCGTAGTAAATGTGTATTGAAGAAGAGAGGGGTTAGACGGGAGACGTTGCCATGGACGAGGTGGTTGTTAAGGTGACCGGAACCAACATTCAGGTGAAGATGTAGCTGGCGTTATAAGTATGACGGGGATGTCATTATTGGGAGTATGTAACGAGGGGATTATGAAATAGAGATAAGAAAGGGGAAAGTTATTTTGACAAGGATACACGTATTGAAGCAGGCGATGACAGTAAGAAAAACACATAGTGGAGATAGTCCTGTTGATCTACTTAACATTATATGGATGATCGATTATAAACGAAAACATTTACCGAGATCGTTTTTAAGCTCCGAGGATACGACATCCCGTTGCCCCGGACGCGGTGGTTGCTAGGGGAAGGAAAGAAAAATACCACGTGACCGGAAACCGCCAACGGAAAAAGATGGAACAAGAGGTGAAGCACGGTTATATGAGGTTCATAAGAATCTACGTTTGGGTCACACCGCAACAGGAGACAATGCTAGGCAATGTAGTTGAAATTATAATGGACATGCTGGGTTTGTTAGAGATACCCGTTCTGGATTCCACAGTCGGATACTAATCGCCCTGGACACGATGGGTTGCTATGGTGACCGAATGATTGGAACCGAAAGTTTAGTTTAGATATGATTCCAAAGTTACTTATACACGGACAGTCGATGTCAGAGCAAAACACGGGGAGTACCGGGGCACGTTGTTGTTACCGATTTAAGGAGACGTTCAGGTGAAGGTACAAAACTATCTAGTTGAGATGAGTCCGTACTTAAAAAGGGGATGGGGAAGTATTAGGATCAGAGTAATTTAAAAGCTTCTTGAACACGGACGAACGAACATAATGAGCAAAACATGGAGACACAGTACCGTTGTAACAAGCGAAACTGAATCGGATGGAGTAGCAAAAGCGCCGAGGGATTAAGATGATAACGTACTTTCGTTGTTTGGGGAAATTACATCACTATATAAGATAACCCTCGATTGGGGAAAGTTCTATTTGTTAGGACGTTACGGCATATCAATCGAAGTAGATCAAATTAGCGACCGAGTGGAGTCGAGGTATTGTCTTAGAGTGTAGATTGCGGTGATGAAGCAGAAATATTTCGTTACTGGGATACGATTATACCCATTCCATTCTGACCTGAAATAGTGAATTCTATAGGTGATGGGCCTGATAGTTGAGATATTGGTCGCACATCTTGAAAATATATTTTATCAACAGCTGTCTGTGTAGGTGATAGATCAAATAAAGAAAGTTGACTTGGCTGTGCCTCTTTGAAATACTCTGTGTTTAAGGATGCCATGACTTATGAAGTAAATATATCTTTTGGCGATTTATTCTTCCTCTTTGTAGTTGTGCCTGCTTTTAACTTCTTTGGTACAGGCTTCTTCTTCTTTCTTTTATTTGATTTTTTCGTAGCCTTTACAGTTCGACGTCTCTTCGACAAAGTGAAGCAATTTGTCCTTTCGTTCTCTTTTAACTTTTTCGGAATTCTGCATTACACTTTTAGCGATTTCTACAGTCTGCTGCGCAGGTGATGTCATTTGAATGGATAAAAGTGATTTGCTAATGTCTTGATTTTGACTGGTTGTGTGAGAAATGATGGTTATTGACCTTGTTCGACTTTTATCAAAATTTCGATTGAACGCGTTCCCGATTTGTTAGCGCTTACGTAAAAAGGTGTGTCGTATACATTGCAACAACTTCTGGAACTATTCAACATCACCCTCCTTAACAATGGCTGTGACTCGCCGTTTACAATACATTCGCCGCCTATGTCGGAGTAAACATAAATGTGCTGTTGCGGTGTGACCCAAACGTAGATTCTTATGAACCTCATATAACCGTGCTTCACCTCTTGTTCCATCTTTTTCCGTTGGCGGTTTCCGGTCACGTGGTATTTTTCTTTCCTTCCCCTAGCAACCACCGCGTCCGAGGCAACGGGATGTCGTATCCTCGGAGCTTAAAAACGATCTCGGTAAATGTTTTCGTTTATAATCGATCATCCATATCATGTTAAGTAGATCAACAGGACTATCTCCACTATGTTTTTTTCTTACTGTCATCGCCTGCTTCAATACGTGTATCCTTGTCAAAATAACGTTCCCCTTTCTTATCTCTATTTCATAATCCCCTCGTTGCATACTCCCAATAATGACATCCCCGTCATACTTATAACGCCAGCTACATCTTCACCTGAATGTTGGTTCCGGTCACCTTAACAACCACCTCGTCCATGGCAACGTCTCCCGTCTAAACCCTCTCTTCTTCAATACACATTTACTACGACCCATCTTCTCTCCCGTCTATTGTATCTGCCCTAATCTGCTTTTCTAAAGAGGGATTAACCCTGCTGGTCCATCGCCACTTTAATCGTCCTATTGTTAGGTCCCTAGCTCTGTGTATATCTTTCTACAGGTAATGATACTTAGTTCAACTGTTGCTGGTTTCCGGTCACGTGGTTTGACCTTAGCAACCACAGCGTCCGGGGTAACGGGCGTATGTATATATTACTAACAGGCCCTCAAAATACAGTTATTAGTCTTAAATATTTGCAGCCAGTACTTTACAATAGCAATCCTACGCTGTATATGCAAAGGGTAAAGACCAAGTTCAAAATACACCATGGCATTATTTACTGTTTTTCTGACACCTAATACGGTTTTCAAAAATAATATATTTTCAATCTGCGGTGCAGGACTATAACCCCATACTTCACACCCGTAATTCACAATACATGATATATAAGTATCAAATAAAGATAACATCTCTTTTATTTGGGATAGATAACATCTGCCTCTTGGCTGTTGGACTTGAACTTTAAATTGGAGATATGATATACATTTGAGAGGGGTCAATTTGTGATCGCTATTACTAAACTTTACTATTCTTAAAATGTGAATATTGGTAATGTATTTTAAATTGTAATAGATTGTGAATTCTTATGTAGTGCTGTTATATTCTATATTATCTGTTTAAAAGTGTAATGTAAATATTTGACTGTAAACTCTACATATGTATAAGTATAAAAAATATATCGATTATTTATATAGATATTTGAACCTCAAAAAGGTATTAAAACCTTATTTTTACCAAACAAAGCTACAAGTCACACAGGTAACTTTCACACAGGTAAGTTACCTGTGGGGTAAGTATGAAACAGACTATAATTGGTTTGCCATTGTCTTCCTAAATCAACATTTTCCTTTGTTATATAAAAATGGGGGGAACGAGAACCTAAAGTTATATCATATATAGTATATTTACGTCTCAACTCATTGCATATTACATTCATAACTGCCTAAATCAACATTAGAATACACACATGTTAAACATATTTATCAACACTATAAGTATTTAATTTACAATAGTAAATTATCGCATAATTCATCTAAAATATAAACTTATAAATAAACCATATCTTTGCTAAAATATGCTCATTGCATATTACATTCATAACTGCCTAAATCAATATCATGGAATCATATAAACATATTCATGCAATAAAGTAGTTAGAAATATAATAATCAGTATGTAGATTGGTGTAGATTATGTGTGTCTTCCAATTTTCCATTTAACTGCAATGTCCTCAGTCTAGATAACAGGGAAATGTATAAGCAGAGACGTATATTACGTCTCTGGTATAAGGATCAATTTCAAGAAAAAGATAAATAAAATGTTTAAGTACTGCCAAAGAGTCACATTATATGCAAATCAAAGTCAGTACAACTGCATCACCGGACAGATGAAAGTCAGTAACAAGGCAAATAATGCTGGACCCTGTTATGCACATTATATATTACTAATCTTTGTGAGACTTGAACGGACCGGTTCTCCCTCTGCAAGGTTGTTTTAAATTGGTGTGTATATCTATTAAATTCCATGGATTGCATAAAGAATAAAACTTAAGTTTCAAGATTTTATAACTGTGGGTAAAAATACTCGGGCTGCTGCTCAATTTGAGCATTAATGATTGTACCGGTGCATGTTTTCGTCTGTTTCAATCGTATATCTACATATTGTAAAGAAAAGGGTGGGGTGCTCCTACGTTAATTTGACTCAATTTTTATTCAATTGCTTTGTATTGTATATAGGTGCTCATCAAATTTTCTAGTGATCAATTAAATAATAAAAAGTATAATATTTACATTCACTAGATTAACGAATTATGTCAAAAACACGGATTCATTTAGATAGCATCCGCATGTGTGTTCGGACACCCGTATTACAGCACATCATTTGCCTTCTCAGTAGAAACTTATTTCTTCATTAAAATGGGGAAAACAAAATATATGTATGTAGTACTTTAAATATTACCTACACAAGCAAGTGACGACGGAATATATCATGTAAGTAGCTAAAAAGCTCACATATCGAACGCACGATCAAAGCTTCCCGGTATAGGGCTGTTTTGACAGCGTTGAACTAGTGACGTCACATATGTGGGCTACCCATATCGAGGCGATCGCCACTGAGCCAAAGGTGTGTTTTTCAGATAAATCACAATATCTCGGAAACGAAGTCAACTACGACGTTCGCACTTTCTTAGCTTAAACGAAGTATTTTCATAGCTTGATATAGCAAAACGTTCAGGGTACATTTCTTGGGTGCGGTTAGAAGGAGGGGCGGCAATTATTTCGAGAAATAGTGTTAACCACTAAATCATCTAATTTATACTTCCTAAATTCTCAGATTAAGTTACTCTACTGTGTGTAGCAAATTCCCGGGTCCCTGTGCCTGACACCACAGTTAGTAACATTGTGGTCTTTACCTTTGAAATAACAAAAGCCGCAGGTAACAGGGGTTACGTTTAAACTAAAATAAATGTAAGGCCAGGTAAAAGCAAAGACCATATGTGCAATATACTTTTCCAAATGACTGTCAAGAGAAAGCAATAAAAAAAACTTTGGTCCAAGGCTGTTTTAAGGAGGGAATTACACAAGTAATTCAGATTTCAGATTATGTTTTCATCACTCAGACAAATGAAAAATGTGTAACTTGAGGGTACAGCACGGAATTAGATTATTTGAGTCTGTGGGTACAGCAATGAGTATGATTAAGCGTAACAGGGTGCATAGAATGTATACATGTATGTTGTGTTGTAAGATGTATAGATAACATACATATAACTAACGCTCCGGCTTCAATATCATTCATATAAATACTTATTATAATTATCAAATAATACCACTAAAGAGAATATCATAAGAATTATACCTGTTTGAGATATAAGTAGAGAAGTACGATTTTAAGAGAGAAAAACCCAATAATTACACGGAATTCGCTTGCAGCACTTCAGTTGGATTTGTAAGATAATACAGGAATAATACTCTATGCAAACACATCACATTCACTTGTTTTATACATATGATGATATTCATATCAAACATTTTCCAAACACAAGTTTCATATTTCATCTCCTTTTGAAGAATTGTGATCGCCTAGTTTAAATAAAAAACAAACAATTACACGTACGTTATTTAGTTTGGGTTGTTTATTAATTTTCGACAAATTGATTAAATATTTTTTAGAATTTGAAACTAAAAAAATGAATTATCCACTAGACGTATCCATATGTATTGTTGATGTCGAAGATCCATTGTTCAAGACTATTCCCGTAGCTTCACCTTGAAATAATATTTGGGGAAAATATAGAAATTAAAATAAAAGATAAGTGAGAAACCACCAACATCAAATATACTTTTAATCCTATGAATTCATAAAAAGGTATGTGTTTTTACGTCGTGTAGATTTAGTGATTAGATGTTAAATGTACTGTACTGTTGAGTACTGTTGAGTTCCAAACGGATGCCATTAGAGGTTTAATTCCATTTCAAAATGAATTATCAATATCCACGAAAAAATCACGACAAATTATTTTGTTGGTGCTGACGGGGAAAATGTTGCCTATAAGTACATCTGCATCCGCCGCTGTGCAAATAACACGGCCTGTATAGGTAAATACAGGTCAGAGTTAGGGGCAGAGACCGACACGCTTCCGCGAGCAAGTACATCTAAATCTAAGTCCGTTATTTGTCTGCTATGAACTGCGTTTTAAGAGCGTGTTTAACCAAACGGTCTGTATGCGTTTGCGTTTCGTTTCCGTTGCGTTCCGTTTGCGTTTCGTTTCCGTTGCGTTCCGTTTGCGTTTCGTTTCCATTGCGTTTGCGTTCCGTTTGCGTTCCGTTTGCGTTTAAACGGACAAGAAAAACGGTCCAGGGTCTGTATATGGTGTCGTATATATAGGTGTAGCAGTGTGTAGATATAGGAGAAACATTTTTAACATATTATTTTCTAAATTATTACAAATTATTGAAACCACAACTACAAGTGTTTTGATTCACATTTATTTCATACATTTTTCACATGTATCGATCACATACATTTGTATAATTATGTGCCATTCTCAACACAACATTGTAAACCACAAACGTCAGCAATACATGATCAATATTGCTGTCATTATTGCAGAACTGCCTACATTTAAATAGAATCACTCAAAATCATCTAGAAAACTGTTTTGTAGATTTGTTCCAAGGAAATAGCTCTACGCATAAAAAAACAATCATGGAAAGTGAACAACAATCATTGAACAGTGTTCAATATGTTGGTCCAAAATCTATCAGACACCAAGCAAACATGGATTTATTACATGAATAGTACTATAGGTACTTAGTGATGCAGCTAATTTTCAGACCCCGCTCTACAATACAATGTTCAAACGTACGCAGGCAGTCAAAAGAGTAGTCAAACTTGTTCAAGAGAGACCACTTCTATTAAAAGACCACTAATGTTAAGAGATCACTTTTTAAACTTCCCAGTTGCAATTAAGAGCATGATAACGGACCCGGCTGAACGATAAGGACGGTACGGTAGTCTCGTGGTAGGACGCCGGGCTCATGACCAAAGGGTTGCGGGTTCGAGTCACGGCCCGGCACTGTGTTGTATCTTTGAGCAAGATACTTTACTCCGCTTGTTCCAGTCTACTCAGCTGTAAATGAGTACGTGGTTGGGCAGTGCTAGACTTGTAGAATTCTAGCTGTGAGCGCCGAAATGGCAGCACCAGCTGTATGCTTCTCATGGAGTTGAAAGATATTGGCTGGTTGCAAAGGCCCTATAGCCCCGGATAATAATGTGTGAACTGATTTGAGACGACCTACGAACTCGGTTGCGATAAAGCGGTATATAAGATCCTCAAATTATTATTATTATTATAAGACAACCTCGCTAAGACATCACTATATACTAGGTGATCTTTTTGGCCGGAACTCATCGATTATTATCCATTTATGAAATTGATCAACACGAATCTAGAATGGGTTCCGAATAGTTTAGCACCATTTTATGTTATTGAAACATGACGTCATTATTCCGTCCTAAGCGTCGTTTTTGTCCAGAATTGCTGTTTGGGTAAAACTTTCAGGAATTCAATTGAACCTTACCATGATCTTACAAAATGTCCTATGTATGTATCAATTTGGGAAATTCTAATGACTAGCTTGAGGTAGCCTTTCAGACAGCATTGGTTTCTAGTGTAGATGTAGATATTCAAATTAATGCCCTACTACGTAATTGTCTACATCATATAAATTCTTGCCATCTGTGATGTTTAACAATGGTATATGAGGTATGTCATTTTAAATGCACAAAATTATTGTCAACACAATCAAAAATTGCACACTATGTTTACAATTGTACATTATTTATACAGAATAAAAGATTAAAACAGACTTATAATGCAGTGTTTTTGTTTTTTAAATTGTTATATTTTTGGCATCTTTTACTTTGAAAACAATTATAAACCAAGATGGCTGTTCATCTCATTTTGACAACCTTAACCCTGCTAGAAAAGGAAAATGCTCCGAAATATGATACTGTTAATTTGACCAGTTTGCCTTTAGTTTATGGCCCTTCATATTTCCAATACATATTAAAACAGGTTTGTGACAAACCAAAGGGAGATAAGAAATAATTTTGCTATTGGTACTGTAGTTTCATTTCCTTCATTCCGTGCCGGTGGATGCTGAAGTTTTGTTCCACGGTTTTACGGTATATATAGCAGCTTAAAGCTGACAACGCATGATCCAAACATTGTATTAAGCAGCTTTTACAGTATATTTCGCAGCTTAAAGCTGACAATGCAAGTTAAGAATGATGGCAATACCATACAAATTAAGGAACTATTTAATTATTTGACAAGCCTTGTTATCCGGTGGACTGAAGGTTGTGTACAGGTCTGAAATTCTTTATATATAGTCAGTCAGACAGTTGGCCAGTATCCAACAATAATATATTCTTGTTTGCATGTGGAGGATAGGGACAAATATTTGTATGGTACATTGTTCTTCACTTACACCATCAGCTTTAACTGAAAACCACACAGGCAAGTATTCTAAAATTATCTAAACTAATGCATATGCATGGATGTTTTGTACACTTCTTCAATATGTTGAATTCTATGAACAGTAAAGATCCCTTGTATAAATTTTGTTTTGATATATCCTCATAATATTGTAACTGATTGTTGAATGTTATCTTCAATGATAGATATGAAGTCCCATGCCAGGAATCACAGGTACTCGTAATATATTCAACTGGAATATGAAACATTGGACACAACTTTCATTTGAACTGGAATTGAAAGTTTTAGCAAAATGTATGGCAAGAATCCCCAAATTCTATGTACTTAGAATGGTTCTAGATTATCACACACTTAACACATATCTTAACACACAATATACATCTTAACACACTTAACACACATCTTGCTTACAACACACTCATATTTTCACTCTGCCTAAAGTTTGCCCTCAGTTTTTTAAAACAATAGTCACTCATAATCAGTTTGAGCTAATCCTTCCAGTGTTTTTTACTTCTTATTCAAGAGTGAAATCAAAACTTTGGACACACACAAATGTACCCTGCACCATCCAACGGTTATGGCACTGCAGTGGCAGTGTTATTTTGATCATTATATATTCATGAGTTCTTGCTCACTCCTCTAGACTTACATGCACATTTCTCACGCAAATCTGACTAAATGTTGGATAAAATCTTCTTCTCAAGATATCTGTGCTTTCAAAAATAATTGTTATCCTTCCACAAACTTGAATACTGTACATGTACATGAAAATCCCTTATATTTCTCAAGATATCAACTTTGGCATAAATTTATATGGGGAGTATACCACAAATTCAAATACCTTGAGAAAATGTACATGTTTGTATCTTAGTTACACCTGCTATTCTTAAATTCACTTACTATAATCTATGTGAACATGTCATTTGAAATACAATTAGGTGAAAAATGTATTTGTGAAAATTTTACTGAGGTACAGTTTTTTTCCTTGGCAGTGCTTTTCACTTTTCATGTTCAGTTGAATCTGCAAACTCTGAACTTCACTAAACATTCTTGTCAATTGTCTTGAAATCCTGGATTCAACATTCAATACACAAATTTGTATTTTACCGAATAAACACAATGATCACTCCAACATAACACCACCACAAGACCTGTGATGTCCTGAATTCCATAAACTAAAACATCAATCTGAAGTGAAATGTTCCGATCAGAGAGCTGCGATTTCGGCCCCCCGAGAGAGACATTCATTCTGCCAATTAAAACATCCTAAAGCCACTCATTGTTAACTAACGGGATCCTTCTTGACGCTCGCTACGCCTGTGGAAGCATCTTTCTCTGAAGTGTACGATGCACCGATCTCCCTGGTCTCTGTAGCGGCACTCTCCTCGTGCCAAACGACTTTCTTGGCATGCTGTCTAACGGTATTCATGACACACTCCTCCATCATCGTTTCTGTCAGTTCACCCGTCTCCGAAGCGTAGGCAGATGCCTGCAAAGTAGTTGAAACACCATATCACACACAATCACCCCTATAATCTAGAATACCCATATGATGTTGCCTACATGTGGTAGCCTGCATAGACAGCAAAACACAATACACACTAAATCGACACATACATTCTCTTGGTACTCCTACAATACCATATATTGTTACCAATAATTATTGATTTTATCACCCATATTTGTGCGTTGTCAATTACAAGTGCCTCCCTGCTCCCTATAGATATCTGGAATTCACCCAAGTTAATGCCTGGTAAAGGGGACATAACTGTGGCTTTATTATCTCGAAGAATTTGCAGTAAATATGTTGACTGATAAACGTGTGTAACCGAACAATGTATGAGAACACTCGGAATTGTTTCTGAAAAAACAGCACAAAAGCACTTAAAATTAGTTAATTAAACTACTGTTTCCATGACAATGTGAACTATACAAACACCTGAATACTCTAAATACCATTAACATTGGTCAGGGATATCTTGAATGGTTCACAAAAGATGCCCAAGGATATCCAAGGATGTCAAAGGAACAAATCAAATGGACAGATGGACTTTGCGAAAAAATAGTACATTGCAACAAATGGCTCGACTTACCTGCCACGCTACAGCTAATTTCGAGATTTCTCTTCCTGATAAACCTTCGGTCATTTTAGCTATTTCCAAACATTTCTCTCCAAAATCAAACTCAGCTAATCTCAATCGCCTGTAAAATTGAACAGTTTCATATAATAAATAATAAGAAACTTTTGCCGAGTCAACCTTTCATCCTACACCAGCATAATTCATATTTGCCCAGAGTTAATTTTGCCCTTAACAATTAGTTGTTACTATTAATGGTATGTTGTGTGCCAATATTTGCTGTCATGATAAATTCACCCACAATACAGAGGGTCAAAATGGTGAAAGCTAACTGCAGCAAAAATATCCTGGCATACAGTCCTATAAATCATTTAGCCGTTTATACAACATCATTTGTCTAAAATTACACATCTTATAACATGCACCCATGCTAACAGACATGTACCTTAACCCTTTCACCCCTATGTAACTTCAGTAGACTCTTCCATGCATTGATATGGATGAGTCCATTATGGTATACAGTGGTGAAAGGGTTAAATCCTTCTGACTAGTTCTTTCACAACACTTCTAGACCATTGACGAGCAAGTTTTCCTATACAAGTCAATGACTATTGCGTTCGGAAAACACTCCATCAACAGTTTTTTCCTTCCCGATGCATTATATTCTTTCAATCATTAAAACATACGACATTTGAATCAATAAATCGGTACCTACCCCCTTTTCTCTGTGGCTGGTACTAGACAATACAGGTCAAAGTAACGCCGCACAAGACGCTCCCTTTCTTCCAGAGATGGTGACAGGAATTCTACCATCTCATCAAGTCTGTCATTTATAGCCCAATCAAACTGTTCTGGCTGATTACTTGCTAGTACTAACATAAATCTGAAAAAGAGAGCATGCACAAAAGTGAGAGGAATGTGATGTTTGACCATTGGGGTAAGCATAACCATACAATTTAGTTCCTAATTTGTCTGCATTTGGGCAGGTCACCCTGCAAATGACCTTCAATGACCGGAAACTGTAAATAGTCAACTATAGCATATCTTGGAATCTTCTGAATTTTAACTGTTTATCCCAACAATGAAATGTTTCAGGATCATCTTTGTAAAACTTTATATATTGAAATACTCTTTACAACATAATTATTATAGTATATTACGAGGCAATTTTTGACCGTTTCAATGCCATACTACTGATTTTGCTGACAATGAAAAGTTAATATCCTGAAATGACCCTCATACTTTTCACTGTTGAGATCTTGGAAGGTACATGGTATAATGACACAGTATGCTGATGTAATATTTGCATTATAACTGTAATCTGATGATTTGGTTTAATTTTGTTTAACGCCCTATTAACAGCTAAGGTCATTTAAGGACGTACCTCCGTGTGTGTAGTGTATGTGTGATTGCGTGTGTGTGCAGGAGAGTCGTCTGATGAAAGAGTTAAATTCACGTTTACTGTATTTTATTTTCTAAAACTTAGCTAACAATTTACCAAGAGCAACAACTCTGCTGAGCACAGGACCCAATATCAGTACGTAAAAGTCCATCATTTTAAGATTGAATCAATCACAAAATTTGACTTTTGTACTTGGCTCGAGTATATAAGATATGCCCCCGACAAATAAATGTATCGGCACAAAGGTCCATAACTCTGCTTAAAATGTGGCGCAGGACGCGCTGTCAGAATACAACACTGTGAGGATAACCCAAAGAGGTACGTACTGACTAACATGCAAAATTGGCAATTGTAAATGAGGATACAGGGTATTTCCCAGACAAGCGACAAACAACAGACCGACTGACGATGGAATGGAAACGCAAGCTTGTAGCTCACGTAGCATCAAGGGGAGAAGCAGACTTACTTGGTTGATTGTTCCCCTGTTCTATATAGGAAAGCATTCAGAGTGGCCCTAAGGTCTTCACTTATATGCTCCTAAAACAGATTGTAAACACAAAGGTTTAGAGAATTTCATAAACACTTTGTCAAAATTTCTGAAGTTTCACAGCAGGAAATGTAAAATAATTTGGTACAAATGGAAATTTTTTAATTCGGATATAATAAAATGGTTTCTCATACTATAGATTTACAAACACTTTACAAACACTTTATGCTCAATAAGTTTCATCCGTTTGGAAATACACAAACAATGAATATACAAAACATGTCGCAATGTTTCAAGACTGACTGGCCCCTTTGTCAAGCTATGACTGAGTTCACAAGCTATCACTAGCTATGTCAGTCATAGCTTGACAAAGGGACCAGTCTGTCTTGAACTGTTGCGACATGTTTATTACATTCATTGATTGTGTATAAGTAAATTTTGATATTACTTAACAATGTTACACATGATTAATTTGAAGAGATTTTATTAAAAAAAGGAGAAATTCCACACACACCATTTTCACTTGAATAGTGATGTAGAGTACGTACCTTGCTTCTTTTTCTTAAAAATGCGTCTGCCTCGTCTACAAACAATAGTAACCTGAAACACAATTAGCAGAATAAGATTAGAGTTGTTTTTAAGCGAACTCAGTAGCAAAGTATTCTTACCATGGGCTAACATGATGCGTAGGAAACAGTGCAAAAAAACATAATAGTGGAAAAGAAATAAAAACAGTTGTCCCTAGTGTTGCAATGGGGGCAGCTGCAGATCAAATACGATATAAGAAGAGGGTAAAGAGGAAAGCCTAAGTTCTGAAGGGGGGTATAATGAAAGTTGCATCTTACAATCATGTTGTGAGATACAGCAGGTCTGTTCATTAAATTACCGGTTTGGGATATCACAAAAAGTACACTATTTACTCTGTTGATCTGAAGGGATTTAAAGGAAAACACTAAACACTAGAAGGGTACTCGGCTACAGGTCTTTATTGGATGTGAAAAGGTATGGGGTCACCCTCCCGACCACATGGGTTTTCTTCGGGTACTCCAGTTACCTCCCTCATTAGGATCCCCCCACCCTGCGCTAACATTTGGGCCAACAAGAGTGATTAGTAAAAGTTTTAATAATTTGTTTCAAAATATTGTAAATAAATTAAGGCTGTCTGTATATGATAATAATTATTATCATATACATGTACAACCAACTGATCCAGTCACATTTTATGTCCTGGAAGTCAGGGTTCACAACCAGTCCAGGTCATATAAAGCTCACTTGGGTATAGCAATAATGAAATGATAATACATATATACATACCCTCTCCTACTTGTGCTAGCCCAGTCAAATGTTTTGTGCATGGCAGTCACTCCATCCTTTCCCATGGGTGCTACATCACCTCCAGTCATAATGGCATAGTCCATTCCCGAGTGTTTAGCCAGGCTCTACAAGAGGAATAGGTTGATATGCAATACTAGGTGCCCAAATTATATACAAGGAATGAAGGGTATATTTTCTATGGACATACTGTGTGTGCAATAGGAAGTGCTGAACAAACTTAATACCTGATTTAAATGAATACCATCTTGATCCATTAAGTCATCTTGTACCCTGTTTATGCCCGGGTATAGTTATGCTGCACTGATCAGTTTTCTAAACAAGATGACCGAGTGAAAATCACACCGCCTCAAATCACACCGCCTCAAATGAAATATGACAACAAACAGTAGGGTTATCCCGATTCCGATTCTCATCAGTAGGAGAAACAATAATTTAGCCTTTTTTATGCACTTTTTATTGGTCACTCTGCCATGACGACGTCAGTAACATTCAAAGTGAGGCGGACTTACGATAACCTTTGCAGGTTATCCTAATGCTCCCGACAACCTTCCATGGTACATGGTGTATGTTGGAGTCGTCGGCATCATAAACAATAGCCAATTGGGCTTCATGTGCAAATGAAAAATTTGCCCGTGTAGCATATATCATGGTGATACCATCGACAGGCCAATCAAATACCAGGTTACCTCTTAAAATAAATCAGAGCTTCATTTTGTTATTAAAGTTTCATAAACTGAAAACTTTGCAAATCCTTAAAATCTCCTGGGAAATGTTTTTTTTTAATTTACCTAGTTTAACTGTAAATAAACAATACCCTAATTGGTTGTCTTCATAGCTCATTTATTCATCAAGAAACAAGTTTGTGCACAGAAATACCAGTATTTCATTCAATTGTACTACTTCATACCTTTGCAAACATTGTTTTTCCAGTACCCGGAGGACCATGCATTAGTATGTTTCTATAGAATCCCTTGTTTTGCTTTGTGTGTCTTGTTGCTATGGCGATATCTCGAAGTCTCTCCTCAAGTTCTGGCTGAAAAATGGAAAATTATAAAATTTATTATATTGAAGTACATGTATCACAAGATTTTACACCACAATATATATAACAAATTTTCATGCTGTATGCAAGTTTTGTAATTGTTCTTTTTCCCATTTTCATGCTGTCAAGTTTTGAATATTAACTCACTAACCCCTGAAATTTCATAATGAACTTTTTCAACCTTTGAATTTGAAGAGTTCAAATGTGTCTTCAGGTGTAAATGAGTTAAGTAAAGGACCTTAACATGGATTTGTCTGCAGTGACAGAGATATACATGCCTTTAAAACCTACGAGACAATACTGTTCTGAGCATCATCTTGCTTGGAATATATAACATATTTTTAAGGCGATGCCTTTAAGGTGTTGTCTGGATTTGAGTACGTAACATAATTGAGGGCGTCCCCTGGACTGGAGTATATAACATACCTTAAGGATGATGCCTTTGAGGACGTCCCCTGGACAGATGTATATAACATACCTTAAGGATAGTGCCTTTGAGGGCGTCCTCTGGACTGATGTATATAACCTACCTTAAGGATGATGCATTTGAGGGCTTTCTCTGGACTGGTGTATATAACCTACCTTAAGGATGATGCCTTTGAGGGCATCCTCTGGACCGGTGTATATAACCTACCTTAAGGATGATGCATTTGAGGGCTTTCTCTGGACTGGTGTATATAACCTACCATAACGATAATGCCTTTGAGGGCGTCCCCTGGACTGGTGTATATAACATACCATAACGATAATGCCTTTGAGGGCGTCCCCTGAACTGGTGTATATAACATACCATAACGATGATGCCTTTGAGGGCAACCCCTGGACTGGTGTATATAACATACCATAACGATGATGCCTTTGAGGGCACCCCCAGGCCTGGTGTATATAACCTTCCTCTAAGGATGATGCCTTTGAGGGCGTCCTCTGGACTGGTGTATATAACATACCTTAAGAATGATGCCTTTGAGGGTATCCCCTTGACTGGTGTATATAACCTACCTTAAGGATGATGCCTTTGAGGGCGTTCTCTGGACTGGTGTATATAACCTACCTTAAGGATGGTGCCTTTGAGGGCGTCCTCTGGACTGGTGTATATAACCTACCTTAAGGATGATGCCTTTGAGGGCGTCCTCTGGACTGCTGTAAATACGCTTCACTGTCTGTAATACAAAAGACACACATCATACATTATATGCCCATGTAATTAAATACAATTTTCATTTACCTCTTCTGTAGAAAATTAACTTTGGAAATACATATATTTGGTCACATTTTCAAAAATAATTAGATTGACGAGTTATTTTCGCTTCCTCAAGATTCGAAGACTTCAATAATTATAATGATGTTCATTTTTTTCCCTTTTAAAAACAGACTGTTTGGATTAAGATTCTTTTGAACTGAGTTTTTAAAATGAACGTTTTATGACAATCACTAAAAGCTTGTTTCTAAAGTTTTATTTGGAACCATCTTTTCTGAAAAAAAATCTTTAATATAAAAAGATTTGTTTTGTCTTATATAAGAAAAAAATTGTGAGAATGACAAAAATGTCATATTCTGAACAACATATCAAATTCAATACCAGATCATATCGGATAAATTCTTCAAATAAAGTACTGGGTAGGGGGACGGGGTAGAGATTAACTTTAACATTTAACACTCTCATTAATCATGGTTGTACCTTTATCGGGTGTCGGACGGCTTCTGTGACTGTTAATCGAGATGTTTCCCTGACGAGAGAAGGTTTTCCCAGTCTAGCCTCCACGAAGCGGGCTCCCACTCCTATACCATACTTGGCAGAATACACTCCAGCAGCCACCATTGTCAAGCCAGCAGCCTGAATCAAAGTAAATGTCATTCATGAAAAACTTGTGCATACATTTCTACCAAAAGGTACCATTGTTAACCCTTTTACCCCTGTGTAACTTTAGTAGACTCTACCATGCATTGATCTGGATGCGTCCATTTTGGTCTACAGTGGTGAAAGGGTTAAATGTTGTATTGCTACAGTCGACTTAAAAAAAAACAACAGTAGATAGTAGATATATTTTGCAAGCAATTCTATAGAGGTTATATATTTACTAGCTGTGTTTTAGAATTTAACTGCCTGTCAATCAAGACAATGTCATATTTTTCTTTTCATTTTTGAGACACGAGACTGATGTGAGCTAAGTTGCTTATGGTAAAGAAAGTTGGCAAGTTCAAATCACTTGCACAAGTTTAACATTCCCAGTGCAAAAGAGGATGTACTTGAAAACTTGGAAGCCCACCTTTCAATATACATCTTTACAGACAAACTTTGATGTTTCGAACTTTACGGGACCTTCAGGAAATGAAGTAATGTTTTAGAACTTTACGGGCCTTCAGGAAAAGTTGTAATTTATCACATCATATTGTCCTCCTTGTAAGTTAGAACATTTATAATGATTTCATACACCAAAATAAAATATGAAAAGAGAGCTGAATCAGGTCAGCGATGAAAATGGAAGATATCACACCAAACATGCTGCATTGGAATGAAGTTAACTCAATTTTAATGCTATTTCTGTACAATTATTTCCTTACGTTGTTTAATCGTTAACCCCCAAACAATTAATTGAAAACATATTGCCATTTCAAAATCATTTTGCAATATATAAATTGCTAGACAAATATTGCAATATATTGGTACAGCAATATTATTGCCCACCCCTAATACATATAAGTGTCGCTGTATTCTTACAAGTCCAGTTTATTGAACTGTCCACCTGAATAACAACTTGATTAACTAGTATATTTCTGTTCACTTACCATAGCTGTGACTTTGTCCCAGTCACTGATGAAGGCCTGGAAGCCAGCTCCCAACACAGAGCCGGCCGTCCTAAAAAAGATAAAGGAAACAGATGTTATAACATACATCACAAAATCAATCAATCTGTGTTGTATTACTGCATAAGTAGCAATTGTGTGGTGGTTTTATTTTTACACCTTTTTTTTTAAATTTCAATACTAATATCTATGGATATGATCTTTTTTAAAGTACAGTGTTCTTGTAACAGCTAAAGTCATATAACAACAGTGTCCCGATTGGGACTATACTGAAAAGTCTTAACTTAGATAGGGTAGCACGACACCCCATTCAGTCAGAATCTCTAGTGGATTTATAGAACATATTTGATAGACTTGAATCAAAGTTTATTATGATAAATTAAATGTATACACTTGAGAAAATGAGATTTCTATTGCCAGAAAAAATATTTTTTGAGCCAGAACATGAAACACAACTGTAATTTTGTTTTGCCTTATATTTAGTCACTCCTTGACATCATGGAACAGGAGACGACAAACAAGTTCTACTTTTACTTCAATAGGTCTGACTGAAACAACTGAACAGTGGCAATGACTTACTTAATGGACTCGAGCACAGTTTGGCGATGTTCCTGGCCCTTGATTCTTAGCTGCTCCTTGATGAGATCGTGATTCTCTCTGTCAGCTTTAGCCTTTCCCTTCATTTCAGCCTGTACACGTGCCATATCGTTTTTACGTCGCAGTTCGTATTCATAATCCATTGTTGCTAAAAGTAAAATGATAATTGATGCATTTTGCAAAATATAACTTGATTGAATCACATTGAAAGTGTCCACACATTTTCTTTAACTTTTTAAATCACCTTTACGTTTTAACAGACATATCCTCTGAATCTATACAGTAGATGTGAGTCCTATCAGAAATATCCTTGAACTCTAGATCTATACAGTATATAAATGACAATTGCCAGAAATATCCTTGAACTCTATACAGTATATATATATATATGAAAATTGCCAGAAATATCCTTGAACTCTAAACAGTATATATATATATATATGACAATTGCCAGAAATATCCTTGAACTCTATACAGTATATATGACAATTGCCAGAAATATCCTTGTACTCTATACAGTATATATATATATATGACAATTGCTAGAAATATCCTTGAACTCTATACAGTATATATGACAATTGCCAGAAATATCCTTGAACTCTATACAGTATATATATATATAAAAATTGTCAGAAATATCCTTGAACTCTAAACAGTATATATATATATATGACAATTGCCAGAAATATGCTTGAACTCTATACAGTATATATATGACAATTGACAGAAATATCCTTGAACTCTATACAGTATATATGACAATTGCCAGAAATATCCTTGTACTCTATACAGTATATATATATATATGACAATTGCTAGAAATATCCTTGAACTCTATACAGTATATGTATATATATGACAACTGCTAGAAATATCCTTGAACTCTATACAGTATATATATGACAATTGCCAGAAATATCCTACAACCTTGAGCCTTCAACTTATCATGACATATTCAAGGCCAGTGTAACCCTTTGATGTTCTAATATAGAAATACAGTAAAATATCAATATAATGCCACTTGTTCCATTTGCAACCTTGCTTAATGCAAACATACTTCAAGGTCCCTTTTTCTTTCTTTTTTTCCCCCTGAAGAATTCCTATGATTGCTCTATCAACCATTTTATAACGCCAAGCTTTCTCTGGACAATTGGTGGCAGTAGAATGATTTATTGTATTGTCAGGGAACTACCTAAAATATTGTCTTACCCTTTCTCAGCTTTTCTTGTTTGGCTATGGAAGCCTCGTTCTTCGCTCGCATATCTTCTTCCTGCTTCGCCTGTCAACCAATACAATCAGTTATATTACACATGTATATTATAACACACTTACAGGGCCTGTCAACCAATCAGATCAGTTATAACACACTTACAGGTTAACAATAACGTTACTTCACATCTCACGAATAAACTTCAGCCTCTACATCATTTCCCTTATTGTCCATGGGTCTACGAAGTCTCTGACACCTTGCAGGTCTGGTCTACCCCTAGAAGGGACCAAACCCTTTATTTATGAACAATATACCTGGTATTCTCAAAGTCTAGGGAACGATTATATACTAATTAGGATAAAAACCTTTTAAAAATACTGAAATAGTCTTTCAAAAGATTTGCGTACATTTCCTTCAAAGGGCCCAGCCCCTAGAGGGGCGATACTCTTCATAAATACAACAATGAGATTTCTTTGGACAAATAGTGAAATTTGTTGAGAACCATAATCAATCAATTAGTCTTTTGGTTAGAAACAGTTTCAAGTAAAACTTGACAACCAACGAGATGGTCATTGCCTCGTTCACAGGCAATTTATGCTTAGTAGGCTTATAATAACAAATTATCCTTTGATAGTTTGAGAATAACAGACACAACTTAATTGTTGTAAGTTCCTAGTGATCAAAATTATAGTGGAAGCTTTATTTACCTGTTGGCCCAGCTGGTCAGTGTAGCGTTGTCTTGCTAATCTGTCCTCATATTCGGCTTTTGATTTATGGTATTTCGATTCTTCTGCCATCGTTTTTCTCTTTTCCTCACCAGCTGTACGGGTTAATTCAATTCTATACTGTTCTTTCAAAGTATCAGCATCCTGCAATGAAATTGTGTAAACCAGTCCAATAAAAAATAAAACAAAAATCGAAAGCCCAGGCTCCAAAGGAAATTAATAAAAAAAAAATAAGACAAGTGTATCTACCTTTGGATCGATGTCGTGCTAAGTTAAATTCTATGTGTCACAGAGGTGAAAGAGATTGCGCAAAAATTACAATAGGCTACCTTTTTCTTTTGCATGCCCCTTTGGCCCTAAGCTTGGTACCTGCACTTATCAAAGACTGAGCATCAAGTGGTTTGAGGGCACTTATATTATTAAGCTTTAAGGCTGCTACAGTTTACCTGAATCACAATTCTATTTGAATCACAATTCCATTTGTAGGGGTGTCACAATATGCCAAGAGTGTATCACAATATATTGCAATACAGAATGAATATATTGCGATACGTATCCCAATATATATTGTCATAGGAAGGATGTGCTCAATTTTATAATAAGTTGTTGTCAGAATGTTATCAAACTTAATCATAAAGAATATGGATTACATAGATTTAAGATTTTTGTCAAACCAACCATTGATTACAAAATTTGAACTATTAAAAGCCTGCTTTATGCTTATTGGCATATCTATCAGAATTCGGAGTAATTTGCAAAGTTAAAACACCAAGCAGATACATAAAAATATCCTTTTGAAAAATATTACGATACAGTAATATTTCATCTCTGTATTGTGGTACGATACGTTATACCTGTGTATTGTGATAGACCTGTTTTCTGATATATTGTGATGGCTCTATCCATTTGAATTGCAATTATTGACGTTCAATATTGATTATTTTAGCAAATGCTATCTATTGTTTGTCACATAAAGAAATCTACAGCGGTATTAGAATGAACACAAAACCTTTTTTAAATGTCATGAAAATGTTTACTGGACTCACTAAGTTATTAATGGTTATTATGCTTAAAACACGATCAGGCAAACCAAAAAAAAAGAAACAAATAATTTACTTAACACCAAGCATTAACATTTGTCCCATTTGACTCTAAAGTAAGGGTATATACTTAAAATTTTACAAACTCAATAGAAATCCAGAATTTACCTGTTGAGAAATAAACAGATCATAAGTTACTTAAATTGCAATGAATTGTTAATTATGCCACTATTAAGTACAATTTAGCAGATTATAATATGCTTACAGTGAGTCACTGAGACGTTTGCATAGTACGCAAATCAATGCATCCTGTTTCAAATGCTAACATGAACGAGAATATTTCAAGACGATTGAATCATGGCCCTTTGAAAACAACAATCGCTATTTAAAATGGGCAAATTTGAGTCATTTTTGACAATATAAACTTGTACAAATTATTCAACTTATTTTAACATTTTCTAGTAATGTTGTTTTTACAGCACTTCATGGTTTCAAATTTAAGTTTTTACCCCTCCACTTTTAGAGAGGTAGGGGTTAAAAAACCCAACATATTTAAAAATTATCTGGAGCACTGTGATGATGATGTGATGATGATGATTGGTGTGTATGGGTGACTGGGTGTATGAGTGGTGCATGTGTGTTCGTGTTTGTCGTATATCCTGAAAAACAAGTGGAAATTTAAGGAAGCCGTTACCCTCATTTTCCTCTTTTGTTCAAGCTGTTTCGTTTCTTCTTGCATCCTGGATAATTGCAATGCATCTTTGGCATGAGCTGATAAAAAAGGAAAAACAATAGTAGTCATTACATTGTAGAAAATATCTAAAAAAACACAATAAAAGTCTTGGTGTCTGCCTCGCAGTAAGAATATATTTCTACACACAACAGTGTACTAGAACCTGTGAAACTGATGACGTTTGTTACTATAAAGTTCATCTCAGAAAGGACGTGAATATTGGACTCTCTTGGACTTAGGCTGACAAATCAAAGCTAATAAACTTATTTCATTTGGTCCAAAATAACAAAACACTTACTGCTGTGTTACAACAGAGAGTAAAGCAAAATAACAGCCACAGTGCATTTGCTTGTTTTTACCAATTGGTAATAAGAAGTGAAAAAGTTTATGATATTGGGTAACAGCAACCTAATATTATCTATTGACAGTTGTTGTCACCCAATATCATGAACATTTTTATTTATAATCTGCATTGCATTGATCGAAACAATGGTCACAGATTCCTGTATGCCATGAAAAACTCCAGCCTGAGTTTCCTCTGAGCTCGCCCTCCCACATCAGACATCTATCATACTTTTAGGGATAATTTCTATAGTATGTATCGCCGAGATGTCTGACAGGTAAAACTGACCAGACCGAAGATCTATCTATCAAAATCTGGTGTCCGGTCCAAACACTGGGGTTCATTACAAATTTCTAAAATACACATAAATAGTATACTGATATGGGTCACAGCACAAACATGTAATGTGACCCCATATCAGTATAGATAGCATGTGTATTTCAGAACCCCTGTGGTCCAAATGAAACTCTGGCTAAAAAAACTACATGTATACCTGCAGAAAATGCTACTTCATATGTATAATAATAATAATAATATAATAATAATAAACTTTAACCATAACCTACTGGAGTGTAAAATGAAACTAAATTAAAATTGTATATGACATTATGATTATTGCATCAGACAGGATAAGAAACTAAATTTACGACAAACGCTGACGTATTTTCAAAACTTAATGCATTGAGTACTTCATTCCTTTTGAGTAAAAAGAGTATTTTTCTTGCATGCACTCACATGACTTTTCCAATTCCTTTGCGGCCTGAGCGGCTCTTTCGAGGGCAGTCGAATCAAATGAGTATTTGTCCATCTTTCCTCCTTTACTGTCTGTGGGTGGTGATCCGGACGGGCCACCTGCACCAGGGGTTTGCGGGGGCATGCCACCCAACCCGGGGACTTGCGGAGGCGTGCCACCCGCCCCTGGTGCAGCCGGTTTACCTGTGCCGAACAACCACGACATTTCGTATACAGACCCGTCTTTGGACGTTCAACCTTGATGTCAAACCAAACCAAACACACGTGTGGTATTTCCCCGGTTCTGCGTAGATAAACTTCCGGTTCGAAGTTAGGTGTCGTTAATGACCATGATTAATGCTACAGATACCGCAAGGGAGTGGTTAGGTCTAGAATTCAAATACAAGAAACAATTAAGACATACATTTAAAAAGATTATCGAGAGAGTTTCTACATTTGTAGTTATTGGTCTGAATCTATGTAAATTGTTATCAAAAACAGTGTTGATCGTTCAAAGGGAGGTACTTCCAAGTTGGGCTGATATCTGTGGCATTGCTTTTGAAGTCGGAGGGTTTATCATCCCTCATCCTTCAGTTTAAACTTTGTTTAATTTTCATAAACATAAGTAATTGCTGAATGTATATTGAATAAAGGCTTAGAAACAATTAATGAAACGTATAGACTTGTGCATGGACATGAATGAATCTGATTTAATAAGATGTACCACGGTATCTAAGGTCCGTGGATGTACACATATGATAGCAACAACATTTTTCAACATTTTTATAGTGAGCCTAATAGGAAAAAACAAAGATGGCATAAGGAGGAAGTATCCCATTGTAATACAGAAAATGTATAAAACTACAATTTGCCGTATATACATGTAGATCTATGTACTCATTTTGTATTTAAGACCCATAAGTAAATAGTTTCGATTTAATGATGAAAATATTTACACATTCAGATATATGTCTTTATTTTGGACAAATGATATAGTTTTTGTCACCAAACAGCAGAACTTGTGCGGAAAGCTGAATAGATAAATCTAAAACGTGTAAGTATACATTCATATTGAAAAAAAAAAAAAAAAAAAAAAAAAAAAAAATTTTTGGCCAANAATCACTTGTTGGAGTAATATGAAAAAATGATCAATGTTATTATTATTTTTTCATGCTATTATTATTTTTTCATATTATTCCCAACAAGTGATTGGCCAGGAGTGCATCACGTGTCCACCGATAAAAACCGATATTGACTTGGAGCGCGTGATTTTTGTTGAAGGATTAAAATAGAATTATGACGTGTCTCCAAAAAATGCACCGTCCCACTTCCGAAGATTTTTTTTCCAGATTGCTTACATTACTGTTTTGTAAAATAATAAAACAATTGTAACCTTTAACTTCGGTTAATGACTGGATTTATCGACCCGAGAAAAGAAATATTGACCTCGGACTGCGTCCTCGGTTAATTTATCTTTTCCCGGGTTGATAAATCCAGGTATCGACCTCAGCCAAAGGCTATAATTGAATATTATTATTTTTTCATATTATTCCCAACAAGTGATTGGCCAGGAGTACATCACGTGTCCACTGATAAAAACCGATATTGACTTGGAGCGCGTGATTTTTGTTGGAGAACTGGGTGTTTCTAAAAATAGAACTATAACGTGTCTCCAAACAACGCAACGTCATGCTTCCGAAGCTTTTTTTATAGTGGTTTTTTTTCAGATTGCTTACATCACTGTTTTAAAAATAATAAAACAACTGTAGCCTTTAACTTCGGTTGATACCTGGATTTATCTTTTCTCGGGTTGATAAATCAAGGTATCGACTTCAGCCAAAGGCTATAATTGAATAATATTTTTGGCTCCCTCGCTACCTCACTTCTATTCAGTCACTCAATTATAATAATATTGTACATATATTGATATTTGGCCATCTTTTGATGTACATATATGTTTTATTAAATTGTAAGGAAAGGGCGATTATAATGTTCATATAACTTAAGCTTGTGTCCAATCCTTTTGCTGAATTTATGGCAATACAAATGTTTAAACTAATTGAAGTACATGTATGTATATTTACTCAATGTTTATTACTCTATGCGGGTACCGGTAATATCTATGATGATAAACAATGATGTGACGGCTGTTTTGGGTTTCGACAGATAAATACGATTGAACAAGCACAATTGTTTTTAACATATATATACTGGCCACATTAAATTAGCCTCTGTGGGCTCAAGAAGGGGGGGGGGGGGGGGGGAGCGAGTTGTTAGGGCGTCTGACATTCTGCTACCACTAGCTCTCCACCACTGGGTCGCGAGTTCGAAACCTACGTGGGGCATTCGCCGGGTACTGGCCGTAGGTCGGTGGCTTTCCTCCACCACAAAACCTGGCACGTCCTTAACTGACCACATAACTTGTGATAGGACGTAAAGCACAAACAAACCAAAGCATTTACAGGCGTGCCATTGTGCTGAATCCACCGATCATCAAAATTCCTGACGTTCTTTATAACCTTTCTTCTTGAACGAATTATCTAAAATATCTTCTAAAGAAACGCATATACAATATCCTTTCTTTAATATTTTCACGATATCTTATATAATGTTGATTAAACAAAACAACTATTTAAGCTATTTATGCCATACAAGATCGCAAATATGCAATTTTACAAAACACATACTCATCATTGTTCCTTCAGTTGAATTGCCATTTACTGGTGTGCTCTCTTCAAGAAATGTGTATGGGGAAATTTGGCTTGACGTAATCTAGTGTTGCGCATTGCACGACTGTTACTTGGAATATTATAATATATATTATTCATATGTGTCTCTTGTAGGAAAGATTTGTTGGAATGTGTGTTTTGTCTGCTACTCAGTGGAGACTGGTGTCTGGTGTCCTTGAGTTGAAAGACTATTAAACTTAAATGTTTCAAAGTATCTCGTTTTCAGTTCTGCTTTCTCTAAATATTGTCGTTGCAGTTGCTTGTATCTGATATTCTACTCATGTAGTCTAATGTGTCTGGTTCTAAAGTCTGCAATTTCGAGTAAAGGTAAATGTTACACAATCGGGAACCGTCGGCACTTTCCGTAAACGAGATAAGTATTTCTCGTTTATGGAAAGTGCCGACGGTTCCAGATTGAATGTTACGGTGTCTTTTTTCAGTTACGCGTTTCTGCTTTCTCTTTATATTTTCGTTTCGGTTGCTTTCTTTTCTGATGCCAGATACATGTATGTCAAAACTTTCACGATGAAACTACATGCATCAAAACTTATCCCTTTGTAGAATTTCTCAAATCATTTTCGACATGATCGTCATCTTTTATTGACTGTCATCGTTTCTTTCGCTACCTATAAGATTCTAATTTGTAGATCGATTTGTTCCTCTTAAGATATAGCTGTAATATAATTCTTGGCTGACTTTCCATCAGTGATGTTCTTAAATGTTTGGTAACAATGAACACGTGCATTTAATTTTAAAAGGATTGAACTGATGACACTAGTAATTCATGCACCAAAACCTATCTAACCGTATTATTGAGATATCTTCGACATAAATACACTTTGTTTATCTGTTATCGCATCCTAGAAATTCCAGGGGTTACGTCAACTCATGTGCTCTGCAGAACGTAGGTGGGCATAACCCCTGGGAGTTTGAGGATGCTGTCACCCTGACAATCTCATCGGCTTTTGTTACTTTTTACTTTCTGATAATACCCCCACCCCCCACCCACCCACCCACCCTTTCTATTAAAAACGTCTAATTTGTCGATTTTCCAATTTCACCTACGATGTATTTGGAGGAATATTTCTGGCTGAGTTTACATCATGTGCTTGGTGTCGAATCACGATGATCATCTCCACACACACATATATATATGCATTTTTCCTGTCCACTAACGCTCATCTGTCAGGAAGTTTGGGTAAGACCTGTTTAATGATTTTCTCTTATTTCTTCGAAACTATGTTTATTGATGACCTTATCGGGACTGGTAACAAAAGTAACTCAAGTCCTTCAATTTCATATTCAGATATATCGATGTGCTGTTTTTGAATAATGAGAAATCCATTGACCACATCGATCGTACAAAATGTGAACCCTGCTGTGCTTTTAATCAAAGACACCACAGACTCTTCAACCTCAGCCGCATTCCTCGATCTTAACTTACAGCACGACCAGCATTGGAGGCTCACTACTAAGCTGTACAATAAGCGGGGCGATTTCGATTTTCCGACCGCGAACTTTCTCTTTCTTGATAGCAACATCTCTGCTTCCCTACTACGGTGTTTACATGTGTATTCGGTACTCTAAAGCTTGCTCCGAATATCACGACTTCCGTAATAGATGTCGACTGTTGACGGACAAACTTCTAACACATAGTTTCCAAAGATGCAGGTTGTTGAAGACTATGGACAAGTTGTATGGTCGCGTTTTATGGTCGCCATCAGGATTTCGCGGAGAAATATGCTCATTCGTTGTATGATTCGAAAGTTGATGCTTTTGATGATGCTAATTATAATTCCTTGTGGTTTTGTTGTCACTTCCCGATTTATCGATGTTAGGACTGAACATTACTTCGAGTCGACGTAGAGAACATGGCGGGTGTCATCGATTAAGCATAAGACGCTTACCCTTTTGGAACACCTGGTCGTATTCTCCTTGTACTTTTCGAGAATTTCCATGTTCATTCTTCTTTGTTGATACTTTTACCTAGTTTTAACGATTTTGAGTTCGAATCTCGGTTTTATTGACACTTCGGTATTCTTCTTTTTTTTTTTCTTTTTTTTTTTTTTTTTTTTTTTTA